>NW_024371037.1:10527916-10861903 GCF_014805655.1 Passer montanus
CGACCCGCGGCTCCGGCGCGGCCCGGCCCTGCCCTGCCGCGGGCCGCCGCCGTCGGGCCGGCCGCCGTCCGCTCTCGGGAGTGCCCGCAGCACTCCCAGCCTTCCCTCCGGGCTGCGCTTTGTTCCACGAACCCCTCATCGTGTTCAGTGTGGCCTCGCAGGCAGACTCTCTGTCTGGTGGGCACAATGTGCCGGGAACAACGCGGCGCTTGGCCGCTAATATTGCTCGGCGCGACTTGGCAGTTCCACCCAAAATTAAAGCTAAACAAACACGCACTTATCCCAATTTTTTTTTTTTCAAGGACGACTACGGTATAAAATGTGACTTGGCTTTCTAATGAAAAACGCTGGTGCGTTTTATTTGTTCCTGTTTACGGTTCAAGATTTCATCTGCACAATTGTATTTCTCGCTTGAAATAAACCGCTTTGAAACCATTTTCCTTTAATTAATTTAATGTAATTTCTCTGTGCTGCTGGCAGTGTTAGGTGTCAATAAGATTGCTATTTTCTATTAGGATTGTTTAGAAAGCGAATAAGAACACGTAACAGACTCCTCTTCGAACTAGGTGCACTCCCTTTCCTCCCTGCGTACTGCTCCGAGACACTTGGCAAAGAGCAGAAAATGCTGGTTTTAACCGAAGTCAAGTCGAGGAGAATCTGTGTTACAACATCAAAGAAAAGGAGACGTTACAAAATTGGTGGAGTTACACCACCATCTGTCGTTAAGCTTCGGGACTACAAAAGTTCAGACGTATAATAAATCTTAATGAGAGATGGCAAGTTTCTTTTTTTTCTCTTTCACCTCGAACTCCTGCCGCCCTGGCAGAGTGGGCTTCCCGGCTTTGCAGAGTTCGGAGTGACAAGCAGCAGACTGCCGATGGCCTTCACAGACGAGTCCGTTCACTGCGCCCTGCCAGGCCAAAGGGTTTCTTCTGGCACCTGATGTCCCCAAGAAGTTGCTCATCAAAACACACAGGCACCAGCCTTTCACAGTACTTTTTGGTCTCGGGAGGTTGCAGTCATAAAAAAGAAGTCTAATTATTAAAAAAAAAAAAAAGAATAAACCTACTAGACTAAACCACCCTCACACACTCAACCCCCCTTATAAAAGATAATAAATAAAATAATAATAAAAAAAAACCCAGATCTTTTATGTTACAGTTGAGGATTCAATTTAGCCCATTTTGTATGCCTGTTCTGCAGTGCTGCATTCTGAAAAGGAACATACAGAAAACAGAACTTGGAATAATATCTGTGGAGAAGCTGTGATTGTCTAATACAATCTCTGATTACTCTTAAAACGTTGACTGCTATAAACAAATCCTTAAACATAAAATGATTTTATATTCCCCAATGTAAACATGGTACCTTCTTGTCAGATCTCCCCATGAGACTTTAGCCCTTTCTAGATTTTTCGATTAAATGGCTTGCAAATGCCCATTTGTATAGTTACTGAAAAATCATAAAAAGGAGGAGTGTTTTCTTTGGGATTTTCTGAATGTTGGTGTTCTCAGAGGCCGATTGGTTCTCATGCAAGCAGGGATCTTCACTGAACTCAACCACAAAAATCATCAAATTTGTAATTTTTTTATCATGGTTCCTACTTTTGGACAGGTGTGGTTTAGTCAGTATTGATCCAAATGTGTTGCTGGATGGAATGCTGACCATTAAAGGTCAACTTTCAGGCTGTTTCTGTTTCGCTGTGGAAATACACAGAACTTTGACCGTGGAAATACACAGAACGTCTGTGGAAATACACAGAACGTCTTCAGGTTGACATTTCACAAGTGCTCACAAACCTTACAAACGTGTAATTAGCACTGGGCATCTCCTAATATAAATCCTGTTTCTGATCTTTTTCCTAGGCCTAGAGAAGCTGCATTTCCTATATCCTACCAGTAGTTGTTGACACTAAAAAGGAAATTCTCACTTTTAGTTAGTGAACATGTCAAAAGAGAGAAACTCATTTCCTCTGAAGCTCTATGTCCACTTTCCAGCCTATCTCATAAAATGCAGAATTATGCTGCAGGCAATAAACAATTTCAACGTTCCTTTGTCTATTGTGTTCATTTCATGTTACTAAAAAAAAAAATATGTCTTCTCTATAGTCAACTAAGTTCTTTGCATCAACATTAAAAGCTAAGGTTTGTATTGGTGAAACAGGTTCTTAACATTCATCTGATGGAAATAAATTTTGTGACACTTTGTCAGCTTTGAGAAATAAATAGGCCATTACAACCAATTGCTGATTTAGGAACACTTGGTAAAAGACTTGTGTCCAAGAATTTGCTGACAATTTCAGTGTTTGCACTGCCTACAGTTCTATATACCTGTAATAAATAATAATTTCATTTTTAAGTAATTGAATATACATTACAACACCAGAAAAAAATTAAAATATCAAGTAATTGAGAGTTGCCAGGGGAAAGAAAAAGAAAAATAAAGTATGGCTTTCAAAGTTGTCTTGCTTGAGTTGGAACAGATGCTGCCCTGAACAGCACTGACCAAAATGAGGGATTGCACTTTGTCAGTTCCATTTCTTTAATAGAGTAACAAAAAACAAAAAACAAACAAACAAACAAAAAAACCCCCCCCCCCCCCCAAAAAAACCCCAGTCAAAAACACAAACAAAAAACCCCCAACAAAAAAAAAGGCTTAATTTTTTTTGTGCAAATCTTGAAACTCAATTTTTGACATTATATTTGATTGTATATAAGGATGACCTATACATCTTTCTGGTTTCTTTTCTTGTTTTGTGCCAAACAGGCCGTGCTGACTTTTTGGGTCCTGGTCCCCCACCATTAGTTGTATACATGAAAGTCTTATTTAGCCAAAGGTGAGGAAAGTTTTAAGACTGCTAAATCTTTTGGTGAGTTTCCAAAGTATAACCCAGGGAGCAGTATCACAAACACACATAAACAAGTAGCTGTGTGAGTCTCATGAACAGCTCATAACTTCTGAAGAGTTTGGCATGTGACCTGTAAGGTGGTACTAAAATTTAGGTGTGTAAATCTAAGACTGTAACCTTTCAAATTCTTGTTTAGCTTCCAGGAGTTAACATTGATATGGTGCCAATAAAATAGCTTAGGCTCAAAAGGCACTAGTTCTGAAAATACTCAAAATAATAGCTGTCACATTCAGGATGAAGAGTTTGGTGAGTTTCCTCAACCTTACCAACCTAATAAAACTGAGCATCTTCTGTGCATTTGAGGATTAAATTGCAACTAGATAGAATGCCCAGTCAGTCCTTCGAGCAGCCACTGACCCAAGGCTCCTGTCTCCTGGGTAAACATCCCACCTGCTGCGCTGCACACCCGCTCTTCTCCTGCTGCTCCCACTGGTCTTTGACCCCTGTTCTGCAAAGGGACACTACAGCCCTACTCCAAAGCAACCAAAACCAAGTGCTTAGGTCATGGTCCTGGAAGGTGATTAATGGCGTAGGTCCAAGGGAGTAGAATAGCATCATAATTTAGCTATTATATATATACATATATATACACAAAAACTTTGCAACAATTCCCCTTTATTGTCAGTTTCAAACCTTCGGTGAGAACACCTGTCTTTTATGAAATAGACCATATGAACACTTGTCTCCAAAAGAGGATTCAGGGCTCTGAATAGCAAAATAGCAAGGTATGGCAACCTTGAGAAGGGCAGCACTTAAAGCAGCGTTGTCTCTTCAGCCTTTTCTGCAACTGCTTTCAGCATCTCAGAGCAGTCACACTGAATTTCACTCTAAAGTTCCCAACTTCCTCAGCCTGATACAGATGCTGTTTTCAAGGTTGTGGAGTATATGGGATTGCACATATGGGCCAGATAAGCCAAAAAGCAAGTTTAACTACAAAAATGCAGTCCTGACTGTAAAACAATGAGTCTCCACAAGTACCACCCAGGTCTGAAGTCCAGCCTTTCTATCTTGTGCTCATTTATTTGCATTTTTCGGTGGGGGACAGAGTATTTGTCAGTATTTAGTATTAAGGGACAGAGCTGTCTTTTTAAAAACCATTTCTACGTTATACATAAAAGTTACCATGTATTAAGTAGTCATCTTTCCACCCACAAGCACTTTTATAGAACTCATGGGTTTGGGAAGTAAATTGAAAGCAGACTGTGGATGTTAATATGGTTAGATACAGGAGTTTTACACTAGTCAAACACTGAATAAACAAGCTCGTTTTTTAAGTTTAATTAAGAGGACTTCAGGGACACAACCTCAGGACACATATTTTGAAGGCAATAGAGATACTGCCTTGTAGATGTGAATTACAGAGTTATGTGGTTCAGGAGCAGCAAAGTAACTTTATTTTCCAAATTTGTATAAACCTATACTCAAATAAATACTTGTTTCCTTACCATTCCATTTTTCACTTTCCTTTACCAGAAAAAAACTGCTTTTTTATTGCTACAGGTACCCAACCAACACAGCTAGGATGAGAATCAGAGAAATTTAGGATAAGGTACCATCTAAAAAAGTGGATATTATAGTGCTGCACTTTAGATTGTCAGTTATTTTACTCATTGTGTAAGAAACAAAGCAGCAGGCAAAGACAAGTGACTCAGAAAAACAGTACTTTTTAGAACAAATTATTGGCAAGAAGAAGTACAAGAAGTTTAACCATTTCCTAAGTAGTTGTTAAAAGGAAAAAAAAGAGTTTTCAATTACACTATTTTTATTTGCACAGTCTAAATTTTTGGTGGTAGACATCTTTTCACAATAAAAAACTTCAACTATTCTCAAATCCTTCTAGTAATTCACTGTTACTGACAGTGGTTGAACTGACTGTGCTAGCTCCTGTGGTCCATATTCCTGCACGAGGCTCCAGCTGAAGCTCAATCTAGTGTTTGGAAAGTTTGTTGAGGCAGCTGCTTGAACCATATGCACCTTCCTACCTCAATCCAACCATTCAGTAATTTTGTGTGCCTTTGCTGGAGTGCTTTGTCCCAGAAATCTGGCAGTGAGCATCTTAGCTGTAGGAGAGAGGTCAACATTTTCTCATCAAAGGAATGATTCTTCCATCCATGAGTGTCATTTATGTGTCAGACTCAGAAGTCACCACCTTAGAAATGAAGTCAGCACCTATTCAAGAAACAAGATTATCAAAGGGTACAGCTGAATGTTGAATATTTGGTCTTGAAAAGAGCTTAAATGGATGATGACTTCTTAAAAATCTCTTGTAGCTACACATACAAAATTCTGGCATTCTCTTTTATTGAAAATCTACCACTCCAGCACTACACTGCACTGCATGGATGCCCAGAAAACCTTTATTTTGGACCTGCTCCAAATCCATGCAGAAGAAAGGAAAAGCAGTAAGTGCCCATTTGAAGAATTACCTGTGCAGCAGATATGTCTGCATACTTCTTACAGTAATTTATTGAATTTAATATAACAGGTGAACTGGTGCTACTTGCTGTAATAAAGGTTTAAGAGGGATTATTCTAGGAGATAACTGCTAGTTTATTCATGGATTTTAATGGCAGCTGGTTTGGGCCTAATACAAGTATTACCTGAAAACTTGCCCAATGCAAGCTTTACTTAAAATCTACAGAAAGATTGCTGGTTTGGCCATGACTATCACAAGCTAACTGCAAAGCAGTTGGAGACAAAGAATTAAAATACAAAAGTACTCAACAAATAGTAACAATAAATCACTAAGGTATGCTTCTTATATTCTTTATATTGAAATGAAATAAAATTCATGTTCTGGTAGTCTCTGTATCACAGATTATTTAAAATGTGCAACTTTATATTAAAGTTTACATTAAAGAAATGGGAAAATAGATTGGCATTTCAAAAATTATACAAATAGAACTTCTGTTTTTCAAAATTAAGCTTTGACTTTTTTGGGCAGGCATGTTTTAAAGGACTTCAAATACTGTGGAGAAGCTTTAAAATAGTTAACTGTCAAAGCAACCCGGAACACCTTTTGCACTGTCCTTTGCTAATAACTCCCTCTACCCACACTGATACCAATGGATATGTAAGCAACTATCCTATGACACATCAGTAGTGAATTAACCCTCATACCAGAACAGAAACATTCATCCTGAATAATATTCAGGTACTGATAGCAAAATAAAAGACCAAATTCTGTACTGTACATCAGTGTCAGGAACCTAACTGCTGAACACACGAAATTGATATTGTTCATTTATTAAATGACTTTGTCTTAGTTGTCCAAAAAGCTGATGGGAATGTTTATATGACTGAATTTCCAAAATGAATGTTTTAATCTCCTTAGAAAAAATGTAGAGCAGGTAAGCAGAAGTAAGAATGTAACAGAAGGCAGTTCCTTAGCAATCTATTTTATGAATTATGTGTATCTTTATATTTCTTAAATTGTTTGATGAGACAGGAGATTTATGTTGATGCTTTGAATCCCTGTAATGCCTTTGAATTGAGTATAGGGAATGAGACAAACTTCAAAACTGAAGACTTAGTTTGGCTAAGTGCTATAACCACCAAGTAGAAGAATGACATCTTTATTTACAAGTTGGGACAAATTGCAAACAAACACTAAAATATGAATGTCCTAGCGGAGTAACAGGGGCTGTCCACTGCAGAATATCAAATCATACTGTTTGGCAGCACTTTTAAGTATCTATCTGTAGCAATGGAGGGAGAATGATTGTTTTAAAACTAGGAAGATCAACATAAACATAACAAAATAGAACTCACCACTGCCCTTTCTGAAAAATGCAATAGAATTTAAAGGGAAATTTATTCTTACCAGAAATAATTTTTTAACTTAGACAGTTTTATCCACTGTAAGATAAAGTTAGGGGACAGCACCATATATGGAAAATGTAATCACATAATTAAAAATATAAAGCAGAATGATTTGATCACAGTACATGATGAATAAACAGCTTTCAATTTTACAGTAATAGAAGAAGACAATAAACAGCAGCTACGAAAGCTAGAGATTTTTAAATAAATAGACATAGATAACTGATATTCAAGAGACTTGAGTTGGATGAGGTTTTGCTTTAACACAAATATAGATTTCCAATAAATCTAAGAAAACAAATGAAGTTCTAAAAGAATGGAAGAATGCAAAATCTCTAACTGTATTTCTAAGTGGTAAACAGGACAGCATAGACAGGCTTGTCAATCTGGTATCAGTACCAAACAATGAATGAAATACAGGGTAAAGTGATACATGCAGAAAAGGAATGCAAAACATGGAGAGGATATTTGCTGGAAGGGAATGGGTGCAAGACAAAAAACCTGTGTTGGAAAAACCCAGCACTTTTAAAAGCACAGAGGGATCAGGATAGATAATCAACAAAACAAAGCTCTTTCTCAGGCATCAGTGCTAGCTGTGATCACAAGGAATGTGTCTGCAGTTGTAGAGAGATGGTTAAAACTTAGAAAAGGCTAATGGAAGGGTAATAAGAATTCAAATAAATTTAATAAACCTATATTTCAATATCTGCATTATGTTTTGATAATAGTGGGGTCTTCACTGTACCAGACAACCTGTAAGATATTCCTAAGGATGACAAATGTGGTGAGACAAATCCAGACTAAAGCCCAGAGGAACAATTTTAACTGCAAGATTATTCTGGACAGTGAGAATATTCTGGAATTATTTCTTACATGCTGTCAGAGGTTTCCCATCATAATAGATTTTTAAAGAAAGTGTGGATATTTTCCTAGGAATATACTAATATAAAATGAAAAAAATCATTCATAAAAAATGCATAGCTTAGGTGGTGCAGGTGTTAAGGCTCCGTGATCACAAAAGCCAGGTCTGACTTTCGTCTATAAGCAGTGTTGAGTTAAAATTGTCACCACGAGGTACCTATCACCCCATGAAGACAAATGGGACCATACATAATATTCCTTATGGCTGCTCTTTAAGGCAGTTTAAAAATTCAGGAACGCTGTTGTATTTCATTTCATGAAGGAAGATAAAGTGCATTGTTGTTGTTATTATTATGAATATTTAAGGTATCTAAGTCTATAGCAGTTAACACTTGCAAGCTGAGAACTCTGTTGTACTACACACTGCAATAAGTCTATTTCAGTTAGTTTCCAATGGATCATATAACACAATAAAACAACAGTAATCTGCAGCCAGGGAAAAGATGTAGTCATAGCTGTTGAAGGTACACATCCTAGTACTTGGAAACTCTTCTCCAATAATTCATGCGGCATGTGTCGCTTTACTACAGCGTGGAAAAATTCTAGGTTCAAAGCTTAGCTGGATTCTGTTTTATAATTATTCTCTATCTTTTAATAATGTGCTAAAGTGAGTGGGAAAACACAAATATGAAATTACTGACAGCACATTTGCAAGTATTTAGCGGTTCGTTTTGTTAAACAATAGTTTAAGATGTAAAATTTACAGGGTTTGAAAGTCCACAAAATATCTGTGTAGAAGTAGTAATGTTGTTTTTGTATTTGACCTCTCTGTAATATTGCACATGAGAAGAAAATTTAGCAATGAAACAAAGGATCTAACCTCTCTGGTAAAACAAGAAAGGGATGTTCCTCACAGACTAAGATTACAGGTATTAAAGAAATTTGCAATTATCTCATCCCCCCACCCCTCATTCCCCATTCCGTTATCAATTTAAAGTGAAGACTTGAGGGCTGAGTGCAAAAAAGCTTCATTTGAACTAGCCTGAGCAACTTCTGTGTTCATCATTTAGTTAATTGCTTTTCACTGTCTTGTCCAAGGAAGACTTTGCAAGGCATAGCTGCATGGGCTATGACGTAATGAGTTCTTATTAGTTAAACAAGACCAGACCTCAAGCTTAAGCAAAATAAATTCAGATAAAGTCTCTGCCCTTTGACCCAGCTATTTTGCAGTCTTTGAACAGTAAAGAACCTTCGAATCTGGTCACAGATGCCAGTGTGAAAATTCCCCTGGCTGAAGGGAGACTGTAAAGCAGTGTAAAACCAGAGGAGCTGGTTCCCACTCTTTCTGCCTTGTCCTGAAAAGCTTCTTAAGGGAGAAAAAAGCTGAGAAATTCAAAGGGAAGATGAACTGTATCTTTATTGTGGTGATTTCTGGCCAGAATATGGTCCCGTAGGAGCCAAAACCAGCATCATAAATTACAATCATATAGAGCTAACAAACTTACTTTATATTGTAACTTCAGCTGAGGAGCAAAACAAGACAGGATAGAGCAGTCTATGAAAGAAGAAACTATAATTAGTTCTGAAATACTATCCAGTATTTCCTCTCAGCACATTTTTGAAGAGGAACAAATATGCCCTTCTATGAGGCTTTTTGCAAAATCTGCATTGTTTTTCCCAAAAAAAACCCCTCAGTAATAAATATATTTACATATATATGCAATATAATGTACATATGTAAACATGCCAATATACATAATAACACATATATCATAAATACATCTGAACAGCACTGAAGAAAATAAGGATTCCAAAATAGAAATAAAGCATCATATATCATGTATACAGTATTTTTAGTAAGAAGTATGATTAGCCCATCCTTCTCTGCCTGCTGAAGGTTTCTTTCTCTTCTTGTTACTTAATGCTTTATTTGAGACAACTTGGAGAGATAATGAATCTGTAATATCTCGAGATTGTGTACAGTCTTCTTACTTTAAAGATGGAACAGGATATTCCTACTCACTATACCTGTAAAATCTGTAATTTTGTACACCACTAGCTCAAATAGCATCTTTGGCTAAATACCAAATCTTACAGTTTAAAAGATTTTTTAACAGAACTATAAATTTTACATCTACTTTTCAACTAAAACTCATCATATTATTAACTACTTTAACCAAGATGTGAGAAAGGTTGTTCTAACCAATAGCTGGGATTCAGGAGGATTAATCTTTGCTCTGACACTGTTGTTTTGCAACCTTCTTTGCAGAAAAAAAATAGTTTGAGGAGATTTAATTGGAATTTTTAGAATTGCAAAGATAATTTAAAGCTATTTAACACAGTCTTTGTATATGTTCTCATAATACGTGTATTATTACAGTATCAGTGATGGGTTAATGTAGAACAAAGGAAAGACAATTGATCTTCACATAGCAAGTTCTTGAACTGTGGCATTCAATACCAGGGTTATATTGACTACCTTTACTTTGAAAAGTCTTTCTTATCAACAGCAATGTGCAAATTTATAACTGGTGGAAGGAAGGTGACCACCTTCCTTACTTATCTCTGTGGTATTCAGACATGCATCTTGCCAAACTGTTCCTGAGAATTGTATCATTCTTATGGGAATAAGTTTAGAAAGAATCTTCCTCCATGGACTGAACATTAGGGCCCAGGTGATTCACCAGAGCTGGGCTATCAGAGCTTATATTTGAAAACAAAACAGTGACTGGAGAAATGGTCATTACCAACATCAGGTAATCAAATCCCTTGTAAACAGTACCAAGCTTACTCTGGCAAATATATTTAACATAACTAAATATCTGAGAACTAACATTTCAGCCTGCAATTAAGAGAGTTCTGGGAACCAGCACTTCTCAAAAAGAGTTGAGGATCAGAGCTCATAGTCATCTGGGTATAATTTCCCAATGTGACATGGTGCACAAAATGTCCAATATGAGCTTAATAAATAGGTATCAGAGGAATAATGAATGAAGATAGGTGTCAAAAGTTATTATGTTACTGTTGTATTTAGCACTGATGAAATCATTACTGTAATATTTTGTCCAGAGTTGGGGTCCATGGTTCAGGAATATTGTTGAAGAAGTTCAGAGAGGAGTCACAAGCCTGACTTGGGGACTGTTAATCATGATTCAGGGTAAAAGATTCAAAGTGCTCAATCTGCTTAGTTTATCAGCTGAGAATACTAAAGATTGATTTGGACCTAACCTCTAAGCTGTTACCATGGGGAATTATACAGATTTGATTATGGACTCTTAAATCTATCAAAACCATGAAATTAGCAACACAAGGAGGTAAAATAGAAGGAAAATCTGGACAAAACCATTCTAGAAATGAAGATGCATATTTTTGCAAACTGAAATGAGCAACTTCCTATGGTGTACGGCAGATAACCTTCTCAGTAGAAATCTTTCAAAATTTTTCTAAAAGATAGCTTGTAGCTCAAATAAGAATTAATGTAGACAGCTCTATCAGCTTGCTTTTTACAATAGCACTTCTGGTTTTATCATCTGCAAAATTTTGAAAAGACCAGGTTGAAATACTGAGCTTTGGGACCTTGCAGCCATCAAAATAGAGGCCTTGAAAAGTATTTGCACAAAATCTGTGAGTCTAAGGAAGAAAAAGAGTCTTCACTGGTAGCATATTATTTTCAGAACAAGATTTTAAGGAGATACTACTAATTTTTAATTTTTTTTTTTAATGCTAATAAAAAAAAAAAAACAACCTAAAACCAGAAAAATTCCAAGAAACTCCAAAGTTATAGGTATGGCACTGGAAGTTGTTTTACAAACATTAGACTAGTTTGTTAAATGTATACTACTGTATAAATTATTAATAACTCTGTAAGTAAAACATGGGACTTTCATATTACTTACCAGCAAAAACACCTCATAGACAACAATTAATGAGTCATGTCATTCAGAAATCCTGAGAATTAGTAACTTTTATTATTTGTGTTATACAGAGAACAAATCGAGGAACAAAGAGTGATAAAGGTTGAAGAGGAGTTCTGGAAAGGAAACAAAATATTTTTGAGGCTTCTTCCTGGGCTTTTTTTCTTTTTTTTTTTTTTTTTAACTAGGCAACCTGTAAAGATGCTGGCAGGTGATATTCCTGTCCATGTGCAGTATCAATCCAGGGCTGCTGTGTCCACTGCAAGAAGACACACTGATGCTGAAAGTACCATCTCTTTCCAGCAACTTACAGAAAGTAAAGTCCTGAGCATTTACTCTGTAATTTATCCTCACTGCACTCAAGTAAGGGAGAGGTAGTATTGACTCTGATATCTTCTCAAAATGTCAGTTTAGGGCATTAGTTTATTCTTACTTAAACTCCTTAAATTTCTCTATTGATGACACTTTTCATAAACCTCCTTATAAAAAAAAACCAAAACTGTACTATTACAGATTTTAAACAGAAAAGTTTTTAGTATTAAATGGACTAAAGTGCAAAGCAATATAATATACTTTCAACTATATGATTTTTGTAAATATCCCTGCAGGAAATCAATTAATGGTGCATCAGTGATTTGAAAGGGGTGCAAATAAAAATAAGTTATAAAATTATATTTTTATCCCAAGTTCTTTTGTGCCTGCAAATCTAAAATACATTTTTGTGCCTTTTCTTGGAAAATTTAGGAATTGCCTTCATGTTATCAAATGTCCATTCTTATGTTATGGTTGGAAGTCAAATTTAAAGATAAATTATGAAAATTATGCAACAAATTAAGCAACAATCATTTTCCTGCACTTAAAGCAGTTTTTCTTTACAAGAAAAAACCCAAGTCCCATCTGTTACTAGCATTGAACAAAATCAACATAAAATGAACCAACAGTATTTTGGCCTTTGATCTCTTGGATGCTTTATGACAGAGGTCATAAAGAATGTAATTATTATTTCATATCAAGACAGCTGAAACTAACCTCATATTCCTAAGGCAGTGAGAGCCTTCATCACAAGTCAAAATCTGCTTTTGTGGAAAAAAATAACCCTGCCAATGGAAACAAATTCCTTTTCTCTCAATTTAATCTGGGCTTTTGAAAAGCTCTTAGTAGCTCAGAAATGGAAAACGTCATGCTGAAATTCACCAGATCACAGACATTTCCTGTTTGTTTCTGAAAGCTGTAGTTATGATTTGTATATTACACCATCACTTAGGTTCTGCTACTTTTAATTGTAGAGTTCTTCATTCCTTTTGCTCCTCTTCATCAATGGAGGTCAGCTCAAGATGGCTCTATGTTTGGCTGCTGAGGCTCAGGAAAATTTGTAAGGTCTGTAATTCTGACATTTCATTCCTGACATTGATATGAAACAGCCTACATTTGATGAGCTTCAGAAAACACAGAAGAGAAAAGTACACACTTGGATTTTCTTTTCTCCAATAGGCAGTATTGAATAAGACTAGGCTTTGGTTTTTTACCTCCTTGAACAAAAAAATTTCCAGGAATATCAGTGCTTCCTTTTTTTCTTTTAAACATTTTAAAAGTTTTTACTGTAAATTGCCCAGCAGGAATGATGGGCACATCATGATTAAAACACCTTATTTTTATGTATACAGCAGACAATCATTTGCAGCAGGCACCGTACATATATATTGTGAAAAACAGGCACACAATAGAAATTCCTTCACAAAAGAAATGTACTTTTCCAAAAGAGTGATGTACCTGAAATACCATGTAACAAAAATATAGCAGCTAGACTAAGAACGTCAGAACCAGGTCACACAGAACCATGACCAATAATTCAGCATTTTGAGTACAAGAACAAGAAAAGAAGACAATACATAAGCTTCATAATGAAAAACATAGCAGAATAAACAGAGAACATTCTTTAACTGGCAACACTTGGAGCTGAAAGGCAGCTCAAAGGGAGATGGGCTGGGTTTTGTGCATGCCCTCTTCAGGATCAGGTAGCTCACAGAATGGTCTGTGTCTGAAAAAAGTTATGTATAACTGCTGCCCAGGCAGATGACAGGTCCTGTTTTCAGACAGCCCTTGCACTGTTTCCCCACCACTGAAATGAAAAACTAACAATAAACACAAATTTGAAAATCAGGAGGGGTTTGGGTTTTTTTCCTAGTAGAATGCCACTTTTACTCTGATCAGTATCTTCATGTTAGATTTAACCTCTGTTACTATCCAGTGTGGCCAAACACTTCTTTGCTGAATTCAACTTTTTGGTCTATTTATCACTGTGCATTCATAGTGCAGCATGATTATTTCTCTGCTTTTTAAATTTTAGACTTAAAATAATAAAGATGACTTCTCAGATTTCTGAGTCCTTAGCCAGAATTTTATAGACAGGTATTGTATTAGATATTCCCACAATGAGCACAATCAGCTCCATGGCCTTGTGTCCAGCTGGATGATACAAACCAGACGTGGAGCTCAAGGCAGCAGGTAAACTGTGCAGTGAGCTCCCACACAGACCAGAGCCTTGAGCTAATAGGGCAGCACAGGGGTACCCAGAAGCTGAAGTGCTGTGCAGTCAGGGCTACACTGAAACAACCCTTCTGTTTTCTGCAAATTCTGAATTTGTCACCACCTTGGCATTTGAAAGAGATTCTTACGATCTGAGGAAGGTTTTTATTGCGCTTTTATTCTGCATACATGCACCAAGTATAGGGACAGACCCTTCTAGTTCACAAAAATCCAGGCTACAAGGCACTAATTGTGAATCATACATCTAATAATTTGTCTAATGCATGGGCAATAAAGTCCTACACAAGTAAGCAAGCAAAGTTCAGCATTTTCATAACTGAGACAGCAAAGTTAGGAGATTGTATGAAATATTGAAAGCTTAGTTCCACTGTTTTGGACTGATAATTGTGGCACTGGAGCTATCATCACTACTTCATGACTCAGTGTTCCTTCTTCATAATAAAGAAAGGGAAAGACAATGTACAGTATGGCAGAGGACCAGGTATCAGTCTCATGCAGACCTATGAAATTATGATTGAAATTACATAATTGGATATATATATTTCATTATATAATGAAATTATATAGTCAAGCTATGCAAATTATGACATATTACAAAGTTTCTTATAACCAGAAAGAATAAAAAAAAGACAAGAAAAAAATCTACCATCATTATTACCAAGACAAGAGCTCTCTTTTAAACAAAGTCCACCTTTGGCACACTAGTATAAATTAGGGTGAAAGCCCCTGAAAATATTAGACATACTATTAAAACCTGATGCAAAACACAGTAAAATATGACTTAGAGTCATGGGAGAATGTAGCAATAGCAGTTCTTTCATATATATTACATATTCTGAGCAGGCTAACATTAATTAGTGCAACTTCTTGAGTTCCCACAAATCTTCCAAGGGGTGTTTGAAAGTTCTTTATTCTGCTCTGCAAGGTATGATAGAAAAGAAAAATGATAGTAAGAAATGTGTACACACTCTGTATTTGAGTCTGTGTAATAGTAGAGCCCAATGTGGAGTGTGTGTGATGCACGAGAAGCACATGGCTTTATGCCACATTTATGTCCTCTTGGAATTGGGGTTGACCTGAACATCAAGTTAAAATAACTTGTCCTTTATGTAACTTGCATTTGGTCTAGCTACAAGTAAAAATGAAACTAAGGGAAGCATTGCTTTCTGAACAAAATATGCTGGACTCGTCTTTATCTATCTCCTCAATAAATATTTTTTTGTTAATCTAAGTTGCAAATATCTGAGAATGTCAGATGACCTCAGGCTTCTTTAAAGAGGTAAATCCTGGGGTAGGCAGTGTCTCATGATTAGAATAATTAATCACCTGAAAGACCAATGTAAAGTCCATAGAAATCAAAAGAAATTCTATCGACTTCAGTGAATTTTAGCCCAGACTCTGGAATAACTCGGGGGTATAACTCCTCTTGCACATCACTTCATCCATCTGCTCAGCAACTACAACTACCTATACATTTTGTGACAAGTGAGAGTCAGTCAAGTAACTCCCACGGCATTTTCCCCTTTCATCCTGTAAACTCCTTCATCAGTGATAAGCCTCTGTGCCCTGGCATCCATGTACCAGCTGAAGGGAGGAACCTGTTTGTAAACCAGATGCTTTGACATAGTTGGAACTTGGAAGGGAGGCAGCAGTACTTGGCAAACAAACTTGTAATAAGTGCACTTTGCTTGAAATGTTTATAATTTGTTCTTGAAAAATATGCTGAGAAGATGGGCACTAGACATCCTGCTCAACTTTGAAGTTTAAGTTTGAAGGTGGGGATCCTGAATACCTCCCAAAGAACATTTGAAAAAAGAAAAACAAGCCTGGTGCTCTATAAAGTAAAGAATGTGCTTGAGGAGAGGGGGCAGAGAATGATACTAAGTCCTACTGTCATGCTGTCTGCAGAGAAATTACCAAGGTCCAGAGAAAGGCAGCTTCATTTATGAAGCAACAGGTTCATACCTCCTTCCAATTACTTTCAAGCTAACAACACACTCAAAATTTAGACAAATTTGTAATCTGAAAAGGAGTCTCATTTTCTGCCTCTTGCTCTCTTAAAATTGGACATATAAATAAGGAGTTATTTTCTTAGCTGAGATGTATGTGAGCATATGCCTGAGATGCCTACTTATGATCCACAAGGTGCAATTACCAAGGAAAAACCAGCATCTGGAGGTTCTCCAGGACACAGTCTGATCAAGGAGGAAAAAACCATCAGGTCCTCAAAATGTGAAGAGATGACCTCAATGTCTCTTTGATGACACCATTGTTCTGTGGACAGAGAAGAACTGCAGGTATGGAGGGTAACCTGAACAATTTTCTGAAATCAGGCTCAGCAAACTTACTGACATTTAGAATTTGGCTAAACAAAAAGGGGAAAAGGCATGGTACTTTTATAGCTTTTATCTTTATGAACAAAGGAATTCAGCTCAATGCAGATCTCAAGCTGGCAGGGGATGCTACCATATGAAGGGGAGTTGTGGGAAGCTCAAAACCCTCGGGAATATTACATCCAGTTCATCCTCCATCCAGTTCCATCCATCCACCTCCCAGCAACTCCATTTCTTTTCCCTCTGTACCTACCTTTACTGCTTTGCACTGTTTTAACAACAGAATTCCTGCCTTTCCTGTAAGTCTACAACTAGCAACTCCATTTCTTTTCTCTCTGTACCTATCCTTATTACTTTGCACTGTTTTAACAACAGAATTCCTGCCTTTCCTGTAAGTCTACAACAATCAGTGTGAACCAGAAAGGAGACAGAGGCATGGAAGCTTGTATAGTAAAGGGCTATCCTGACAGGAGATACCTCCTCAACAAGAAAGGTGGCTGGCTGAGCAGGGATCTGGGTGAACCAGAAAGGAGACAGAGTCAGAAAGCTGACAGAGTCAGCTTGTATAGTAAAGGGCTATCCCGACAGGAGATACCTCCTCAACAAGAAAGGTGGCTGGCTGAGCAGGGATCTGTCTTTCAACATGCTGTGAAGCTCCGGAGGCAGGTGAAAGGCAGGAACCTGGCAGGAGCAAGGTGAGTTGGCTGAGGAGGACTTGGTGGGCAAAGCAATAAAGGAGTCCAGAGGGCTTCTCTCTCATGGTAACTGGCAGGATCTGGAGCAGGGCAAGGTTGGAAGGCTGGACTGAGGCATGTTAGCTGGACCTTGAAATGAAGTTTCATCAAGGAGAAATAGACTCTTGTACTCCAGGCATGGTCGGTGTGGCTGAAGGTTAGTGACCTAAAATCTCACAAAAAAATAAAGAGCTAAACTGCAGTGACTCAGGAATCACTGCCTTAGAGTCTAAGTCAAAAGACAGATAAGATGCAAAAGAGCAAAGGAAAAGGATACCAGGGGATTTAACAGTTGCATAAAAAGCAAAATAATAATATCACAAAAAATTTCTGTGTTAAATTAAGCATGTGGCTAGTTTCAGTAATACCTAGTGGGACTAAATGAATAAAAATAAATACACAAGACAGAAACCTAAAATAGGAAATGGAGCATAAAACTGGGAAGAATTAATACAGACTAGAAAGGGCTGAGGAAAACAAAACTGGACAGAGAAAAGAGAAGGGCAAACACAATGTTTAAAGGAAACAAATTAGATTAATTTAAAAAAAGACACTTTATTGATTATTTTCTTGGTTTAAATACACAGAAACATATTTGATACTGATAATGCTTTTAAAGGCTCAACTTAGAATATATTAAAAAAGTATATTCAGCTTCTCTGGATTAGTAAACCAGCAAGATTTGCATTTAAAATAAGTGTCCAGATCGTGCACCCTCTCAAGCAGGGTTAAACCAAACCAGAAAAAATGGCAGGGTCAGGGCCAAGGCAGCTGCCTGCACGCCTGTTATGTCTGTCATTGTTTGTTTTGTCTTTCTGGACTTGTAAGCCCTTCAGGCCTGGAGCACTCCCCATGGGGCCTGGCCAACCTCCAGTGCCTTTGGTGGGCACCGCGCAAGGCTTTGTTTGTCCAGCATTTGGCTCAGGGGAGTCAGGGCCTGGCTGAGACTTGTAAGTTTTGGATGTAATGGCAGCAAAATATAATATATATTCACTGAGATACGGCTGTGCTTGAATACTTTTTCTGGTATTGGGACTCCATGAAGGCATGAAGTCTCATCCATGTAGAGCAAGACAGTATTGGGCTCTTTGACACCATTATGATTGGTGTGATTGCAATTTTACCCAGGACAGGTGAAAAGGCAGCTTAAAAATCTGCTTTTAAGAGCACGTATGTTTATTTTCTCTCAGTTGTGGCGACAGGAGCTCTGCTGGCTGTGGCACCACGGAGCAGCACGCAGAGGAGGAGGGTGTCCGGTGACTCTTTTGGTGGACACAGATGAATTGCTGTCCTGTTCCCACGTGCTAAGAACAAGTACTACAAAAGCAGAGAAGAGCTATAAAAGCTGATAGAGACTCTGCCGACACCCCCACCCGCACCCCGGCGCTGGCAAACGCTCCATTCACACGGGAAGGCGCAGGGAACGCGCCCCGTCCGCGGCACCCTTCAGACAGCTCTTCCCTACGTTCAGTGACCTGCTGACGGGTCAGGGTTAGGGTGGAGCGGGGATGCGACCCGCGACCACCGCGGTTTCAGCGCCGCTCCGGGGCCCGTTCCGCCGGGCCCTCAGCGCGAGCAGCGCGGCGCTCTGGTGCCCCCGCGTGGCCGGCGGCGGAGCAGGGCGAGAGCCGCCCGGGCCCTTCCCTGCGCTCGCTGCTCCGCGCCCGGCCAGCCCCGCGGGGCTGGGCCCGTGCGGGGTGTGCCAGGGAACGTTCCGGGGTTCAACAGCGGTGAACAGAAGGACTCTTATTTGGTTTTGTTTCGTTTCGGTTTGGGTTTGAGTTGTTGCCGTTGTTGTGGTGGACGAACGCTGACCGCTAAGGGCGGGGGCGGCTGCGGGCGCGGTGCTGGCTGTGGGCCCCGCGCAGCCCCGGGGATGCGCCGCTCCCTGCGCAGGCACCCCGGCACAGGCACAGTTTCGGGGCAACCCGTGGTGCCCTCAGTGCTGCAGGCCGAACTCAGCTTCTTTGTCTACTCTTGGTTTGTTTGGGGATTTTTTTCCAACTCTGTATTCTCTTTGAGAGCCATTGGGTGCTAAGTTTCTTTTAATAACATTGTGCCAGAGATTAGGAATTGTGTCTAAAATGTTACAAAGCTAGAGAATAAATCTCAAGGTAAATTTTTACTTCTGGAATTGGAAGAGTCTTGATGTGAATCAGGTCTGTGCCACCTTATTGGGTGTTTCATCTGGAAGCCTTGGACATAAAGTAAACAGTGTCTGAATAAAGTCTGTCAGAGAAACTAGGAGTAAGCACAATGCTTGCTGGAAGTGTTATTTTATGATGCATTTGCAAAAAGAATAGCAAAATCTTCTCATAGTGCAGCCATTTACCTTTTTGGCCCAGTTTCCCCCTTCCTTTGTGGCAATTACCATATGAGGAGCAGTATCAACCTCCTTTCCACAGTTAGAGCATGCAGAAAATCCTGTGGACAGCTGCTTAAAGGACCAGAGGGCCCAAAATAGTCATCATTGCAGACTCTATTCTTGGATCTTTAGAGCTGAAACTTAAAGTCTGAGTTCCTACTGCTGGAAGAGTCTTGATGTGAATCAGGTCTGTGCCAACTTATTGGGTGTTTCATCTGGAAGCCTTGGACATAAAGTGGTGTAATTTGGGCAGTTTCTCTCCATTCTGTTTATTGGAGTAAACAGTGTCTGAATAAAGTCTGTCAAAGAAACTAGGAGTAAGCACAATGCTTGCTGGAAGTGTTATTTTATGATGCATTTGCAAAAAGAATAGCAAAATCTTCTCATAGTGCAGCCATTTACCTTTTTGGCCCAGTTTCCCCCTTCCTTTGTGGCAATTACCATATGAGGAGCAGTATCAACCTCCTTTCCACAGTTAGAGCATGCAGAAAATCCTGTGGACAGCTGCTTAAAGGACCAGAGGGCCCAAAATAGTCATCATTGCAGACTCTATTCTTGGATCTTTAGAGCTGAAACTTAAAGTCTGAGTTCCTACTGCTGGAAGAGTCTTGATGTGAATCAGGTCTGTGCCAACTTATTGGGTGTTTCATCTGGAAGCCTTGGACATAAAGTGGTGTAATTTGGGCAGTTTCTCTCCATTCTGTTTATTAGAGTAAACAGTGTCTGAATAAAGTGTATTTCAAGTGTTACTCCCTGTGTGCAAATATGTATAATATTAAGTGTAATTCAAGGTTGCCTTTACTGGGATTTTTTTAGGCTTTTTTTTTTTCATTGTAATTTTTCTACTTCTAAGGTGTACTTTATGGCTATGCTCTAAATTTATGCTCTGAATTTAAGAAACCACACTGCAATGCTAGAACTAACAGTACAAAGTACTGCTTGAGCATTTGAGCAATGCTCTCAGACACTTGGTGTGATTCTTGGGATGCTCTGCACGAGGGCAGGAGTTGGACTTGATCCTGATGTATCTCTTCCAACTCAGCATGTTCTATGATTCTATGAAAATAAAACTTCTGTGAGTTCAGCGATAAATTTCCTCTGTGCCCAGGAAATTTGGATCCCATTGAAGGCTATGGCAGAAATTCTAGTGTTTTCAAGAGTGCAAGAAATTCCTGCTATCCTGTGCTTATACAAAATTGCTCAGAGAGAGTGAAAAACATTGCAGAGTTTTAAAGCTGTTCTTGGAAATAAATTGTTCAGAAACCCCCAGGTATTTTACGTGGTCCTGTGCATTATTTCAACTAATGAACCAGCTTTAGGACTGCAAAAAAAGGCTTTATATGATTGATCCTAAGGTTAAAGTCAATGTATAGTAGTATAAAGGCCGTATACTATCTAATCCATATATACATCAACTTTATGAACAAAGCCACTTTTTCATAGAAATGGAAAAATGCCTAAGTTTCATATCAGAAAAAAACTCAAACATTGCAAGGCAAAAGAGAAAGAACCAATACCATGTATTGCCTCCAAGTGGAAGACTGGAACCAGTAACGTTCTGGAATTTAGTGATGACCCATCTTGCATATCTGAACATCTGCACACCACTTAGAGCTGGCATTAGCTGAGTCACTTGCTACTTTCAGTTATAACTCCCGCACAGAGAAGGTATATTAGAAAAATCAATAGAGAAATCAATACATTTTACCCAAGTTATCAGATCTGCTCCGGATGCTTAAGTTGCTAAATAGTATTTGATTCAAATAAAACGGATCTCACATCCTTTCTATTAAACTGAGAGTTGGCTTGTATTTCTCTTCCCTCCCTTCGCCATTCCCAGTTGAGAAGCATTTGCACTCTGGCACCAATTTATGTGGAATTTCAATGTGGTTTTGAAATAAAATTGATTAACATTTTCTCCTCTGAATAGCTGTCTTAACATCATCCCAAAAATTATGGGAAATTAGATTGTATAAAAAAGTGCTTTTAGTTTACTTCTCAAATTAAGTAATAATGCAGGATAATGAGGGTTGCGCAAGGGATCTCTAGGAGTACTTGGGAAAAGCAACAATCAGTGAAGTAGAAAAATGAGGGAACAAAGACTGGATTTCACAGCAAACTGTTTCCATTGGATTTCATCTCTAGATATTACACTGATAGTTTATGTGCATACAAATTATGTTCCATGGGAACACTGTGAGGTAAATTAACAGTGCATTGCACATGGATTTAAGCATGCAAATGACAAAAATAGGAGATAAGAATGAAGAAATTGTGTCCCTAAATCACCATGTACTTAACTCACTGACAAACAGGAACATCAGGAAAGAAGTTTAGGACATACTGCGTTTTGCAGGAAGACACATAGCTTTTGCTAAAGGTGCTGGTGATGCTCTTAATGTTGGTAATGTTTGTAATATTGGTATTCTTCAATTCTCTTACAACAGCATTAACCATTAAGTTTTAGTGGTAAGGCTCATAAGCTTTTTTTTTTAAAACAAATTCTTATGGCAGATATATGAAAAAAGCTAAATCCAGTGACTGCATGGTTTCAAGGTGCTAATGGGATAAAGTGCCTCTCATGTAGGTTAGAATCACACCCTGGCACCCTATCAGTGAACTTCCAGTGAAATGGGAATTGCAGTTATTTCCAAAGCTTCATAACCGTGTCACCAAAGGAACCCACCACTACAATTTGCAATGAAGATAGCCCTTACTGACAGTTCTAAGCAAGTGACCAATGTTTGAAGGAAAGGAAGCATGATGCTATGAAAAATCTGGGTAAAGGATGAGGTTATTATACTGCATATGCAGTTCCCCCATACAATATGAATTGCATCTGTTTACACAGACTTGCAAGAGAGCTGGAGAAGAGCTATTTACAAGGGTGTGTAGTGACAGGCCAAGATATTTCAGCTTTAAGCTGAAAGTGGGTAGGTTTAGATTTGATATTAGGAAGAAATTCTATACTGTGTGAATGGTGAGACACTGGGACAGGCTGTCCAGAGAAGTTGTGAATTCCCCATCCCTAGAAGCATTCAAGACCAGGTTGGATAGGGTTTTGAGCAAGCTGGTCTAGTGTAAGGTATACCCTCCCCTGACAGGAATGTTGGAACTAAATGATCTTTAAAATTCCTTCAAAATCAGGTAGTTCTATGATTCTGTAAGGTACTTGCAGAGTAACCTCTGAGTTGGACTGCTGTTGATACAGACTGCTAGCATAGCCCAGTATCTTGTTTCAGACACAGTCAATGCACAAAAGGGTTTCATCTTCCATCTCAGTCTCTTGTGTCAGTCTTGTATTACTTGCCTCTATGAACACTGATATAAGGCACAACTTGGGATAGTAGGATGCTACTAATTCACTAGACCCATCCAGGATCTCAGAAAGATTAACCTAGCATCCCCCCTTCAGACCTATTGCCAGCCAACCTTCTGCCTCTGAAAATATCTCATTTTGCACTGAGTATCGCTGCTGAAAGGACTGAAAAGCATGATTGTACATGCTTTAATTAAAGGTCACAAGTCTGACAGGCTGTGACGTTATCTAATATATAGCTTTTCCTTTAGAGTGGCAGATCACCATTTTGTGAGGCTGTACATTT
Source organism: Passer montanus (assembly GCF_014805655.1). Lineage (NCBI taxonomy): Eukaryota > Metazoa > Chordata > Aves > Passeriformes > Passeridae > Passer > Passer montanus. The sequence continues at coordinate 10,551,006 of NW_024371037.1, forward strand.
TCTGAGTTCTGAGCTCTGCTCAGAGTTCACTCACTCACACCATGGACGTGACGGATCCAAAGCAGTGACGAAACTTTGTGAGAATGCGGTAGCTCAGCTCCTGCTTGTGCCAGGTCACTGCCACTCTTCCTTTTTCTACATTTTCTCCTGACTGAACCAGGTTTTTGATTGGCAGGTGGAGTCTGTGATAAGCCAGAGTGAGCAATCTCTTGATTCAGGAACAAACAGACTTTATGCCAGAGCCTGTGCCTCTCCACCCCATTGTCTGTCTTCTTCCCATTGAACAAGTGGCCCTGTTCCTTCCACATACTCAGTGTGGTGACTTCATCTGTATAAAACTTTGTTTTTTCAGAAGTCCTGTTGGTTCCCACAATTCCCATTATGCTGGTGTGCAAACTGCAAAGTATTAAAAAACAACAAACAGTAGAAGCCTTGTGAAGCATTCCAAATCCAAGTCCAAAGTAATGAGAATTCTCAAAGATAGCAATTCAGAGGACGCAGAAGAAAGGAGAAGGGCTCTTCCCATTCTCAGGACCTCTTTCTGGGCAGGTAGCTGCCAGAGAAAGGATGCAGGACTGGAGTCCTGCCATGACACAGAAGAATGTGTACCTTTTGTGGCAACAAAAGGCCAGAAAGATTCTAAGTCAGATGATGAGACAAAATAGAGGAACTCTTTAGTGAGGAACATGTCTCTACGTGCTGCTGTTGTCTTCTGCATCTCTTCACTTCGGCATCCCTGGAAAGTCACATTAACCTTGATCCTCACTGGTTCCCATTCTACAAATTTGGGAGCATTTCTTTTGTTATCAGCCTTCAATAGTCATGCTGGTCTTACTTCTCTCCCTCGTAACATGTGTCCTTTTGACTCCTCCAATCAATCAGTGTCATTTGATGCTATTAAAAGATTCTGACCTGATCTGAAATATCTCTAAGAGGCTGTGATAATAAACAACTGTTAGATGATCCACACTGAACCAGGGCTAACACATTTTGAATTCTTCTTTTATTCAAAAATATGGTATTGGCACTTTTAGGAACATAGAGATGGTTTGTTTCACTTATCAAATGAAATATTTGTCAAAAAGCCAGGTATATTAGACGTGTTGGATAAATTTCTGCCACTTAGTTAAGAAAATAAGCACTTTGACATAGCAGGTACAGAAAAACCTGCATTTAGTCTGTCTCTCTTGTAAGCCATAGAACATAAGAATTCATAAAAGTATATTTGGGGCTGTTGTCTTCACTCATGTAGGCACAGAGGGCCATATTTTTTGTCCATACTGACTTGGACTCTTCAGAAAATCCTGGAAGCCATTATTCTGCAATAGCTGTGCGTAGGTACTTTGCCTGGAAGAGCCAATCATGAATGTGGAACAGTCTTAAGTATTTTGTTAAGATACTACTGAGAAGTTTACCATTCTGCAGACAAAAGGGTAGTTTTGTTTTCAGAGTAGTTGCTGTAATAGTTTTCTGGGAAAAAAAGTTACTTAAAAAAAATTCTGCTTTCCAGTAAAATTAAAATTTTGTTTCTCTTTCCAGTATTTGTCTCTTGTAGGGAACTGTTTAAATCACAGCATAAATTCACAGTAACATCCACTGGCCATGTTTCTTCCTTGGTCTTTCAAGTGACAGTGTTCTGTTGAAGTACAGTTAGAAAAATTAACCGTTCTAGCTGCTTTTCGCGTGCATACATCAAACTGCCATTCTAGGGAACAATTCACTGGCATGCTGCTTGCTGGAAACTTGCCTCTGCTTTTGTTTGCTAATAGATTACTTTATTAATTCCAAAGGTTTAGCGAGCACCTTGGTTTTTTTCCAGCAGCGTTTAATTAATCTGTTCTCGTTCTATATGAATAGATGTCTTCTGGTCACTGAAACATAGGACTATGCTTTCACATTCTTTCCCCATACTAATTATTTGAAATGTTTGATACCTCAAATGTACAAACTGTCATTGGTCTCTGTGGAGTTTGTCAGATTGCACACTGATGGTGGATTTTAAAAAAGCTTTTGGACATTTTCTGAGTCTGTAAAACAATGTATTTATTCACTGTTTCACATTGTGCCTGTTTTCTGCTGCCTTTCACAGTCATTTACATTGGCACAAAAGATATAGCTGACTGCCATATATTAAGAATCACTTTCTAAAGGAAAAATATAAACCAAAATAGGAATTTGACAAATGAAATTTCAGGTTGTATTCTCAGAGTTATGATGACAGTGGTTTTTTTCTTGCCTTTTTTAAAATTTTTCTGTTGTTTAGATTATTTTCTTAACAAGCTACAACGCTAGTAACACTCAAACATTCAGAAGTCAGGTGCCTAGAGGACCAAAACATTGTCCTGAATTTGATTATATTCTGAAACAAAGAGGAAAGAAAGTTGAAGAAAGAAGGAGTGAAAATCTGTATTTATGAGTGTCTTTGTGAAACCCATTTGAGAGGCAGAGGAAGATCTCTTGTCTGGCCCCTGACATACCATGCATTTGGAGTGAATAGAGAAGGATGTGCTGCAGCAGGGACTGCATTTTCAGGCATCCCTCCCTGCACGGAAGCTGCCCCGTGCTACTGGACTGTGGGAACATAAAACATCCAGTTTAGTTTTCACTGATTGTGAGTTCCAAACCTTTGCAGAGGGAACAACTTCTGCAGGAAGATCAGCGTGCCTCGGGGAAATATCCCATGATATTTGGTGGTGCATCTGCCTTAAACTCAAGTTTAAATCTTTTGGATATAATAGGAGTACAGTTAAATGCTTTGAAATTGCTGAAAAACAGATTTTGATTTTTGGTTTAAATATATATAAACCAAAGAATAGCACTATTTTTTCATCTTACCTTCAGGCACAACAGGCTTACCAAACTCTTAATGTCCCTATGCTTGTGATGCACAGTAGCCATCAAGCCAGCTGCTGAATTATTTCCTTATAAGATCATTTAACTTCAAAACTTCATATTATACAGGTCACATGCTCTGGTGATATTCAGAAGGGAATTGTCACTTTCAGACAACTAATATCAGTCATTCTTCTATCTATATTTGGATTGCAGGCTCAGGAAAGTGTGATGGCAGTTATTAACTGCTCTCAAGAAATCCACTTGCAAGATGGATTTATTTCTTGATTAATGATGGAGATTATTCAAGTATTAATTCCAGTTTTTTATATCGCAAACTTGATATCATCCTTGTTCTCTCCACCCTTAAAATTACTATGATTACTCTAATTGTTAGAAAGCTATTATTTGATTCAGATTTGCAAAGTAATTATCAGCTAGTAGCACATCTGCCATTTCTCACTAAATTTTGGTATGTATTGTTGTATCTCAATTAACAAAAGATCTACTAACTGAAGCATTGCTGTATGAATTCTAGTAAGGCTTTCAAGCATGACATAAATTTTGTCCTGATTGATTCTGACTCTTACTGTGTGCTCTTTAATTTGTTTCTTTGCATTTCAGAATTGTCTGTGAACCTGGTGCTTGATGTTTTAAACAATGATTTCTTCATCTGCCGCAATCAGATGTACATCTAGAGGTTTTAACTGATGGAGTATTCTTTGTGACATTATTTCTACTTCTGCTTCATGAGTTGTATTCTCATTACCTTTTTTCTTTGATTGTGTCGCAGGCTACATGGATTAAACAGAATTACAGTTTTTAATCTCATCTTTGAGTTAGTGCTACTAACATGATGGGATAATCGTCTGTACATATCTAGCTTTTCTGTCATGAATATGAGGAGCAGCAAAGGTAGCCAACACACCAGCTATTAATACTGGAGCACCATTGATGTGATTTTTACACCCACTGTACTTGCTATATAGATTTTTCAAGTTTTTGCAAAGTTATACCATTTAAAGATGAGATTTTGAGCACTCATAAATATGCACAAGTGCTTGTGTGCACACCCAAACACACATACTTCAAATGTCTGAAAACATTTCTGTATTAGATAAACAATCTCAACAGCCTACTATTGAGCTGCTTAAAATGTTTCTTGTACTGAAATATACTTACTTCAGTTCATATGCAACATTGCTTAGTTAATGCTGTAAACTCTTCTGGATTACCAAATTCAGCTGACATATGTTTTCTGTAAAAATACTCTCATGACCTTTTAAAGAAACTATTATTGAGTCAAATTTATTATAGGTTGAGCTAAGAAATCTATCAGGCACACAGGGAAATTAGTGCAGTAATGTCTTATGATAGAAATAAAGTCTGCAAGCCCCAGTTTTTACTTACTTTATGTTCTGTTACTTCCAATGAAACCAGTCCTTTTTTTATGGCTTTTGATAGCATCGGTATCAGCAGCTATAGCTTCTTTATGTATTGTTCTTTCAGGAGGTAAAGTCTTATTGCAGTATGTTGACATAAGTGTCATTTTGTCTGTGATGAACTGGGAATACTGGGATCCAGGGTTCTTCTCTGACTGTTAGCTGAGCCATACATAAGAAGGTAGCACAGTAGGGCCACAGGAAAACTTGCAGAGGGAAATTCAGATTGGAATGAAAGACAACAAAGGAACACAGAAACAGAAAGACAGAGTAAATGAAGGAGCATGAGGAGAATGGAAGGCTGACATAATTAGTGCTGATGACCAGATCAGTTGTACTGGGAACAGAGACACACAGAGGAGCCATTCAAGGACATCATATCTAATGTCCTATTAAGCATTTAGGACATTTTAGTTTGTGTAAATACAGACTAAAAGAGTTTTAAAGGTCTCAGGAGGGTCTGACCTCCAGCTTTTTTTAGTCACATCATCTATGCCAACATATCACAGGGGACAGGTGGTCTATGGCTTGTATGGTGGCTTTCAACCATTTCAGTAGCCTCTCCCAGGACATTTTTCACATGATGGGATGCGCCTGGTTGGGAGTCAGTATTGGCAAAAAGGTTCAAAACTTTGACTATGGTACAAAAATTGTGTACCTTGACTCATGTCTGTACGGTCCTTTTGTCATGACACTACCCCTTACACAGAAAGAATTAAATTTGTAAGTGATTATTGCTATTTTGTGTGTAATATAAATAAGGAACAATTTTGCTTCTTTTATTTTTCATATTTTTAACATACGCACATCAGATTATACCAACCTAGGAAGATCCTAATTAAAATTACACTTCCAAGAAATTAAAAGAATTAGCTACAGGAGGGCACACTTCAATCAATCAACCATATCTGTGTCCTTTATTGATTCCAAATTGTTTCAGTGTAATTGGGAGATTTTCACAATCTCATTTCCAATTACACCATCTCTCAAAGAAGCTTTGAGTGTTTCCTTTTTTTTCTTTTTTTCCCTCACGGTGTCACTACAGGCCAAACCTGACAAATTCTTTATGTATCCATGTACACTGGATGAGGCATTTCTGTTCTACTGCCTCCAAAGGTCAGCTTCCTTAGCCTGTTCAGGGGTACAAGACGTGGGTAACTGTTGGATGAGCATAAGTCAGTGTGCATAAGTGAGTGGTTAGAGGCTTGTAGGCCTCCCTTTCTACAAAGCTTTCATTTGTGCCCCTGGACAGTGGCTATTTTCAATATGAAAGAGGACAAATCTCAGATTCAGAAGACTTGCTGGGCAGCAAATGTATCAGAAATTTAACTGTATACTAACATTCTGTGCTTATCAGGCAGAGCTATCTTAAAACATTCTTTTTAGAATAAATATTTGTATAATCTGGTGAAGGTTAACTGCAAAGTTAGTGTTATTATCTGGCTTAAAATTGTTACCTGAATTAAAAGTTCTCATGTTCAGGGCCAGTTCTCTTAGTGCTCCTCACTAGGCCATAGTTTATTTAAAGTGTTAGCAAATGTTCAAAATTTTATTTAGTGCAAAAAGAAGATGAAAGCAATTGCCCGTTTTTATTTGTGAGAGCATATTTGACCTCCATCCCAGCTATTTATATCATACACTGCTATTGCATCTGTGGACTCCTAAAGTAGATTGGCTGTAAAGAGATGACCTCTGCCTTATTTATGGTTATAACAGAGGATTGTAGTGAAAATGCTAAAATTCTGTCTTCCTGACATTTTTATCAACCTCAGAAATACCTTCCAGTTGGAAAATGCTGAGGTTGTCAACATGCAGTTTTTAGATACTGTGTTCTTGTTGGATTTTCTGTAATTCAGCATCTGTAGCTGTTGGTTTTGCTTCTTAGGAAGTCACTTACACCAAAAGTACTGCCTCATAAATTCCTGTACAAGCATGTAATTAATCTGTTTAATTTTCAAGAACATTTCTGTCTTCTCATTAAATGGTAATTTCCTGTATCAGAAATCCAATGTCCTCTCTAATTGGAGGATTATATTTCAAGATCAGAATATTATTTATTTTTCTGTGCTAAGTGTATTTGGGGGTTTAGAATTCAGGTAAAATATACAAGTTAATTTTTTTCTTATTTCTTTGAAATTTTTACTTCAAGCTGTTTTCAAATTAGTACTTTGACATTTTCATCACAAAATGACATATTAACCCTACTCCTCCAGCTGAAATGGAAAAACCAAACATTATTAAGATTGCAATGTCAGGCTTTCAGACACTAGGGCGGAGGAAAAATGGCATCTTGTCTAAACAGAGTATTCATAACTTGGCCCTTACTTCAGTTGGAGGCATTAAAATATTGCCTGTTTTTATATGAAAAAATCTGGTGTTTTACTATATTTCATATTTCAAAGATCCAAGGTGGACCTTTTCTCTATATTAATTAAAATAATGCAATGATGGGTATTGTTTGTCAAATAACTTCAAATTATATTGGGGTTTACAGGAAGAAATAGTGTTTTCTATTTTATAGCAGTTGCAGCTTGCCTTGGAGATATGGATTTGCCTCCATCTGCTGCAGGACAAGTTATCAAAATCAAACTTATCAAGATGGTCACTTGTTGCTTTGTGTTGTGGGAGGATTCTGAACACTCAGAGTGGAAAGCCAGGGCAATGGGAGCTCAGCTGCTGGGCTTTGATAACAAAAAGTCCTGCACAGTGATGTCACAAACTTGATGTCCAAAGTGGATGTGTACAGTTGACCTCAGATTTTAGGTCTGTGCTTCAAGATGTTCCTCATCTCTCAGGTTATTGTGGAAATAAATTATATTATGGCTTCAAAGGATAATAATATAATTGTGGTTGGGTAATTTCGTCTTCAGAGCAGTGTTTGAACTATGCACAGTTAGAAAGCAATGGATACCACTGAATGATTAGGACAAAATAAATAATTGCTTATTACTTGAAAAGAATCCTCCTCCACTGTGGCATGCAGTTGCTGTACAAACAAACAAAAAGTTAAAACGCATTGAATAAAACAAAAAGCAAAATAAAGTATATGGACAACTACATAATCATAGTGGAAATATCTAAGATGGGAGTTCTCAATCTATGGTATGTGTATCACTAGTGGTATGAAAACTATTTCGAAGTGGTCTTCAAATAAATCTGAGCATCTGAGCAGAAGAATGTTTCCTTCATATGATTTACTATTATTGCCACAGGAAACTGGAACGAAGGTCTGGAAGTGTAAGTAAGGACTGGTGCATGGCACATTTCCACCATCACCACTAATCTGGTAAAATACAGTTCTTTTCCCAAGCAAACTAAAATGGTTGCTTCAGGCATAAGGGAAAACCTGGTAAGTGATAGGTCACAACAGCTCAAGCAGTGTGTCATGTACATTGTAATGCCCTTCTCCAGATTTTACTTACCAGGGAAGATGAAGGTAAATGACATTGTGTCATTCTGGGAATATCCTCAGGTGTACTTCACAAGCTTTTGTCAAATAATCCCACTGAGAACAAACAGGAGTATCTTGTTCTCTTGTGTAATTTTAAAGTAATTTGCTGACAGCTAAAGAACTATGAATATTGGATTTTATCCAATACATAAACTATAGCAGTTAGAGACTTTTCCCACCTACTACTCATCAAACCTGCCCTGACTCTTCTCCCTAGCTTTCATTCTCATCTGGTTATAATTGCCTGGCATTCACAATTTGTGTTCCTTGGGCTTCTCACAGCTCCTTGATCAACATGTCTGAGCTCTTTGTCCCAACTCCAGTTATCTCTGTTTCCTCTCGCCAGTCTCCCCATCCCACCTTCCCCACCTTTGTCCAGTTCTCACATTTTGTCCATGTGCACTGTCCACCTCATGACTGAGGCACTACTGTGCCTTCAGCTGCATTTTCTGTGAGTGTGTCTGAGGAAGTTCTCCTAGTTTTATAATTTAGCATAGCTGGGTATTTTCACAATAATGCTTGTTACACTTCCTAAGTTTCTGCTTAGGAAACTGAGGTTGCTGGATAGATAAATACATTTAAAAATTTTTAGTGAGCACTTTATAACATCATACACTCTGTAGTTATGTACATAAGTGTGACTGTGTAAACTAAAAATATAGATATAAGCCTAAGCAATAGGTGAAAATATCTGAGAAATTAAAATCTCTTGAATGGATTATACCCAGCTAATGGGTAAACTTGTGATTAGCCGTTACCTTTAAGTAATCATTTAAATAGGTTAATTAATATGTGGCCGTGCATTTGAAAAGCATATTTGAACTCAAAAACATATTTTAGAAATTCCTATTTCACTTGGAATATTTATTAATATGCACAGTTATTCAAACAAGAACAAGTATACAACTTTACAGTTATAAAAGTACAGAGATTTTTTTGATGAATACAATGCATCAGAATTAATAGTGTTGATTGAGTACTAACCAATGTATCATATTAAATGAGTAGAAGAACAATTCAGTGTTGCCAGCAGTATGGGAGGTGACAAGTATAATTTCAAAGACATTCTCAAATGACAAAGGAAAAATTTATTAATCCTTCCTATTCAATATAATGTAAAAGTAAATACATGGTTGTACATATTTGAATATATAGTTATAAATACACATACATGTGTATTAATTTGAATCCAATAGAGCAGTAGTATACAGTAATATGATTAATACAGAACAATTTAAAAATCATTTCATTGGGAAGTCAGTGGGAATGGATTTGCTTTTATACTGAAGTAATCTATGCCTGGCCATTGACTAGTAGAATTATTAAAAGTTCATTGTTGTGAATTGGTTTCAAAGCCAATACACTTAGGTAATAATCATGGATAATCAGTAAGCAAGCTTTTTTTATAAGCAGCGTACATATGTAAGCAAGTTTTTCTGCTGTCTTTAAACATATACAAAAGTTAAAAATTGTGCAATATGTATATTATATCTTGACTCATTATAGCTTGAGTCCCAAGCTGCATGTGAAGTTATTCAAGCACTTCAAATACTTCCTAGTACTTACAGATGTGTCTGAATGCTTCATTTTGGTGCTGTTTTTGAGAAAAGAATAAAAGGGAGTTAGGTAAACCTGGCTGAATATTTAGGAAAATATTCTGCTGCATAACTGAAGTGGCAGGAGATCCATTGAACCAGTTCCCAGAAATGCTGTGGGGTTTATCAGTCTGTAATTGAGGTGAAAACTTCCCCATGATTAAGTGACTGTTTACATTCCACTTTTGGTATTCATGCACAAACTGCAGTCTGTCAGCATACAGAAGTTTCCACAGCGGATCCAGAAAATAATGTGCTTGGTAAAGCAAATTTGGTGCTGAGCAGGAAGGATAGTGTCCCCATGGTGTGAAATAATTCACAGCAAGGCAATGCTCTGCCTCCTTTTGGTGCCCTCGCTTTCTTGATCTTCGATGTTGCCTGAAGTCCCCGTGAACAAAGTCATTTAAGTTTGATGGGTGAATACTCCAGTAGTTTCCTTTGCCATCCTCACATCTTCCCACCTTGATGAAACAATCATTTAGTGAAAGGTTGTGCCTTACACTGTTCCTCCAACCTCGACCTTTGTTCCTGTAAAAAGGAAAATTGTCTTCAATATATTTGTAGATAGCAGATAAATTCAGTTTATTTGTGGGGGAAGAAAGTATTGCCTTTGCAATCAAAGCTATGTATGACAGAGGTGGTTTATCCAGAAATCTTCCATCCTCCAGAGTCACAGGAGGAACCTTTTTGGCATGCATGTGAGAGCTGGGAGTTCGGGGTGGAGTCACTTGAGGCAGTTCTTCTTCTCCTACTGTACAGATGTCTGGACTTCCTTCATTGTTTTCAGAAGAGTCTTCACTCATTATAGCAGCCTAAAACCCAGCATTTATTTTAAGCGTTCTGATATTTTACTGCAAGTAGCCAGTTGAATAATTGGTCCACTGAATATAACCAGCAGGAGAAAAGAAAGTTGGACTTAAAATGTGCTGCTCTCACGTACCCAGATTTCTATTTTATACTCTGTTAAGTCAACATCCTTAACAACGAAAACCGAACTGCCTATGTTTACAAAAGTCAAGGTGCAAGTCCTAGCTGAATGAAAAAAAAAAAAAAAAACAAAATAATTATACTATGTTAAGTGCAAAGATAAACAGACCATGACGTTAGCCTCTCACTTCATTATAATCTGAGAAAACACCCTTCAGTGTTCCCCATTGAAACATAATGATTAATGAGAAATTTATGGTGCCTAGATAGAGTTGCGAAAGGATCAGACTTTCCAGTGATATGCAGAACAAACTGAAACCAACATGTTGGTTCCTGTGTTCTACACTTAGTCAAACATGTTGTATTTAGTACAATAAACATTTGTTTTATCTGTTAATAGAAAGTACTGTGTGAAAGGAAACTACCTATCAAATTTTATAGCTGCAATGTAGCTATTCTTGGTGAAATTGAATTAAAGCAAAAAAAAAAACCCCAAACACAAGTTGCTCTCCTTTTTTTCTTATTAACTCTCTGATAGCAACTAGCTTTCATGCTGAGTATGCAAGTGACCAGTTCTACAAACCCAAGAAACCACTGGAGGGAGCAATTACTGCTCAGAGTCAGAGGGTTCTGTGCTCTGGCACCCCCAAAGCACAAACTGTCACTTGAACTTTGACATGGCCCTCAGCCTCCTGAGGTCTGACACTGTTAAGGAAAAGACAATCATCTCATCTTGGAAAAGATTGCCCTGAGAAGTTGTGGATTCTCCCTCCCCTTAAGTTTTCAAGGCCAGGTTGGACTGGGTTCTGAGCACTGTGGTCTAGTGGAAGGTGTCCCTGCCCATGGCAGTGGGGTTGAAACCCCAAACCTTTCCACAATTCAATGATTCTATGATGTCATGAGATTAGTCTAGGAATGTTATTAAATATGTTGAAATATGTTCTAAAGCAAAATGAAACAACATGGAGGAAATTTTGAAAGAGGATGTATCTTCTTTTGGGTCACCTTCGATGTCCAAAATATACATTATTACATGAGGTCTATGTTTTGAGGTATCAACAATGTCATCAAAGATTTAACTTTAGAAGGCTGAAGTTGATGCTGCTGTTCAGACTCTTTTGGGTCCTGAAAATAACCCTTGGTAGCTCCTTTCAGTTGCTAGTTTTGTCAAAGAGAGAGGGACATTAGGGTATCTATTAAAGTGATCCCTTTCCTCATGATCTTGAAGTTCATCAGTTCTTGACTGATCATCTTGGTTGGGCTCTTGTAAGCCGTGTCTCAGGGTTTCAAATTGACCAACCAATGTCTCAGTTGGTTTTTAGATTAGAAAACAAGACTCATAATGCAACACTACAGGTCACATGGGTTATCTAATATTTCTGTGCCAGACTAGAATTGCCACCTGCAAGATTTAACAGAACACTTTGCAAGTAATCATTGTGGATGGGATGTACCTGGTATTTTAACAGCCTTGGTTGTTCAAAAATCCTAGTGATGACATGATGAGCTATTTAACAGATTTTTTTCTTGGTCTTCAGTCTCAGCAATCATTTCTTTTGAAGGCATTCATTTGACCTTCTCTATCTCTAGTAGAAATTGCCTTCCTGGTACATCCTAAAGTTGCCATCATCTTTCTGATACTGGTAGTTTTTCATAACCTTCTGATGACTAATTTACCCAGGTTTTTTTCCTCCTCTCTTATTTGCAGCTGAATGGTTGTCAAGTCATAGCAGAAATTATTGACATTCTCTCTGAAATGTGTGATCTGGCATGTTAGACTATTTATTACAATCATGCCATTTCAACTTTAAGCAGGTTGTACCTAAAGAGGTTCCTACAATAATAATATAAAAAACTTGGTTTTAATTCAGAATACCAGATTCTCCATATTAGGGTATTTCTACTGAAATTTGTGTTTTTATGAAACACTGCAGCTGTAGACTAGAGAATGAATGCTGCTCACTGTGACTAGGACTGCAACTTCCTTTCCCCATAGCTCCAAGAAAGAAACACAGAATCAAGTACATATTCTTCTATTTTAGCAATGACTTTGTAAATTGAAGGATTGTAAAGAAGGACAAGGCACAGAATGCAGATTTTGAGTGCCTACAAATATACAAATTAAATTAAGAATAAGGAAAACAATATTTATTAGAGTTCTCAATTCTAAGGAGAGGCTTTCAGAAACTAAGGAAACTGAAGTTATTAAAAGAAGCCAGTCTGAAGAATTAGAAATTTAAATGCAGTAAATGCCCAAAAGTCAAATGTATGATACTTGAACTCAAATCCTATAAAAGAAAAATTGTGTTGAAAGAGCTCCATATCTGAACAGTTCTTTCAGTAAGTGAAGGAAGATCCTACAGGGAATGAAAGACCAAAAGGGTGAGCAAGATCCCTTGCATTTGGAAGGGCTGCATCTCCAAGATCACAGCTTTTGGTTTTCAGATAGGCCACCAAGGAAAATATTAATCCCAAACTCCTGAGTGTCTTGCTTGTTTCTTCTTTTTGCACATTATTTCTGACGTTAGCTTTTATTTTCCTTTGAGTCTTATCATTAAAGATGAAAATTCCTCCCTTTGCCCAAAACAAGATCCCAGCTAAAAAAATAAGAAAAGTTCCCTGTTACATCCTTATTCTTTGTGGGAACCCTCTTGCCACTGTTTGAAATGTTTGCAAAGCTCTTACTTTAGAGGAACAACCTTCACTCACTTAATGTCCAGTTTTATCTGAAAAGAAGAATGAGAGACAGGGACAGCATACTGTGTATCCTTACTATGCAGACTTTTTCCAATCTGAGGAAGCACATCCCTCTTCAAATGTCTGCACACACCTTACTAAAGCATCATTTTTGTCCCCACAATCTCTTCAAAGCTGCTAAAACACTGCATGGTTAGAAATCTGAGATTTCCCGCAAAACACCATAAAAAGAAGGGGCTGGCTTTATCAGCCAGACTAGTTAAGCAGTTTATCCTGTAAATTTGTCAATAAATGATGTATACTTGAATAGATGAATGAGCATAAAAGAGCGTTTGGAAATTCTGTTTCAGTAATGTAATCTGTTCTGAATTTTCACTGTACAATTTTCACTGTTTTTTCCTCTCCCCTTAATTTAGGTTAAAGAGAGTTTTTTCAATGTCTTAATATTGTTTGAATGAGTTCACGGTATCCCCTTATAATAATTCTAATGTTTCTTTTTCCATACATATATTTACAAAGCCTGCAATTTTTTCTGTTTGGTACTGTGAAAACAAGCACATGTTTTAGGGAGTGGTCTAGTTTCTACTTTGGGTCACAGAGTGGAGCAGTTGCAGTCATAGGAGAAAGTTTTGTTAAGTCTGACAGTGCATACAATCTGTAACAAAAAGCAGAAAACAATTGAGGGCACCTTTGTCCTCACTCAGCCTTTATTACTAAAATTTAACTACAATCATATGGGATTTAGAAATAAAATATTGCTTAAGTGTAATACTGTCTTTTCTTTCTTAGCTTGACATGCTTTAATGTAGAATTAAAGGATTAATTGTTGTTTGAAAATACCTCTCAAAATATGCCATCAGTGTTTCTTTCTAAAGTATATAACCTTTAAAATATTTCTTCTACCTCTGGTTCAGCATTTTTGACCATTCATCAGTCAGCTGGAACAGCGTTCTCTGCAAGGAGAAAATGTATTTATGCCTTATCCTAATAGATTTATTTAATAGCAGTGCAGAAGATAATACATCTCATACCGTTTGCTAAAGAAGTGCAGTTTTCTAGGGCACTGGGGAATACACTGTTAGGAAGCCAAGTGGAACCAGATTTTATACTGCTCATCTTTAGTCCATGCTTAAGACATAATTGTTTTCAACTTGTTGCAAAGGTATAACCTCTATTCTTCCAGTTAAAGAAAGAACAACTGGTCAGTGCTGATAATAGATATGACAAAAACATTTTACTATAGTCTTTGTTGCTCTGCTGTGTGTTTAATTAATTCCAAAGCCTGCTAATTCTGTAATGTTTTCCCTCTAATGTTTATTTTACTATGCTGTTCAATATAGCAGCTAACCCATGTAGAGCTGACTTATTTGCTACACATTTTTAATTCTATCTGTTGTTTCCACTGTTATTTAAACCATGTTTAAGGACACGTGGAAACTATTGATTCAACATTTGGTTTTGATGTGTTCAGAGGAATGATGTTCCAGTAAAGTCATTAAAGAAGTTATCACATTAAACTTTCTAAAATGACCTGCTGCTGTTATACTTTGAAAGGAAGTAGGTACTCTGTTGCCTGATTTATCAGTAAATTTAGAACTAAATACCATTTACTTCTAAAATGGTATTTTAGGACACCATTTTAAAAGATGCAGAGAACAAATTATATTCTTTTTAATTATATTATTTTTACAGTGTTAATGCTATCTTTATATGTATATGTATGCTTGATTTGGTGCAACTGTCTCTGTATATTTTTGCTAAAAATATGTGGACTTCTGTGAAAAGTTTAATTCAGTGCGAACTGTTCAGACAAGAACTAAATTAAAAGGAGAACAGGCATAAACCTCTTCTCGTCTGCACTGAAGAAGATGAAGCTTATAGGTAGGACAATATTTCAACTGGAGTATGCTCTCCCTCTGTTCCCAATTGTGCTTGTTGGTCTCCCTCCTTATAACCATTGGTATTTCTTTCTTGTATAAAGGCAGAATCTTTTCCCTCTTTCATATTATTTCTTATACACCATTTTTCTGTTTCAGTTTTAGCTGCCCTTAGTAAGTATATGCTCTTTCTCTACGTAGGTAATGGCACGAGACTGGAGACTTTGTCTGTCAGTGATCACTTGGATGTCGATCACTTAGACCTTTTCTCACCTTTTCTTCCCATCTCCCATACTTTTTTACACCTAAGACAGAAGTAAAGGATTTGAACTGAGTGAAAGGCAAGATGGATAGAGAGGTACAGAATAATATCCATTAATTAATGTCACTGAGAGTAATTGATTTAAACAAAATAATGTCTTTTGATATGCCTTTGTTTTCAGAACATTCTGCAACCTATCCTTCCTTCCATAATGGAATGCAGTGATTTGTTTGTTAGCTTGGGCATAATATCTAGTCTAATAGCTGCTGAAGCCTCTGGAGAGGTTCTCCCTAACTGAATTAGTGCTGGACCGGGCCAAGACAAATCACTGTTTGGTTTCAGCAAGAATTAAGAACAGAAAAAATTGCAACAACATTAATCAATAAATCAAAACTCCCTTTAACTAGTTTTTAACCTATTTGCATGCAGTCTAGAGGCAAAACTAGTTTCCACCAGTTTTCTTTTTGTTAAAAAATACAGCATTGTAAAGCACTAGATCAAAGTCAGTAGCATTCCTGGAGTGTAGGAGTTGTGTAGTTTATGGTGAAAAGCTATTTTAAAAATCTCTTCTGATATTCCTTTGTCTCAAAGTATGATTAGGGAATTAGGAATGTTTTTGCAATGGCAGGTGGGATGGCTATTGAAGGGTTTTGATGGAGCATTGGTAAAACCTGGAGATGTTCTCATGGTGTGGAGGGGATGCTTCATCAGAAAAGATGATTTGTGGTAAGATGCCGTTTATCTTATTGTCTGAAAATAGATGTACCCAGATGACCTTTAAAGTTACCAGTGAAACTATAACAGCAGGAGGAAGGATTCAAATGTCCTAAATGAAGAATTAGGTTTCTAAACTGTACTGAAATCTGTGATGATGCTACTAATCCTGTCAGTCTCTGGCATGGTTAATTTCAAGATAGTCTTGCTATATATCTTAATTTGTACTGTACTATTAGATTATAGTGTCGGCTTATACTTTGATATAGGCAAGGGAAATAGGAAACATTAAGTTATGTGATGGAAAAAGGTGACATTTTGAGATCAAGATCTTTGTTCTATAAAGACTGAATCTTTCTATGCACGGAGTTCCATGAAAGTGAAAGTCAAATGCTATCTGAATAAGTTGGTTAAGAAGCCACTGTTTCATTTCATATCATGGGAAGATGTCCTGCACAAAGGTTGAACATGCATTAAGTTTAGTTCTTTCTTCCTCCTGTTTGTAGCTGTGTGAAACAGGTTTGTGTTTCAGAGCTGGCTGCTAAAGTTAATTCTTTCATTTGCCTGGATGATGCTAAATGCAGTTTAGCACAAGAAAATTTCATAATCTAATTAATGGTGAGCTCAGCCATATTTACAATTTACAAGTTCATTTCCAGTATACTCACCTCAATGTTTTATTGCATTCCTGGTTCATTGAAGTGGTGATGGCCACTTCTTAGCTACAAGAAGCTGACATAGTCTAGTATCTGGCTCATTAGGTCAGCATGCTATAAAGCTGGGGCAGAATGTGACATCACATTTATCTGAAAATATTGCAAAAATGGCCTTAAAACTATATATAGGAATATTTTATCAGTATAGAAACTTTTTACATAATGAAGTATACATCCTAATCAGAGAAGAATAGCTCCTCATTAGTGGAATACCATGATTTTCTTGTGCGACATAAGTTGATCACCTTAAAATAGCTCTGTGCAATTTAACTGTGCATAGAAGACAGTTTTTAAATGCTCTTCTTCTTCTTAGCACATAGAGGCACATAAAAAGAGGGAATACAAAATTTCAAATGTATCACCAAAACTGTAACATCTAATACTGTCAGATGGAGAAAGGCCAACATATCTCGCACACCATAGCATCTATTAATAGACCTGACTCCCTTTTGCAATGTCAACTGTAACATTAATCCTTGTTTTAAATCATAGTAGCTCAAATAGCAGCTGCTACTAGTTGTACAGCTCTCTTTCAGTTTATATCAGAGAGCCCAATGGAGTCTTTTGAAGGACCTCGTCAGGTTAACAGGGCTAACTTACTACGAGTCCCCACTGGAAATGATTGCACTTCAGATGATGAAGATGTTAATATTGACATTAAACTTCGTTTCTCCCCATGTCCCCGAAGAAGGAATTCTTCAGCTTCAGAGGAAGAGGAGGCAGAAACTCCCACCAACATCTCAAGAAAAGTTTCATTTGCTGATGCATTTGGATTTGATCTTGTGTCTGTTAAAGAGTTTGATATCTGGGAATTTCCAAATACAGGACAAGAAAATTACATAGAAGATGAAGTCTTCCCTCAGGATGAATATTTTTTCTCCCAGCATTTTACATTACCTGCTTCTCAAGAAGAACTTTTACAAAAAGTGCGAGAGCAGAAAGTAGTGTTGGAGTCGGTCCTGCTTATGCCTGGGATTACCTGTATGAACGGCATTGTACGAGTCCTGAATGTATCCTTTGAAAAGCAGGTGTATGTTCGAATGACATTGAATAACTGGCTCAGTTACTATGACATCCTCGCAGAGTTCATGCCTAATTCTTGTGGTAGTGAAACAGATCAGTTTTGCTTTAAGATTTCTTTGGTGCCTCCTTTCCAGAAAGATGGAACTAAGGTGGAATTCTGTATCCGCTATGAGACATCAGTTGGTACCTTCTGGGCAAACAATGATGACAAAAATTACACACTGATTTGTCACAAGAAAGAAACTGTGTCCAAGGTGGATAATAAATCCCAGAAAGAGGTTACAGATAGGAGTCTTAAAGGCTGCTTAAAGACAACACAAAGCAGGTGAGGTTATACCTTAATTTTTGGTAATTTAGAATATAGCTGGCTAATTATGACTTTCTATGTGTGCTTACTTGAGTCAAGACTGCCCATGTTATTTTCTTCTATTTTACTTTTTTTTTTGGTAAATGAAAAATTAGACCAAGACTTGTTTTCAGTAAAGTGTTTGTACATATCAGCCAGTTATTTTCTGCAGACAGATTAGTTAAGATCATAATTTTATGCATGGCATTAATTTGAAAAGTAGTGTGAGGCTCTATAAACCCTCTATGTACCAGTTCTGATCTCTGTAGGATATAAAGTGATATAAAGTGAACTGACATCAATGGGCTCTTTGTTCCAGACTAAGGTAGCTGTACAGTTAAAATAATTTGCAGCCACTTCCTTTGTAAGTCAACAAAAATTTAAAAGCAAAACAAAAGCAGGGTTTTCACACACAATTTATTTCATAGTTCTTTCTCTACATGCAATTATTAAATCAGAAATGGCACTGGTGGTTCATGAAGCAGAAGTGGATAACTTAGGGAAGAATCCAGCAATTAAAGTAGCTGGTACAAACTTTTCTGCAAGTGGTTGGGCTATTCTACAAGTTGTGCATTAAGGCTATAATTCCTTTTCCCTGCCACTGGTTCATGCTTCTGTTTCACAAATGGTGAAATGAAGTATGTTTTATAAGGCAGAATTGGTAATGTATTAAAGAAAAAATGTATAGAATTTATCTTCTATATATTGTTCTGATTAAATATAGACAATTAATATGCTAATTATAAAGTGGCAGTTGTTAGCTTATTCTTTAATCACATATAAGGAGAGACACTTAAGAATAGTAACTTCAGTTTTCCTAATGTTTTTAACTATGTTCTTTCTCTTAGCAAAACAATGCTGCATGCAAAAATCTAATTCTCATTTATTTTCCTCCCAAAATCTACTATAAATCCATTGGACTTCTGCAGAATTAATTCTGTATTTTATCTGTAATGTCCTTTGCAATACTTGGATACCAGAACTAATTTAATGTTGGGTTTTTGAATTTATGTTGGGGTTTTAGTTCCTATACTCTCTCCAAATAAGACAGTGCTGTTTGATTTTGCTAGTGCTCTTCCACTGGACTGAAATGGTAGGGAAGGGGGAACAGAACTGTAGTAGGGGTGGGATCTTAAGGAAGAGGGAGACAGCCAGGGCTTCCTCTGTGCCGAACCTTCGTTCCCCAAACCAGATTTGCTGTGCTGGGAACTTCTGCCAGCCCTAATCACACATTAGCCCTGTGAGCAGAGGTGCACAGCATGGTTTAGTCCTTGTAGCAACACCACAGGGTAGGAGCCACCCCAAGGCTAGCCCAAGGTCTGGTTCATAGCCAGTCCACAAAGCTCTCCTGACAAGTGTCCTTGGGGCCAGCTCTGGAGCCCTCATGATGATACTTCCATGAAGGAACAACCCATTATGTCAGAGCAGAGGGAACAATGCTTTTACATGTCCTGTGGTGAATTCATGACATTTTTGTCTGGTTTTGTACATAATTTCTGTGCTTTAAGGAGTGTCACATGACCTGTTCTGGATAAGTAGGATGGCCTGAGATACCCTGCAGAAAGGCTGTGACATCAAACACCACAGGCATGTGCAGGCAGTATGACTCCAGCCTGAGCTGAGGTAGCCCACATGGAGCAGATGATGGACATGGAGAGCTGAATTTCAATTTAGTGAGCCCTGGGCTTCCAGATGGTTTCAGGAATAACCTGAAAATTTAGGTACCATAGACATCTAAGGTCAAATGATTCCTATAGGTTTAATTCCCTAAAGTTTCTCATTATATGAATAGTGCTAGCAAAAGCTGTAGAAACTTTCCTTCTGAGGGATATTCTTTTATATGGATATACTAAATGATTTATGTATAAGTCAGACAGCTGTTTTAAAAAATGGGAAAGGAGATAACGTGTCTTCTTCTCAATATAAAATCATTTTGTCTCTAATCAGACATTATTTGTCTCCCTCTATGTTAGACTGAAGACACATGCATATGTGTGCATGTGTTTATACATACATGTATATGTATGTATGTATACATTTATGTGTATATTTGTTCATACAGACAGACATATACACATGTATGTTTAAAATATTTAAACCAAAGTGGTCAGATTCTTGTTTACATTAGGATCTACTACACATTTCTGTCAAACAATTAACAACTGTGCACTTTCTCTTTAGTGGCAGAAAAATGTACAGAGACCTTACAGTAAATGCAAAAATGAGCTGCAAGTATCTTTGGAATATTGTTTCAGTGGTCACCAAGGCTTCTGAAAGACAGTTCTGGCAGTATGTAATCCAGGACTAATTTTATGCTACAGGGACTTTGAATTCA
Organism: Passer montanus; assembly: GCF_014805655.1. NCBI lineage: Eukaryota > Metazoa > Chordata > Aves > Passeriformes > Passeridae > Passer > Passer montanus. The sequence continues at coordinate 10,571,223 of NW_024371037.1, forward strand.
CAGGAGTCACAGCTTTTGCCACTGTAAATGAGGTCAGCATCAGAGTCTTTTGTTTCAAAAGAACTAAGATGCCAACTTCCATTGCTCACTTGTTTTTCAAAGTGTCTTTGTACATGTTGCCCCTTTGAGTGAGGAGGAACACCCTGCAGACATCTGCAAAAGTACCTCATTATTCTCCTTCAGACCCTCATTAAAACTCCTTTGCTTTGATATCCTGAAAAAAGCACAAGAAAAACAAGCCCCCCAAAATTGGCGAAGTGAGCCTGCTGATGTGCTGTTACTCCTTCATCTCATGTTGAGCAGTGCTGCCCATTCACCAGCTCTCCTCCACCAGCCCATCTCTCTCTCTCTCCTCTTGCTTTTAGTTTGGATGATAAACTCTGCAGCATTTATGTGTGCTATGCTGGCTAGTTACAGAACATTCAGCAAAGTGAGGGAGCCCTCGAACATAACCAGCCTGTCCGTGGAGTTGCAGCATTGCAAATAGATAGAAGTAAAAGCAATTTTATCTATGATTATCGCAATAAAGTGACAGGTAGGGAATATTGCTATCCATACCCATGAGCTGGACATCTTAAATTAAATATTTCTTTATAGCAATCTGAATAGACTCATTTAGAACTCAGTTTCAAATTTAGAAACATGTTGGGGTTTTTTGTTGTTGTTTGTTGTTGTTGTTGTTGTTGTTGTTTTGTTTGTTTGTTTGTTTGTTTTAACTCTTGGCTCTGAGATATTTATACTTTCTCCTAAAATGTGCAATTTACCTCTGCAGTTAAAAAATAAGACTGGGAAGGATCATGGTTTTTAAGCAGAGAGTCTGATCCACTTTAGGGCATACTTGTGTGGCTCATTAAATGTCATTAGCAAGGATTAGTTGTGTTAGCTAGGTGAAAGGAATAATATTCACTTTCAGAGGAAGTTACTGGAGAAACACAATAATATGACCATTTCAAGTTACCCTTAAGAACATGATCCAGGACTAAGGTGAGTGAATGAGGCTAATAGGCTGATTTCTGACACCATTATTAAGAAATAAATGATAAAAATGAACTTAACCCTCAAAAGTTGCACCTGAAAAAAAATTATAGTAAAAAGTAAAACTGCATCAAATAATTAATGCTGAAAACTGTCTATATTTGGATATTTGGAACCACATCACTTAAAAATTTGCCTCTTCATTTCATGTTTCATTTACTTTTGCTTCCATGTCTAGGTATGAACAAATAGTCTTCTCTTAAAGTTTCAGAAAGTATTTGGTTCTAGCTGTATTTCCTAAATCTAAAATTATTTTTTCATAAACTTTAACAATTTTTGTGGTTTTCAGAAGTATTCAAAAGCTGCACAGGGACAAAATACAGTTTGGAAAAATAATGTTTAAATGAATTAATTTATGCTTGGGTCTATTTGAAAGTGTTTGCTTAACTTGTACATAGTCATAGATATACTTTGGGAGAAAAACTGACTCCTTAAATTGTAAGACTCACTGGAAGAGGAAAAGCTTCCACCAATAAACAGGCCTAATTTCCATCCTATTTATATAAATATGTACACATAAAAATTGTATTTATTTATATTTACAAGTAAGAAAAATGTAAATTAATTGCATAGCTCCACTCTTTTATCTTTTTTTGACTCTCGTGCTTTTGGGATATGGATAATGATTTTGAATGTGAATTTTTCCCAGTCCTCAGATTTAGACCACATGATTTTATTGTGGACACTAGGCCCCTGCATTGGTCTGATCAGACAGGAGCTGGTTGGCTGCTGCATGAGGCAGACTCCTGCAGATCATGCTGAAAGGTACAGAGATAGAGTTATGGAAGCCGTGTCCCCTGTCACTGGGGATGCTACAGCCCATTTCTGTGCTTGGCCTTGGTTTGCCATCTGTCAAGAGCACAAGTGACAGCACCAGGAAAGTGGCTGATAAGCATGAGAATTATTTTACAGAAGGGTATCGTGTTTGGACTTCCTCTGACAAGGAAGGAGAAGGCTAGTATTTTTGTCACAACTGTTAGAGTTATCCTTCCTTAGATCTCTGAGCCCACAAATATATCACTCTGAACTGATACAGAAGTGTATCACTGTGATCCTGCTGATATTGATCCTATGCCTTTACTTTGTAATCGCTGAACTGTATATTTTTTGACTAATAGTGCATCAATTCCTGTTCCTCCATGATGTCACTTTAAAACACAACACAGAATAGGGTGATGGCTCTTACAAGAGCTGCTCTATGAGCACAATGAGAAAGAAGAGATTAAAATCCATGTCTGTGGGCTGCCAATGCCAACTTTGACAGCATATATACTCAATGGTCTCTAAGAAATTGTCGGTGAGAAAATTTCCTCTGTGCATGAGTACCTTTCCTTCTTCAGCTGCTGATCATCTCCTTTCTGATGGGAGGCAAAGGAAGTAAAAGTTGCTGAAGACGCAACTTGGCAGGACTGCACTGTGCTCACTGTGCTGTCTTCCCAGGCAGATGGCAGACCAGTGCCTAGGTTGTGCTAGAAATGCAGTTTTGCTCCTCCTGACCTTTCCCACAAGCTCATGATGTGATTAAAAAAAAAAAATCAAAGGCTTCTCACAAAGATGTTTGGAAATAATCTCTCACTCACTTTGCTATGAAGAACAACTGTATCATTCCCATCTGGTCCATTTAAAATACAGCATTTAAATTACATTCAATTTTAATCCTTGTTCTTTTGATTGTGTGTCACCATAATCAGGAAGGGAAAAGAAGAGCAGGAAAGGTGTTAAAACACACATCTTCTTTGTGTACCTCTCTTTAATCTCAAGGTTGTTTCTGGCATTTTAAGTCATGAGTTGCATCTTGATCAGCATACAGATATGGGATTTGACTAAAGTTTATTGCTATTAATAGGAAGTGACTGCAGTCACTGTTTTTACCAGAGAGCAGCTGCTAGGGAAGCTATCCATTCACAGGGAGCCAGCTATTAGGAACACTCCTCTCTCTGTGTTTAATGTGACTTAGTATTCCCAGACCTTCTCTCACCTCCTGGTCATTGCCAGTCTTTCTCAGTTGTAGAATTAGGTAGGACTGGCACCAAAATAAGACTTTTCCACATACTTGAAGAACATGATTGTCAGGGACACAGGATAATTATTTAAGGTACTCTAAAATATATTATTCAGACAAGCTGTGAAACTGAGTTTGACTCAGCATTAGGAATGCTTCTTAACAGCGACTCAAGGGTTATCTTTTGAGGAAATTGCTGCAGCCTTACTCTCCAAAGTAATTTAAAATAAGCTAAGATAAACCACTTGAAAAATATTCTATAGAGAACAATCCTACTTGGCCAGAAACTATGAGCAGTGGTTTTTTTCTGTCTGTTTAATCATATTATTTCAAAATCTGGGAATGTATACTGTTTGAAATATGAAACTTATTAAATACCCTGAAGATAGATATTTAGGTTAATGGCTTAAGTCTTTGAATGCTATCACAGAAGTGTTAAAGAAAGAGGTGGAAGATGTGGATAAGAATGGCATGCACAGACAAATAGACACATTCTTCCTGTACTTGTGGTCTCCTAATTGGAGTGTACCTGAAAGCTGAAAATCTGTCACATTTTTGCTTTTGGTGGTTGTAAACTGTGCCACCCATCTGCCATCCATTTATTGCACTAGAAATATTTAAAGAAGCTTCTAAAACTTAAGAGAGCGACACATGAAAATAACATGTAGTTGTACTGACAATCCTAGCGTAGTATTTACATTGGAATTTATTAGTATCAGTGGTTTCTCATCCATTTCCATGATCTACTTTAGAAACTGCTCTCACCAATTCTACAGAACAGAAATTTGTGTTCTATTGTGTGGGAAATATTGGTTGCTCCAAAGCTTTTTCAGTTGTTTGCGTGAAATCATATAAAACCAGTGCACTGTAATCTGAGTGTCATTTCTTGGCCATGATAAGTACTTGTACTATCTATGCATTGCTTGGCTTTACACTTGTAAGATTTTTTTCAGTTACTACAATTTTATCAGCTTATTTAAATATACCAATACTGTAACACTACTATGGCTGATTCTTAGAACTTTTAAATTCTGCAACTGGCTTGATCCTGCAATAGGCATAATAAATAATTTAATGATCTGGAGTCTCACTGAACTTTGTAGAATTCTTCATGTGTAAAACTATCCTTGAATGTTAATATTTACAGGACCAGATGGTCTTTCAGATAGCTGGTTAAGGACCTTTGGAAAAATAGAAGTACATTGCTAAATGAACTCCTGTATGTTCAATGATTCTTTTGTTTAGGAAGGTATCTATTTTGCAAATTGAACCAGGCTGTAAATGGCCATTTCAATACTCTCTCCTGTCTACCATTCAGGTACTACAGTTCATAAATGTTCAGTTGGAAAAAAAATTGTTCCATTACATTCAACTTGACTTTGCTAAATGTTAGTCTTGAAAAGATGTTTAAAGTTAGTGCAACATTAGCTGAGAGCACTGGAGTCATATTTAATCATTGCAATGGCTACCAGTGTCATCTGAGCTGTTTATTCTGATTATGAACTTTAAGCTGTGATCCAGCCCCAGCACCAAAACTCTGACATTGAAGCAATAGATTCAGCTGCAGTGTAGGTCCAGGAACCAATTGCCCATGATATTTTTAATATAAAATGTGGATTATCTTCTTTTCTACAAAAGTCGAGAAAAATGGTCCAAACAAATACTTTGAAAGTTAAATGAAGTCCCCACCTTAGGGCAAAGGAGAGGGTAAGACCTTTTAAACACTGTGGGAGAATGTTAGAAGTGGCTATTTGATCCCTAGACCTTCAGTGACACACACAAGAAGTATTAGTTGACATGCCAAAGCATAATAGGGGGCTTGGTTTTCTGAGTGTCTTTCCACTCTCCTCCTGGTTAGTGAAACCAGCTGATACTCTAACACTAAACCTGAAGATTTATTACTGCTGGTTACTAACTGTAGTCCTAAACGGCACTGGGCTACACAATTGAGTGGGAACAAGGCAAAGCTGGCAGGTTTTTCTTACCTTGCACTTAGGTGCACCAAGTGGATTGGCATTTATATTTTGTTTTGATGCAAAATTGTTGTCCCTGCAATAATATTTATAGATGCTGGGTGATAAATATAAGATTTTCTAGGCTGAAACATTTCATATTATGGTGGAGGGTTGGGGAGTTTGTCAGTCTCTGCAGCTACCCTAGTAAATCTGAACAAGTGTCTCCTAGGTTTTTTCTATGTCTTCTTGATAGAAATATTGATACCTATCACACACGTATCAACAGCCTTCTTGCTGTGTGGTCGTAAACGTGAAAAATGAAAAAAAGGCTATAAAAGTCTCTTGTCCTGATGACATCTGGGATTTTTGTCCTATTGAGATACTTACTGAATTTACAATTGCTTCCCGAGATTTAGATCATAGTTCCCTCTCTTAAGAACAACTGTCTAAGGTTTTCCTTTTGTTGTCACCCATTCTGTTCTCCTGCCCAGGAGTGGTATCTGTGTCTTAGTCTCACCTGACTGCCATCTGTCTCTCTACAGTCTATCTAAGGCACTTCCCACCTTCTTGTATACGTGCCTCAGCACACTCCAGGCAGCCCCTTGGAAAATACTCTTCTGACAGGCTAGGAAGAGACTGCTTCTTCTCTATTTTTCCCATGTGAGATTCAGAAAAAGGCCAGAAGCAACATAGGCTAATGTTTTCCTCTTCTCAGATTTATCCAAAATAGACACAACTTGAAAGTTTCTTTCCTCCAATATTTTAAAGCAGAGGGGAAAAAAAGCGTAAGAACACTAGCCCCAGCTCCATTCTACAAAACCATTTTGATGTTTGATCATACTTCTTCCAGACAAAATAGTGACCTATGAAGCATATCCTCTCACATTAGGCCAAGCCGAGCCCTCAGAAAACTTGACTGCTCACTCACCTTTTCCTCTTTTTCAACAGCTTGGCCGTAGAGATAGATATCCAAATAGAAAAGTCCTGCTTTACTAATTCACAGTAGATCTCTCAGTAGACTTTCTAACACTGCCCTGGAGAATCATTTGGAAAGAGGTTCTCTGTTTATGAAGTATTTAGCCCATTCTGTCAAAGGACTCAATGAATTTTCTGACCAATCCACATATAGAACAGGTGTGTAACACTTATGAGCAGGTACTGCTTCAACACGGCTACATGGATATCACAATAAGGTAAAACAACCATGACAGAGCTATGAAAGGATCTGAATAAAGTGTCCGTATTCCTGTTTATACTTGCTATAGATTAATTTGAGGTATAACTGACTTATGCAATGGGCTCTTCTGCAGTCTTTAGACATATAGTCATGACATTTGGGGATAGACAGTGCTACATCAAAGAGCCAGAGGCCAGAGCCTGGCACCAAACTAGTGTTGGGCTCCTGGTTCAGGCTGGATGGCACTGCAATCTTCAAATGGAAAGATATACATCTATATTTTAAGAAAATGTGTTAATGTTTTGCTAATAAAACTCAAGGTCTTTTTTAATGAGATAGAAAATAAAGACTAATTTCTTGGGACTTTGTTTGCTTTGAGGCAATGATTATTCTCATCCCAAGTCAGGCCAATGCATTTTGTTCTGTGCCACCCATGTCCCTGCTTCAATCATAAACTAAGACTGAAAAATGAAAATATTAGTAATTGGAAAATATAATCCCCTGGATAACACCAATCCAATAATCTTAATAAAAATAGACTTATTACAAACATTGTCTGAATCCTACTGGGAATTATCTTTGCAGAAAAAATGCTTAAATTCCCTTACAGCTGCTCTCTTGATCAATTGTCCCCCTTGATACTATTAATCATAATACCATATATTGCTTATTCTGAGCATCTTTTTCAACTTCACTTTCCAAACTTCTTTTCTAATTTCTCCTTGTGTAGAAGTTACTGACAGTAACTTTATTGTCCTTTTTCAGGCTCACCTTTTGTCCTCTTCTGGTAATAGCCCCTTTTCTTAGGTGAGAAGACAAAAACTAAGGGGTATTTCCCTAAGGTGGAGAAATATCACAGGTTAATATTGTCTTCCTCAAAATTCAGACATTGCAGTGGAGGTTCTTTGTGGCTCTCTTTTCATTCAAAACACTTGTGAAGTTTGCTTGCCTGACTCTCCTGGAAGTGAAGCCTTCCATTCCCAGGGTAGTTTCCAAACAGCAGCCGCAATGCCAGCCTCCTTTGCCATGCCAGCCAGCAAATGCCCTCACCTACTGCTCTAACAATGAGTGCACCACGCCATCTCCTGCCTCTGTTCTCTGCTTCCCCACTATCAACAAGGAAGCTAATTAGTGTCAGTCCCATTTGTTGGGTGACACCTATTTACTAAGAACTAGGTTGAGCCTTCTCTAACACTGCTGGTAGTTGAAGGTCATATAAGAAAATCAGTCTTGCCTAGATTCACAATTGGGGCTCCTATTTTACATGCAGCTTCATTTTAATAGGATCAGTTGTAATGGCAATGTTTTAAAATATTATTCTGTTATTTCTGCTTAGTGTTCATACAGCTCTTCGTTTATAGATGTTGATTTTGTCTGCAGTTTTTGCTTCTGAATCTTTTCCTTTGTGGTCTCAATTGGTTTTGAATCTAACATAATTTTAATTTATTATTACCTTCATTGTTTACATTAAATTATTTTCTTGTTATATTCTATTTTTTCAATACCTCCTGAAATAAAATAATCCCATAAACAGAAGGCCATGATACTGCCACACATGGCATATAATAACAGTGCTATGGTTCAGGCATGTATAAGATGACATCTGCACAAGGAGGAATCATTCAAAGCCAAAATACTTTCAGGTGGGAATTAGCCATATTTCAGGTGAGGCCACCTGAGAAGTCAGAATTCAGGAGTGTCCATCAGGAGCCCAGAAGCGAGGAATGGTGCTGGCTCTGTGCAGCCACACTGCTCTGTGCAGGCTTGGTCTGTCTCTAATTAGTGAGGCTGTTGGCTTCTGCTATACTTAAGGTCTAGTTCCCAGGACTCTGCCTTGAGTTTTGGAAACAGGCAGTCATTTCAGCTTGAGGATGCAGCCGCTGCCCAGGCCCACAGCTCTGCCACCTCCCCAGCTCTGCTCCCCAACACCTCCCTGAACTTCAGTGCAGCTCCATCAAATTCCAACATAGCTCTGACACCCCTACCTCATATTAAGATCATCCTTTTTAAAACAGAATGTAAAAGCCTGAAAACGACCTAGAGCATTTACCTGAAAAGTGTTTTAGATAAGTACTTAGTTTCCTTGCAACTTGCTTTCAGAGCCACTTTAGAGCTTTTTCCAGCTTCCCCCAGCTAATGGATTTGGTAGTTTAGAGGTCACACAGACTGCTCACACCGACTGCCCTTTGCTGGTTGCTACCTTTGCTCTGCTGCTCACTTTATCCTCTCCTCTAAACCCTGGGAAGACCCTTCCTAGTTCTGATTTTATGTGCCCGTTATCTCTGCCTTCTTAGACAGCCATAATTCTGTGTCCAGTTGTTTAGTGCTCTTCCTAGGGTCAAATATTAGAATTTTATTTCATTTTCTTTTATCCCTATGTCTTGTCTTAAAAACAAAAAAAAACCCCCAAACAAACAAAAAAACAACAACAAAAACCCCCACAAAAAACCCCAAAAACAAACAAAAACCCAAACAAACAAAAAAACCAAAAACAAACAAACAAAAAAACACCAAAAAAAACCCCACAAAAAGCAAAAACATAGGACTGCTTAATATTCTCAGGCAGTAATGTAAAATTTCTTGCATTTTCTTTATATATACCACAGATTATTGCAACACATCCTCTTGTATGGTGCACTTTTTTTTTAATTCACCCTCATCTTCATATACTCCAAGTCTGGTTTGAATTATTGAAATTCTTTAGCAATCATAGCAATAACCGTTGTCTGTATTTAGATGATTTCTATGGAAAAAATATATCCCCCTAATTTCTGGCAAATTCTTATATACCTTTATATACAAGTTGGTATAAAGATTAGCTATTCTTATCTAATTGTTTCTTAGAGTTTAAGACTGCCTCAGCAGGAGTTGCTGAGGGATGAAACTTCTAATGATGATTTAAAGCAGTGAAGTGTGTAGGCTGAAACTGAAATAATTATTGCTGTAACCCTCTAAGCACTCCACGTTCCTCAAGAGAAAATACTTTGTTCAGAACAGACCCTGAACAACAAAATGCGAAGAAAGTAAAATAAAAAAAACCTCCAACCCTTGAAGCAGGATGATAATTTAGAAATAGAATCAGTATAATGTGTAGATGTTCTCAACAACTGCTCACAAATGCATCAGACATCACAATTAAAAGGAAATAATAATTATGGCCCCATTCTAAAGTATGGAATATTCTATTCCATTCAATAAGTCATGAACACTTTAAAACCATCAGTGTAATCTACAAACCTATATTTACAACATTAAACTGGATGTTCTGCCTTTTCAATAACTGTCATCTCATCTCTATTATTTTCACCTCAGACTCTAATTGTTTCTTTTATAGGAGCTAACCTACCAGTGTCCTTGGCAGTACAGTTTATGGCTCATGCATTTACAGTAATTGTTTGGGCAATTTGCCACACAGTATAACAATCTTCACATCACAATCAGTTTTTATAATAAACAGCATTAGTTGTGAAAAATACAAGTGATGCATGATTCTTATGGTAGATAAAGGGCACTGAAGATGCCCTTTAGAAAAAGAAAGGAAAATGCTCAAGCCTTGAACTACTTGAGAAAAATACTGATGTCACAATAGAGCTAATTAATTTGATGGTACAAACAAGAGGGGGAAAGGGCCTTGCATTCATTAGTGTCAATTCCAAATGAGAGCATACCGTTCACAAAAACATATTCTGCCTTCATTTCGATGAAACATGCAGGTAAACAGATAAGAAGTACCAGGTCTGGCAATAACAATGATTTTGCTCCTTGGCTTTATCAAGGCTCTTTCTTTTCTGTAGACACAGGGAGCTCAAGGCCTGGGCAGATACAACTTTCAGGCGGGACTCTGGGAAGGCCAGATCCTACTGCCCTGCCCACCAGCTGGCTGGCTCCAGTGCGGCCAGCACTGCCGGGCACTCCTGGGCACTGGAGCCTCCGTGCACGGCTCTGCTCTGCTCCTTGGAAGATGAACATGCACTTTATGGCTTCTCTCCATAGCACACAGGTGGTGCCACATAAACGTGTCTCACTGCATGCGTCTCTGCTGCAGACGTTTTGTGGCCTCTCAGTTTTCAGGAGTCCTGAAATAGGAGCTCAAGCACGGATCAGTGCTGAGGCCATTGGACACACCTCCAGCAGGCAGTCTTCCATGTTAGAAATTCTCCAGAGGAGAAATAATATATTTGCCCAGGCAGGTAATTCTCAGCCTCCTTGCGATCTCCACCGCTCATGGGGAGCCTGGGCGGTGCTGCGGCACAGCCAGGCAAGGCCCCAGCCGGCACAGAGGCCTCCAGCCGGGCCCGGGGCTCCTCTGCCTGAGCTCAGCTGCCAATTCCCTGGCAGCACCAGGGCCTAAAACTGCATGTGATAATAAATTGTGGAGTGCTTGTATTCTCAAACTATAACTTCAAATCCTGAGAACGCACATATCAGTTTAGATTGGTAGGGAGACTTGCCCCCATAGTGAGTTTTGAACTGAGCAATATGGAGGCAAGGAATGAGTCTGTCTTTACTCATTAAATATTTAGTTCATATATTCAGTCAGTGAGATAGAATAAAATTAACTATGGAGGCACCATCACAAAAGAAGTCAAAGTCTACACTTTGAAGGTCTACGTCAGGATCTTTGGTGGCTCCCAAACCAGAATGAAGCTTGCATTTTTAAAATTTTTTTTAAGAGTACCAAGGGTTTTTTCCCTTCTTTCATTTTTCTCTCAGTGTGAATTGCTTTCAGAAATATTTTCTCCCTTCTCCACTGGTATTTTAGGACCAATACAAATAGAGCAATATTTTAAAGCAAGCCAAATGTTTTGGAGGTTATGTTAGTAAAAAAATACCTTGAATTCCAGAAAATTGAATAGAACTTTAAAGCTCTGCTTAGAACTTTACACATATAAAATCTTTCTTAATCCTTTCCAAAATTCCTTTTTCCTGAGAAATTCCGAAGCTTGCAATTTTTTTAAATTTTTTTAATAGTACCAAGGGTTTTTTCCCTTCTTGCATTTTTTTCTCAGTGTGAATAGGTTTTAGAAATATTTTCTCCCTTCTCCAACTGGTATTTTAGGACCAATACAAATAGAGCAATATTTTAAAGCAAGCCAAATGTTTTGGAGGTTATGTTAGTAAAAAAATACCTTGAATTCTTATTCTTCTGAGCCTCACAAACAATTGAATAGAACTTTAAAGCTCTGCTTAGAACTTTACACATATAAAATCTTTCTTAATCCTTTCCAAAATTCCTTTTTCCTGAGAAATTCATTCTTGTTGCATGTTTGTGGATTTTGAATGATATTGCATACAACACTACTGAATTTTATAATTACATGTGGAAAGCTCTTACTGTAGTTTCTCACCCAGGTCTTCAAAACATTTTGAGGCTTTCTACTTTTGATGTGTACATAAATTTTTGTTGTTGCTTGTTTAAATCAGAAAATTGAATAGAACTTTAAAGCTCTGCTTAGAACTTTACACATATAAAATCTTTCTTAATCCTTTCCAAAATTCCTTTTTCCTGAGAAATTCATTCTTGTTGCATGTTTGTGGATGATATTGCATACCATACTACTGAATTTTATAATTACATGTGGAAAGCCCTTACTCTAGTTTCTCACCCAGGTCTTCAAGACATTTTGATGCTTTCTACTTTTGATGTGTACATAAATTTTTGTTGTTGGTTGTTTAAATGCAGATATTTCCTTCTCTACTTCTTTTTGAAATTATATCTGCTAATGATATAAAAATTTTGAATGATATTGCATACAACACTACTGAATTTTATAATTACATGTGGAAAGCCCTTACTCTAGTTTCTCACCCAGGTCTTCAAGACATTTTGATGCTTTCTACTTTTGATGTGTACATAAATTTTTGTTGTTGCTTGTTTAAATGCAGATATTTCCTTCTCTACTTCTTTTTGAAATTATATCTGCTAATGATATAAAAATAACCAAACTAAGCTGCCTGCCCTTCCCTCCCCATATTCCCTTTCCCAGCTCCGTGGGGTTACAGTTCTGTGCAGGATTGCCTGTTTGGCTGCAGTGACAGCTCAAACATGAGTACTTAACTGCCCTAATTTACTTTTTGCTCTTCTGCTTCTCAGCAAAGCACTGCTGACACATGTAACTACTTCATTTCAGGGATCTCACATGTTGTTTACATCCCAGTGGCATCATTCTTCAGCAAGGCTGGCTATTTTTGGCACTAGATCCAAAAGCACTAGTTGTATTGAAGGTTGCTGCTATATGAGGCTACTTTTAGCTTAGAAATCTGTCCTGAAATTAAAATATAGTTATGGTTTGGTTAACAACTTCAGTCTTGCCAGCTGTTTTCATGAGGATGTTTTAGCTTCACCTCAATTTCAATACATTCAGTTCTACATTCAGGGTAGAATTTTGATTTGGTTTGATTTTGAATCTACAGTAAAATCAGAAGCATGAAAGAATCCACAAAACCTAAGACTATTTTTAAATAAAATAGTGTTAAAATTTTTTTAGCTTTTATATATTTTAACTAAATATTTGAGAAATACATTCTTTGAATATTTTAACAACCGCATACCTCTCTGAATTTCAGACTAAATAATATTATCCCACATTTTCTTTTAAATATGAGATAGTATAAAATTGATCAGGTTGCATTAATTTCAGAGTTTTTCAGGCACATTTTCATCCCTCCATACTCCATAATCCAACAATTTTAGCCTTTTCTTTTGCATTTTTAAAAATAAATATCCTATGATTTAGATAGTAAGATCTAGCATAAGTGGATATAGCGCAGAAGAAGGTGACTGGTACCATGAATTATACAAACATACAGACACAATTTTAGCCAAATTTTGGTGTGTGGATTAAAATCATGACAAGGTATGATAAAACCCACCCATTATGCAGTAGTTTGTTACTCCTGGCCATAGTCCCAAACCTATTTCAGGCCAGACCAAAACACCTCCTGCTCCATAGTTAAAAATCCTGGAAGCATAACTCTCAGGGCATATAGCTGCACAGGAGGATTTGACTCCAGGGTTGGATTGTGACTATGGATCATGAAGTCTTATTCCCTTGTGAAATGTGTTGCATAATCTCATTCACAAAAATATATTCCTGTTTCCATACTTGAAACAGTACCTTCTCAGTTTCTTGTGTCTGATACACTGATAAACTACAGGATGTACTTTTCTAATGCTTACAGATCTTTTAAGTTTTCACTACAAATGTTTCTGTGGACTCTTTAAATTAATGTATTAACAGTCTTGCTGGGGGTTTTTTTGTCTTTTGAGTATTTACCCCTTTGCTGTATCAATAGAGGGCATTTATTCCTCCTCTCAGACTTTATTTTGTTATGCTGAAAATAGAGCTACTCAATCTGTCTCCTTCATTAAAATAGATTTTTCATCTTGCCAGTCTTCCTCTAGTCTTCTTCTGAACATGTCTTAGTTTGAATCAATCTTTCTTGGAGATAAAAATTTCTAGAGGAGTTCTTATTGGTTCCTGGTGCCACAACATGGACATTTCCTGGAAATCTTTCATAACTGGGACTACATTTCCTGAGATATTGCTGCTGAAATTGGTTTGCCTTTACATCACAGTGTCTATCTCATCTCGTACCAGTGGCTTGAAAATGATTTCTGGCAAAAAAACCTCCAATTTTTCTTGTTCACCTGTTTCTTCTAAAGCCTAGTTTTGTGGCATAAACTCTTTCTAGTCCCTAAATGTATAACCTGACACTTAATAATTTTGAATTTCATCCCTTATCTATTATTCTGATCCTCCAGGCCACCGATTTCTTTCAATCCTCCTCTGTGTTGGTGATGTCTCCCAACTTCCTCTCTGCCACGGATTTAATTTAACTGTGACTTCTTGTGCTTTGGTCTGTAATAGCATGACTGAGTAAGTCTGATTACATGACTTGTCCTCTCTGATTCCCCAGCGACGCCTGTTAGCTCCACAGCCCAACTCCTGGGACCCTGCTTGGCACCGAGCCCCTCTCCCACCGCCCAGCTCTTATGCTCATCTCCCTCTTCTCCTGTTTAATTAATAAATTTCCCATGTGGCTGCACAACAAATGCTTTAATGAAGTCCAGATAACTGATTTTTAGACAAGGGAAATACAGTAATCTTATCAAAGACAGATATTATCAGACGAGTCTAGCATTTTTGTGCTGTTTTCCATTTATCTATATTTCTGTTCTCATTTTTGTTTTAAGTCAATTGTGAAAACTTTTTGAAGACACCTGGGCCTGTAGTCACTTTGACACTATTTCTCTTCTTTTTCCTAAATATAACTTCTATTTTTCAGCTCTTCTGATATTGTTACAGTATAGGACCACTTGAATAGATCTGAATAGCAAAGGTTTTAAACAAATATATGTTTTCCTCTGTTGAGTCTCTCATATTTGGGTTGGAGATTTTCTGTTTGTCTTAATTGGAGCATATTTAAACAAAAAGTTCTGCTCCCAGACTGCATGAAATAATTTAATTTTCTAAATTGCTACTCCTATTAGTTATGGCCTGCAAGATTTCTCTTCCTATAAGAATCTGCCCCACCACTAGCACTATGGTAGAAGAATTGATGAGAAGTGTTTTGTTTGTGGGGTCATATATAGATTATCTGAAATTTTGATGAAACCTCACTTCTAAAAAATTCTTATTTAACTTTAAAGGGTTAGTTCAAAAGCCTTGACATGTCTGAGTTTATTCCAACCCTTCATGAAAGTCAAAGAAATATGGTTTATTGGCTAATTTTTTTTTCTTGTCACTTTGACATTTTCTGTCTACTCTTCACATCTTTAGGGTTCAAGTTTAACATCTCCTCTCGGGGATGCTAATTCGATGTAACTTTGGGACTTCTGAACACCCTCACATAATGTCAGTCACATTCTCAATCATCTCAGTCCTACTAACTAGCCCCCAAACTTCATATTTCTTCTTTCTAATGCAAAATTACAATGATAATCTCTTTTCTGTCCTGACTTATTTTTATAACTCAATAAAGTGAATGATAATTTCATCAAGAATTAATCATATGAGCAGAGGTTTCGGGGTTTTTAAGCTGGTAGAAATTCAGAAGTTCCTATTGAACTTTATGAATATGTGTCCCATTCAGCTGAATGAAAAAAAGCAACGGAGCTTCTTCAGGCTTACGACTACTTGTGCTGGAATGGAATTGCATAAAGTGACATAATGGATTTTTTTTCTAGCTTGCATTGTTGTAAGAATACCTGGATCCCTTAAAAATAAAAGTAAACACTTTTTAGCAGAATACAACTGTTGTGTCTCTCATCATATAGGCAAATTTAGACCATACTTCACAACAAAGTGCAAGAATTAATTCCTGAAACAAAAACTTAATTAATATCTTAATTAAAAAATTTACTCATGGAATTCTGATACTGTGCTAGGACCTTTTCAGAGAAATATGGAGAAAAAATTTATGAACTGGACAAATGCCTTCTAATTGCCCCTGTTTGATGAAGGGGCTAATTTTCATTGGCTTTTGGGAAGTATTTCAGTCCTTAGAATATACAAATAGGTTTGAGATTTTCCTGTAGTTATAAGCACCCACAACCTCACAGTATCATTTCTTAAATTGAAGTAGTGATTTAAATTACTTTTGTTTTATGCTCTTTGTGATCCTCAAACACCGCAGTATCAATATGCTCAATTTAAGCAAATTTTAAATTTTCCCTGAGAATAATTATACGAGGACAGATATTTCTGATCTAAAATTAAGTAAAATAATTGTTACATTGACATTCCCTGTACTCAGCTATTTTCAGGGCAGGTGTGCACAAATAATGGGCTATAAACCAGAAATCTTTATAAAATTAAGTGCAATATGAAATAAATTATGCTACAAGCCCTGTAGTGTATCTGTGAGGCTGTGTTATCATTGCCATACTTTACCTGTGTTGCTGTTGTGAAAAGAAACTTGTTGACTAGGGCTCCAGCTGCTATTAGAACAAAATTTAAGAATTCTGCTCTAATCACAGCAAAAGTAAAACTGAGGGGCTCAGATTACACATACATTGAGTGGTGCAGTCCCAGCCCTTTCAGAGGTAAAGAAGCACTTTCATAGGATGTGTCACTCCATCTTACTCCTGATTCCCATGTTAGAGGGAATGAATCTCCTTTTGGAAGTGATAATCTCTCACCTCTGATAATAGGGATGATATACAGGACTGCCTGAACACAGATGCTTAGAACAATAAGGCTATATAAGGTAACACTATCCTGGCACATACCCATAATTATCCATTTTGAAACCTCTTTATACTTGTACATTTAAAGGTTCAAAAAATAGGTACTCATCTTTAACATCCTTATGCAAACACTGTGCCCAAATTTTTACCCTGAAATTTTTAAATCAAAACAAAAAAATATTGACTACATAGGTAAAACAGGAAATGGGGCAGAATTCAGTTTCTCCTTTCTCTAAGGTATGAAAATTAAGCTAAAGAGTAAGGATCCTGCTTTGTACATCCAACTCCATTAGGAGTAGGCCAATCTGCCCTCCATTTTTTTCCCAAATGTTCTGTATTCTGGTAATCTGGGTATTTTTTGCATGAATGATATGCAGTGGGGTTTTTTATCACATGAGGGTGTGATAGAAGCTGAAAGTGGCACTGCTACTTGGATGTCACAGTAGTTGCTGTGAACTCTAGCTAACAGTAGAATATTAAGCTAGATACAGGCATTAACAATTCCCCTTCTTCTGAGAATGCTTCTTGAAGAAAAAAACCTGTCAAACTCTTGTTCCTGTAAGTAGACAAGAGTCTCTTGTAGTAGCAAATGGTGCCATCCCTGCTTTCCAAGAGTTGTGGCATCCTTGTGGCTGAATGCTGTAGGTAGTCAGCTACGTTCAAAGAAATGCAGACACTTTAGAATGCTCTCTTTTTTCCCCGCTGGAAAGCAGTGGAAGGTTTCCTGCTGGGCCCATGTTGTTTTGGGATCATTCTTTAGGGGTGATGATTCAGTTCATGTGTTATACATGTCTTGGCTCCTAATCTGGGCTTTTGCAGACACCCTGATAGCACCTAAATGTTTTGATGCATCTGTATCGTGGTTAAACCCCAACCTACACAGTGTCCAGGTTTATGGAAGCAGGTGAGTGAAAAAGATGTAAAAGAGCAGAAGAAAATTAGGAAGTAGATGTAACACTAAGCCAAGTCTTTGAACAATAAAAAAAGCCCAAGCAAAAAAACAAAAACCAACCACCCTCCCTAAACCCCTAGGTATAAATAATAAGCACAAATGGTTTACCTTAAAACCTCCACAGATCAACTTAAAAAGGTGGATCTGCCACATTTTTCAGAATGAAATGCAGATTGTGGCAACTGCAGGCAGGGGAAAGTACAACTCAGTGTGAGCAGAAGAGTGAAAACCACATGGAGGTTATGCACATACCAGAATTCAAGAGGGACATGACATTCATAGAGATTGCAAGAATATTTAGCATTATTGCAATTAATAGTGAAAAAGAATCCCTGAGAGAGCATTAAATCTTGTACTTCAAGGACAGCTTCTAACAAAAAAATGGCCGAGAGGAAATTTAAGAGGGCAGTGCCAATTACTCCAAGTATTTTCCTACAACAATTCTACATCTTCCCCTGAAGTATCTGATAGTGGCCAGTGTGAGAGATCAGATGCAAGGCTGGCAAGAGCTTCTGTCTGCTTAGGCTGGCAAACCCTATAAAGACTGGTTTTTAAAAAGTTGGTGACAGTAGATGTCTACATTCTTTTAATAGTGTATAAATTTAGCATCCTCCTTCTGAATTAAGCATTTAGGTGGCAGAGTTAATGTTATATCAATTCAAATGAAAGACACTAAGAGAAAATAGAAGGGGAAAAGATTAATATTTGAAAATTAGAAAGTAATTTCCAGTAACAGAGGTGGACGGCTGGTTTAAAATCACATAAATTAAGGCCTACAGAAAAAAAATCCCCTCATAGAGGAGTCATTAGGAGTGATACAATAATTTACATTTTACATAAGTGACATTCTCTTAACATTTTTTTCATTTTCCATTAAAAATTAGATCCCTATAAGCACACAATTCGAAGTGCTAGCAGTTCGATTGATATCAATTGATATTGATGAGGTCTGCAGGCACTCAGCATCTCTCTGTAGGTGTTTTTTGTGTTGAACCTGCCCTTTTTTTCACAGCCAGCAAAACAACAGAAAAAAATTGCACTGGCTGAAGGAAGCAGAATTCGTTCCTGCTGGCCAGGCATAGTTTAGCAACAGTATTCATACACATGCAGGGAGAATCTTTTGATTTATTTCAGGTAACAAAGATGTCTTTTTCATCCATCTCTGTAAATATATAAATATTTGAAAAACACAAGAAAGAGAGAGCCCTGGCCTCTTGAACACATATATCCTTCCAGACCCTTGCCTGACCCCAAAATTATGCTCTCCTGTCACTGACCCATCTAATCACCTTTGTGCTGCTTTCTCAGAAAAGGCCTGGGAAAACCCATCAGATTTGCAATGTTATCTGAAGGTCAACACATTCTCATTTTCTCAGCCAATTCTTTCTTATGACCAAGCCTTAATATCAGGTCACTCAAAAAGCGTTACATTTTATGTAGCTGTTATTTTCAGAATTTCAAATAGCATTAAAATGTTGTGTAATTAACCAGCAGTCTTTATATTTGAGTCTAAGGGGAATTAGAACAATAATTTTTGCAGAATAACACAAGAAGTTTCTTTTTGTTTCACAGAAAAGAAGAAATATTGGCAACGTCTGATGGTGGCACATGGAATAACTCAAGGACTTCAGGTACAACACCCGGTTTAATTAGTTCTTCCTTACTGCACATGTTAATTAAAAATAGTGTAACAACCAACATCATGGAAATTATTCAACTGTTTTTTTAACTCTTCAGACACAAACATCCCAGAAATTGTTTATTCACAAGCAGAAGACAAAGACACGAAGCTAACTAAAGAAAATATAAAAGCCAAAAATGCAGAATACAACCAGGGCGATCACAAAGATGATGAAAAAGAATTAGAGTTGCTGGTAAGTGTTATACAATTATATCTACAGTATTAAATGATTTGAATCCATTTACGCTTCAAAGCTGGTGAAATGCCCCCTTTTAACAGAGCTGACTGATGTACTAATTTACAAATGTAAAGCCTTGGTCTGTACTTACACTGAATCTCTAACTGATTCAACAATAGAAGGTGCTTTGATTTTAGTATAGTGCATCAACTTTTTCTGGTCTTAAATTAATGACATCTCCCTTTTACTTCTTTACCAGAGGCTCTAAAAGACAGTTCTAAGGAATTAGAAGGGCAACATTTAAAAAAATCTCCCCTCCTAGTCTCTAGGATGGGAATATTTTTAAATACGTGCTTTCTATTTGTAATTTTTTATATTTGTAGTACTGTTTACTTATGAGATTTTTGAAACAATAACTATATGAGCATAGTAAGTATATATATTTATATTAGCAGATTCTTCTGTATCAGTATTTTACATTGTATTTTTTACAATGAATTTCACACTCGGTGAACATTCAATCTATTTGGATTTGTGTGCACACATGTGTGTGTGTGTGGTTTGCCTTGCATTTTCCAGGATGAAAGAAAAAGTGGCAATAAATGAGACACATACAGCAATCTGTTATTCCCAGTGTCTGTTCTCAGCTCATATCATTTGGGTGCACAGATTCATAATCATAGATTATAATAGCTATCACCTGTGAAAATGTGAATGCTGAATCAGATAAGAGAGGAAGATGGGAGCCATTCTTTTTTTTCTTGTTGATGGAGAGAAAAAATTCCTCTCATTTGAATATAAATTTTTCTTTCCTTTTACTTTAAAAAGTTGAAAATGGTTGCCTATTGTGGGACCTTTCACTGCCTGAAAGTCAATGTTTTGGTTCTTTTTTCTTTATGGTGAAATGTGCAAAGGAAGACCTCTAAAATCTCTTGTTGTTCTCAGTCCACCCTTTTATAAAAAAAGAGGATCAAATATAACCATTTGTTTATCAATTGCCAGACTTGTCCGTACAATAAATGAAGGGGGAGCTATAATTTAGATGTTAATTTGCACTGTGCGCTCTTTAATGAATTAAACAATGAAGGCTTATAATACATGGAAATAAAACCAAATCTTTGAAACACACAGGCATTGGCTCACAAGACAGCTGTGCAGTTGACAAGTAACATGAGCCTTATGTGAGAAGAAGGGGAAATCGTAAGATTTGCATATAATTATTGAGATCATGCAAATGTCAGTTATGAGGAGGGGAAAAAAACACAGGCATCTCACTGTTAAATCCTGACAGTTGGCATCACCGAAGAACTCAAATACACTTGAGCACTGGTTGGCAGAGGGTCATTAAAACAGAATTTGCAGAGACATTAGCTCCCTCACTTTTCTTTGAGTGACGTTTTACTATTAATAGTTTGCAGAGGCTTTGCAGAAAACATATTAATAAGAGAAACTGTAATGGGGGTATCTACAGCAAGTGCAAATGTACAAAGGGGTGCCCAAGAAACTAGCCTCTAATTGATCAGCTAGTGCTATCAGTGTGACTGCTAAAGTGAGAGGAGAGTGCAGTGACAAGCAGGCATACTGAATAATACAATATGATATTTGGGAGCTGGGAGGGAGAATGATTAGTTTCTGGCCTTTTACTTTGCTAATCTCATTTCCAACTCATGTCTTACCAGATTGTCTAAAAACAGTCTGGTTTGAAGCCTGTAAAATGGTCCCTGAGAGAAATGAAGCACAGATAATCCTACAGTATTTGTCAGTGTGAAATGTGTCTTTGTTTTACCGGACAATACTGTACATTACTGGACACTGATGTACTGTATCAATGCCCTTGTTTAAGCACCAATCCTCCCCCCTCACCCCACGGCTTCCTCTCTCCAAATCTAGAATCAAATGTATAGTGAACAAATTAGCCTGCCTTTAAGGAAATATTCTCTTCAGATTTAATTTGTATAAAATCCACTAGCAGCTTACTGAACTCATGAATAAAGAGAGAGGGTTCTGAGCACTATTTTATTTCCTGTTCCTTTGAGCACCACCATAAAGCTCATTACCTATGTTAAAAAATACATGCAATGCAAATTTTGCAAATGGTTTGGAACATGTTTCCATAAAAGCTTTGTTACTGAAAACAAAACTTTCCATAATGAAATCCTGCCTCCTTCATTTGGCATATTTTTGCAAAGCACTTTTTCATCATTCTTTTCTATTCTATTGTTTCAGTTAAATCAGCACTTCACAGGAGCTAGAGGTACCTCTTCCAAAGATGAAAGGAATTTATATACAACAGAACCAATTAATTTTCCAAGTGAAACTGAAGGATTGGTGGAAAAGCTAACCTGTATAGAAAGAAGCAGTGACTTGCACCCCGTGCCTATCGGTTCCTCATCTGAAAACACTTCCCATGCGGTAGGAGAAGAATTAAAAGATAAAGCTAAGTATTCTGTAAGAGATTGTAATAATCAGCTACCAGGGAAGGAAGTCACTGCTGGCTCAGTAAACAGCTATGAGCAGTCTTTGGAACATACTGGTACCAGTGAAAGCCTTTTATCGGCAAAATATTTTCCTCTGACAAAGCAGAATGAGGCTATCAATACTATGGCTACTGGCTCAAGTGGACAAGGAGAGAGGCACACAGATATTTCAAAAGGTGAAATAGATAGTTCCTCGGGAAGTAAGATGATGGAGAGGTTATTCATCAGTGAGGATGCTGCTGGTACCTCAAAAGGAGCCTGTGAAACGAGACCAGAAACCATTTTACCAGAGCATGATGAATCCATGCAATTAAATGAATACATAGCAAGGACACTGGATGGCAATGCTAATCCAGCTCTGGAGCACCAGGCACCACGAATGTTTCACCAAACTTTGGATTCATTGTCATCAGATGCTGACAAAAACATAGGAAAAATCAAGATGATTGAAAGCAAAATTCAGGTACACTCAAGAGGAGATTTGTATGCTGGCACTTTTGCACATGCTGGTGTCTCAACAGATTCCACACAAAAGGAAGGAGTTGGTGAAATGTCAGAAAGGAACACTGATTTAGGAAAGCAGAAGAAAGTCATTGAAGTAGCAGACTTGACATCAATCGGTGAGGAGGAAGCTTCCAAACCTTTCAAGGCTTACAGGAAACACAAAGCCCTGAACCCAGCACCTCTGCCAGCTGAGAGCAAACAGGCACCCAGGGCCACCAGGGTGGATGAAAGGCAACCTGAGGACACTCAGGAACACAGAGGATTCAGGAGGTTAAAAGACAGAGAGACAGACAACACAAATAAAGGGAGAGCAATCGGAAGGGAAAGCGAAGCAAACTTTGCAGAGCAGAGGTGGCAAGAAACGGGGAGTGAGGTTTGGTGGAGAGTGAGGGGGAGCATGGAACCTCAGACCGTGACTTCCACAAAGGAGCTGTTTACCTGCCGGGAGGCAGAGAGTTGTGAAAAGTCTTCTGTCTCTGAGCAGGGTATTACAGAGAAAGCAGAGGCAGGTACAGCTTATATAATTAAAACAACATCAGAAAGTGCTCCAGAAAAAATCCCTGGCAGTGAAAAAGCAGTAATTGCTAAGCTACCTCGAGAGACTGCACTAAGTGACAGGCCCACAGAGGAAAAGGAAACAGCGTTTGATACACATGAAGGGAGAAATGATGGTTCACATTATGCTCTTTGTCAACTCAACACAGTGGGTGTATTATATGACACTGAATTTGAAAAGGAATCAGTTTTAGGTATTTATAATGCATGCGTACATGAAACACTGCAAGGAGAAACGAAGTCTGTCTGCAATAGCAAGGAAAAATGTGCCAAAGCACAAGCAGACAATATTCTACCTGTAGGAGAAGCAGTAAAAGCTTCTGCTACGGGAAAGAAAGATTTGCAAGAGGGTTTATGTTCAGAAGTACCTAAAGGTCCCCTGAGCACTCAGAAGCATCTACACCATGAGAAAGCAGAAGAGCTCTACAGGGGAGAAAGCCATGGTGATACACTTTCCTGTTTATGTTCTAAAGCTGAAACAAAAATGCCACCTTCTGGTACAAATACTGTGCCTACTTACCATTATAAAAGCTCTTCAGTGCCATCTTCAGAAGGGCCCACTGTGGAAGAAGCACTTAAGTTACCTAGTGAGTCTCGAGGTTTAAAACATATTGCTTTCAAAATATTTTATTTCTTCTTGTTTCTTCTATTTGCTGCAACACTCTACCACTATGATTTGATGGTCTGCCTTGCACTCTACCTGTTCTCTTTGTATTGGCTGTACCATGAAGGAAGAAGAAACAAGGAGTCTATTAAGAAGGAATAACATTGACTGTCAGCTGTGCTCAGGATCCATGGTCAATAATATTCAATTCCACCAAAGCTTTTTCACTGTTAAAGAGTTTATTCTTTTAGAACCAAAGCAAGATTTTCACAGCATTATCTTTTATTAAGAGATTACATATGAAGTTTAGCCTTCATATAAGTAATTAAACTATGCAGGACCATTATGTTTGGATCATTAAATAGCTATATGAATATGAGTTCTGAAGCACGTCAAGTTACAATGAAGTACAGCTGTTGCTTCTTAACAGGATATGAAAAAGCAATGCTTCATGTCTCTGTAGTACTTAAACCCACCATTTACTTGCTTTAATTTCTTTTGCATTAAAGCTTCATATTTTTCTGGGAATTTTTTTCCCAAGATTCTGTGTGGTACATAAAAACACAAGAAACAGTATAAAACCTAAGTCAGTATTTTGGTGCTGACATTGCAGTTGATAATCTGCTAGTGTAATTAGCCAATGCTCTAAACAATGCATCTGTTGATAGTTTAATACATTTTTCCAAATTTTTATTTCATTTTTTCGACTTAGAGCTTCAGCGGTACCCCTGTTTGAAAAATGTAAGGCTTTGACTTCAGTAACGTCATGTAACTTCCAGGATGTAACTGTGTAGCAGAATAGATGTGCTGTTTCCACCCTGTAAAGATTGAAGGTCACAGCCACAGGCCTCTTACTGATCACTCACATGCACAAAAGTTTTTGGGTTTTGCAAATGAGAACTGAGTAACATGACTGAGAATTTCACTGAACTTATATTCTGGGCAAAGCCTTTGAGTGACATTTTTCATCAGAATTGTTTGAGCATATCTAAAAAGCATTAAATAAATTTTACAAAGGAATGCTATAACTGTGTGGAGCATGTCTGAATTAGATTTACTGCTTTTTTTTCCCCTATGGCTTGCGACCTAGAGCTAATCAAACACCAAAAGAAAACACTGGGCATGACCCTGCTGTTCAGTAAGGCTGCTTTGCCTGGTTTGGGTGAGGCAGAAAAGACAAGTATCTGCCCTAAGGAGAGCCCAAATTGATCCTGTGCAGCAGGCGTGTGGGGCAGACACATGAGCAGCTTTGCTGCTCCAACACTACAGGTGTCCCGCACAAAATCAAGCCCAAATTTTGTCCAGAAAGGAAAGAATTGACAGGTTATGATGCTCTTCAGCCATTTCCCAGAGGATGGCCACAGATGGTATCACAGGTAGGATATTAAAAGAACCACCAAGACTGTATAATGTTGCTGAAGCCATAAAAATTAAGAGAAATAAACAAGAGTTGTTTTAAAGCCCTGCTTGTTTCCCTTTCCTTACTGCCATTCTGAAATACCATAAGTGTGAAAGTCTTGGTTGCAATATATGGCTGAAGCGATGTAATAGCAAAATTAATTAGTTGTTATCTTAGCTCTTAAATAAGTGTTTTAAAGTCCATGTAAAACTTTTTCACATGTTTCAGGATGATAGGACACTCTGCTACAGGAGGCATCTTGGCATTCCTGTTCTGCTGGGGGGTAAAACATTGAAACTTTTTCATTTAGTAGTGCATTCAGTGGGGTGAGCAAGTATGTGTGTGATCTATTGCTGATATGTGTTCTGATGGCTGGACACCTTGGCAACTTTTGACAGCAATCTATGAACGGGTTATAGCAATGGACTAGAGGCATTAAGGAGCTACATGGAAGGCTGTGTCCAGATGTTCAAAGGTATATATGAGGAAAATATTCATTGAGATAAAGAAATTAATTCAATAGGCATTAGGAGATGAATCCAATAAAAAGCTTAGGCTTAGACTTAAAGCAGGATTGAAGTTAGATCAGTGTAAGTCCAAAGTAATGATTGCAGACCTTCCTTTATCGGGAGACAACAAATGCTGAAAGAACCTATGCTTTTCATGATGTTTATACATACTTCAAAAGGCACAACGTTGCCTTACTTCCGGTAGTCCACTTCCTGCAGTGTGACAAGTCCCACGTCTAAGTAGATCAGAATTTCAGATTTACTGGGATAGAGATATCAGGTATTGCTTTACTTCCCAGTATGGTAGAAACTCTGAAATAACATCTAATATATTCTGACAGAATCAAGGTCCTCAGATAGAGAGATAAAAAGTGAAGAAAGCATTCTGCATCTGTCCTGCTGAAAGTGTCACAATGCAGTCAAGTACCAGATTCCTCAAGTGAGAGAAATCAAAGACATTGGACACATTTCAATCTTACAGTTAAAACTACCATGGTAGAAATTAGAATCTTTATATTCACGTAGCCTTTAAAAGCCCCTACAATCTAATTTAACACATAGCTCTTTAAAGCAAAATTCATAAACTTCAGAGCAAGGACCAAAGTCCAGGTTCCTGACCAGTTACGTAAAAGCTCTACACACTAGGTCACAGGATTCAAACCCATGTTTGAATATCTTCAGCTTTACCAAACCTGGGCCTTTCACCCAGCAGAATTTAGTTTAACCATTGGTGGATTATTATTGTGAGGAGGAATGTGATCACCAGGGGTTGGCAGCACCACTGTGCATAGATGGGTTCCTACCTTCTCAACTGACTTAAACTGAACAAAACAATAGATTTATTTTTTTTCCATTTGAGGCTAGAGGCTCATTTGATACTCCCATCACAGAGCAGTTTTCTTTTTCCAGAACTTGTCCATTTTTTAGGGAGGTCTTAATCTGACACAGTCTAAATCCCTAAGCACTGACTTAGCTAAAGAATTTTAAATGTCTTGGACACATCCCTTATTTTAAGCAGAGCTGAACAATTCAGTCATAATGGAGGTAGAAAATCCTGGTTGTGTTTTATTATTGAATCTTGGGGATTCTAAGCAGTATACATTTTAAGGATCCTCTTGCTCCTTCACATGGAAGCATAGCTATCCTTGAAAACCATAGTAGAACCATAAATTTGTGTGGTAGTTGTCTGTATGTAATCTGCAAGGTGAAAATTTTGTTTCTCATGCGTTGCAACCCAAGATATTTGGTTCATCGTCAAAGGCCCAGCTCAGCTGATTGGAGAGCAAGGAAAGGGGTTAGGGATGATTGATGGGCCCTGGACCATGGGTGGAGAAAAGTCAATGAGTTGAATCAGTCTCTGGATAGTGGCAGAAAAATGTTACAGAGAGCTCAGGAGAGGCAATATGACCTGAAAAAAAAAAATGCAAGGGATAAATAGAGAGGATCTATTAATACAGACATTCATTAAAAATTACTGGGCTTTTAATATGTGTCACAATATATTTTTAACAATTTCTAAATATCAGCTAACATTTGGCTAAATTACTTCAATCTCTACAGAAAGTGTGCTTTAAATAGCTATATTCCAGTATCCAACAGGTTAAACATTAGGGTTTGCCATTTTAACATGTACAGTCATTCAGAGCTGGAATTTAGGGTAAATATTTGAGTGTTAGAGTAAGCATATTTCATCTACACACAAGTAGAATACTGTTAGCATTTCTCAGATTTGGATTGGTATTTTATGTTCTATATTTAAAATATTTAATCAGTATATCGTACCTTATGATTGCAAAACAGGACTCTAGACTAATCTGTGAGCACAGGTGCCCAAACTTTAAAGTATGTATGTGCTTAAAACAACAAAGCAAGTAATTTTATCTTTTTTTATTTATCATTTGATAAGCTATCTTTTTAAAATCCTCTTACTTTTGTTTCTAGTATGGAAGAAACACCTTTATAACACTGGCAAAATATTGGGTTTTACTTACTTCAGGGAGTAAGTGGTGTGTTGTGCTTTTGCAATGATTCATAATTAGCTTGCCTACAAGGTAGCAGTAACCTATTTCTAGTTAATACTTTAAATTCTAGTAGATTCCAGTTATTTCTTCAAGCAATGCAACAGAAAGGTGTGATCCTATATGGTAGGGTAATCCTGTGCTCACAAAGGGTTCAACACTAGTAAAATATAGTGATCAAAAATAATATAATTGCAAAAGACTTGCATTATTGAAAGGTATATGAGGTGTATCTACATTCCATATCGTGGGAGGTATGTCCCATGGCTATTTTCCAAACTGCACATATAACAAATAAATTAATTTCCATATTGCGGCCTGTCTAATCTGTTGAATTGGCTTAAATATAAATTCAGGGCAGAAGCGAGAGGAGAGAGAAGAATTTCTGCATTCAGATATCTTGCTGGGAGGTATTCAGAATAAGCTACCTCATTAATGACCTAAGTACTTGTTGTTGCTAATTGCTTGCTGGTTCTTATCAATCAATGACTTTTGGCTCAGCAGAGGATAGGCTCTGAAACAAGCTACAGCCTTTAAAGGCCTAGTTAATACTGGAAATGAAAAAATAAAGAGGACAGAGTATGAACTAGATCCATAAGGGAAGGTTAATATGAAAATGTTCTGAGTCAATATTCTAAATATTATATGTCCAGTGGTATCTACAGCCCTGAATAAAACACCTAAACTCTTTAGTCATCGACCATATGAACAAGAATCAATACAGACAATGTGTTAAATACCGAACTGCCAAAATTTTCTAACAAAAACCCCTGTTAGCAGAGTTAGGTCTTACACCCTTGCCCTGCCAGTGGGATTTAGTTGCTGGATGGCAGGGACTTGCTTTTTTCAGGTCAGGGTGCAGCCCTCTTGTGCACTGAGGTACCTAAACAGTTGCCTTCAGAAACAGGACCCTTTGCAGAAAGCAAACTCAGAGTTTTGGGACTGGAGAAAGTTTAACTCCTTAAGCCATAGATTGGAGGGATATTTGGATATAAACTTTGTTCCAAGAATAACTCATGTATTTTATGTGAAATACTATTTAGATAAAGTACAAAACCAATACCGAGACCTTTACATATCTTCACTGAGGTCTACTTCTTCCTTAGACTATAAATTTACTTTTCCAGGCCTACATCAGTGCCTCATGAACCAGGACTGAAGAATTGTTCTAGCCATGAACTTTGAATTTCTCTCCTAGACCTACATAGGTGCTTCAATCCCAGCACAGTTCCCCTTCAGGCAATCATGCCCTTTTGTGACTCCCAGCAGAGATTTCTGACTCACAGCTCTTCTGAGAGCACTGTCTGCAAAGGAGACTAAGCTTACAGCTATATGGATAATGGCAGGACTCTGGATGTTTTTCTGATCTAGGAGGTCTTGATGCTGCTGAGGATTCAGAATTCAGGTAGGTGTCAGGGGAGATTTTTTTGACCAAAACTACACATGCCTGAGTGAAGACAGAATTTGTCAAAAACATGGGGTGATTGAAGGGAACAGATAATTTCTGCATTCGAGGTAGGCATGAACTAGGTGATCTGAGATATCCAACAAGTGTGATATGTGTGATTTGGTGGTATATATGAGATATGTGTGTTCATGTATGAATGGGTGGCTCTAGGAAAAGGGAATGGAAAGGTGACAACTAGATTCCATAGAAGAATGGAAAAGAAATAGTAAACAGAATGTCTAATTGGAAAGTTTCTGAACAGCTTTCCCTAGAGACGTGAAAGTTTAATAAGTTCTGAGTAGGTTGGACAGATAACACAAATACGTTATTAGCTATATAAAGTATAAAAATTGAAATACATGCTAACTTCTTTTTGTAACTTATCAACTGCCACTTAATGGAATTATAGTGGAGAATATCTTATCCTTGACCTTAATATTCAATGATTCAAGATTAGAGCATTGCTCTGAGGACTAGAAAGACAGCCTCCTTCTCAGGATGTTATAATCCTCCAGGGGGGACAGCCTCAGGCTGGAGCCACAAACCTGCCTCATGGCTGTTTATGCAGGTCAGTCCCCAATGACATGAAGCTATGTGTGTCAGGAGAAAACAAGAATATGTGTCAGCCTGCGCTTATTAGTGCAGAAATATAAAACTGTCTGTAAATGGTTAAGCTCCCACAATCCCTGTGTTGTCTGGTATAGTTCAGAGCCATGGAGGAGCTTTTTTGATTTTCAAGCAGTATGCATGGCTGCAGGAGGACATTTAGATTCCTGAGGACCACAGGGCATGAGCATGTCTTGTGTATCTGTGATGACAGGGAGATCACAGAGCATACAGGCTCATTTAAGCCGCTCTACAAGCTGTATCTATGTGGAAATTTCTGATCCTCTCTACCAGTGATCTTACTGGGGCTGCCAGCTTTTTGTGCTCCTGGCACTACCTTCTCCAGTGGAGGACAGAAGGCAGCTCCATACTACAAAATTTCAGGGTCTCTGATGGGGAAATGAGAGCTGCTGAGGAAAAGACAAAAGCTACCTTATTAAGTAAGTCCCCTTTATTAGGGAGGAAACCTTTCTGCTTTTAGGGCAACCACGGACAATTAGGAGTGGCCTGAATGCTTTAAAGACAAAACACAATGACTGGCTTGGGGGAAAGTCCTGATTAAGCTCCTCAGAAACTCCTTATTTATTCATACAAACTAGATGCCTGTCTGTCCCTCTGTGCCATGAATGAACCAAGATCCATGACTGAAAAGGACAAGAGTAGGAGGCCTCTTGTGCAGGTTTCATAACTCCTTGAATGGTCTAGGCTGTTGAATGGCTTGGGGCAGTTAGGCACACTTAGCAATGCCTACAGGAAATGTCTCAGCAGTCACAAGGGTCTTGGCTTGTACCCATTTAAATTCATGTTTTGGGAGACAGAAATCAGGCTTTTATATGAGCTTTATAAGATTAGGTATGAAAGACAAATACTGCTTGATAAACTACTGGTTTATCAAGCAGTTTTATACAATTTTGTGATGTAATTTTAGTGTATATTCCCTCTAAATAATGCAGCATTTTGTAGAATTATGGCAGACTTACGAATAAAACTTATAGAATAAAGGAAAGAATGGAAGATAAAAATAGCTTCAAAAGAGAGGGAGAAAGCAAGCCAAGCAAGCAAGCAAGCATGTGCATGCACTGTTCCATAGACAAGAGATTTAAAAATGGGAAAATTATCTTTTTCTAAGTTCAGGTTGAATTTGTGATCACCACATCACTGTTCTTTAAGCCATGCTACACTCCAGAAAAGGGCACAAACATAGACAAGTCTTTTAATTTCCCTCCTTATATGTTAGCAACAAAAAAAATCATCAGTATTAGAAAGCAAATTAATAAAGTCTTTGTTCTTGGGGGCAGAGGCAATGCCGCTGTTAACCTTGCAGGTGAGGTGGGCAGGCTGCTGTAAATGCAGTGTTTGGATGGTGTGGCCAGGACGTGCTCACAGCCTGCTGTGCTGGGACTTGGCTCTGTGTGTTTCACATACACCCACTCATGTGGACTCAGCTACCTGTGTCCTTGCCTTCAATCTTACTCTGGTGTGCATGGGAAACTGCATGTACAGCAATTCACTGTGTTATTCATTACATGATATATAATTTGGTATAAAGAAATGTTTAAATAAACTGTTATTATCTTGAAATTATCAAACATTGGAAGACATACACTGTAAGAAACTCAACACTATCAACTGCAGTCATGACCTTTTAGACTTACTAATCTGAACAGACTTACACCTGTAGCTGTACATCATCCTTTAATGTGGACATATCAAGTGAGAAGCAAACATGGTGTTTTTTATAAAGAGTGCTGTCTGATATTTCATAAGGCAATAGCATGACTTGCCATGTGCTTTTCTTTTAATTCTGCAAGAGTCAAGAATTTATACATTCAATAAAAATTGCTTATAAATTAGATTAATGACAACTGTAATCTCATTAATTATATTTTTAATAAACCAATGCTGAACTGTGTTCAATTGCGTGGTTACAAAGCTACATTTTCTGCTATGCACTAGGCATCACAATTTTCACAATTATCACTGAGATATTTAGGCCAGTCATACTGTTGTGGGCAAGTTTTCTTCACAGTCCACAGGGTTTGCAGCAATGGACAGCTCAGGTGCCCATCTGCTGGAGGTGCAACCCAGAGCCCTGAATAACATTTCTGTGCTCACTATCCAACACAAGGGAAAATGAGCTGTTCCAGAGTGGCAGCTCAGAAACCCACTGGATGTGGACTCATCCCACTTTTGAACAGAAAGGTACTCAGTGAATTTAAATAAATTCAGAATTAGGTAGAAGCTGCAGCATACACAGTGTGGCTAATGTGCCAATACTCTGGGGAGTTTTAGCCCTAGAGAGCTTCCTGCTCCAAACTCCAGGGTGGGGATGACTGGGCTGCCCCATCACTCCTCTGCATCTTTATTTCCTTCTCTGGGTCATCGAGAGGAAATGGCATCAGTATATGCCAGGTCTCCAGATTAGGGTGACCAGAAGATCATAATCTCAGGCACTCTGTGGACCCTGCCTTACATGATTCACTGGATTATGACCTTGGCTTTTCATTACTTAGATCCACTTGGTTCTTGTTTTAAGCATTTGAGACCTTAATTATATTTAGATAAACATTATTTGGCCTCAGTGCATGAGAATAGACAGTATTTTGAAAGAAAATTTAATGGCAGTCTAAGTTAAATTAGTAACAAAAACTTTCATCTGCCTTTCAAAACCTAACTTGTTTCGTTCTTGACCTTATTTGCCTCTGGTCTGGCATTTCAGCTATAATTAAGACAACTTCCTTTTCAGATGCCCAGTTGGTCAAAGATGGCTGGGGATACAATTAAAGGAAACCAAGAAGTTTTATTGGCATCCTAATGTAAATTATAATGGTACAGAAATTATAAAATACAGTTGCTGGTCCCTGGATGGAATGAAGTTGGCATACTCAAAACCTATCCCATGATGATTCCCCACACCACAATCTGCAACCATAGCACCTGCTAAGGGGGATGGAATAGAGGGTGGAGCAGAATGGAGAGGCTGTGGCCAGGCTCTGTTGGAATCCTTGCAGGGAGGTACTTTGCAGCTGAGAAGCTGCATAACACCTGTCAACCAGGGGAGATGTCTAGCTGTTGAGCAAGACATCTCACAACTGTGGCAAAATCACTCTCCTCAGATTATACCCTAATTGTAATCTTAACACACACGTGCATCCCAAAGTTACCCACCTCCAAAGTATGACAACCCTCAATGGGCATGCTCTCTATATTCTTTTTTGACAGTATCTTTAAAAGTGAAGCAAGAAAATTTTACACCCATCAGTAAACAAGTAATTTATTAATAAAGTCATTCAAGCTCCACCTAAATACAAAGAAATAGTATAAAAGTAAGTTGAGAATAAGAGGAAAATAAGGGAAGGCTCCATTGCAACTGCTAAAGTCAGTCAAGGGAGCTAATTTATTTTTTTATTTATTTATTATTTTACTAGACTATCTGTGCTAAATAATTTTACTGGAGCTTGTCTGTGTATTGCTTTGAATGCATTTTTGCAGTCAGCTATTATCACCAAGAAACTTTAACCTGTCACAATTTTATATTAATGAAGAATGTTACTCTGCTAGTGTGAGTCCTTCACGAGCACTGACAGCTGCTGGCAGTGGGTTATACTCATGTGAAGAGGAAGAGGGGTCATAAAGTGGAAAGACCTGGTGTGTGGTCTCCCTTATGCTGTTGGGGTGTTTCCCTGACTAAGTCAGTCAAAGCACCCTCTGATCCAGCAGGACTGCTCAGTCACAATGCTGACAACCTCGTTGGGCACAAGGGCCTTGCCTTTCCTGACAGATAAGTTAAATACTAAGGTTCAAGTAAACTTCCCCAAACTAAGGGTCCAGAAAATCTTCCTTTTTTTGCATGTTACCCATTCTTTAATACCTATGCCCTTCTGTTTGTACTCCACAAGCACTCCTATTCAATTTGACATTATGAAGACTGCATTTGGGTTTTTTTACTTTAACTTAGTACAATGACATATTTATGCAAATATATAGCAGATAATTTACTTATATACAAATAAAGCCATACCATAGTACCAAATTACCATTATATTAGTGATAAGCAAATTGTGATTGAAAGTGGACAGCTGCAAAATAAACTGGTGCTGGCAGTCAGGCAGGTAGAGCTCTGCTATGGTGAGTCTAGATAAAAGTGAGTCCAAAAGCAGAGAATTCAAACTCCTGAGCCTGGAATACCTATGGAATAGTTTGTCTTCTAAAGATACAGTCCTACAGTTGCTGAAGTTTTCAGGGAAAACCTCTCTAATTGCAACATTTAAAATTACAACTCCCCTTCAAAAACCTACCTTTCTGTGTTCAGAAAACATTTCCTCATGTCTGGCATCACAGAAAAAACTGTTTATTAATCACTCTGTAACTGCCCCTCCTGACATGAAGTCTCCTGCAGCCGTGCAGAGATGCAGGTGTGTCCAATCAGTGCACTGCAGGCAAGTGGAGGCTTGGTCTGCTCACCGTCTGGGTCTGCACGGGGCTGCTCTCCTGATGGGCAGAGGTGGCTGAGCACACTGCCGAGTTTGATTGCTGAGCCCTCCCCTCAAATGAACTACTCTGAACTACTGAGATGGGAAAGCAGTCTGTGGTTTGCACAAAGGATGGCAGAATGAGCTCACATCTGCTTGGAGGAAGCAAAGACATAAATACATACATAAACTGGGTAATGGTGAAGGTGCTGAAGAGCTGAAGGTGGATGGACAAAGTCAAGCTAGCCAAATTATTCCACAAATCTGAGTCTGAAATACATAAACTTTAGACAAATTCTTTACATAGATTTGTTAATGAAACCTTAATGATTTCATACAAATTTTAAAAAATGTGCATAATTTAAGTTTCATTGCGTCATTTTTGGAATGGCACAAATGCAGTTTCTAGAAATTGATGAAAATTTCATAGTGATGCTTACAATTCATTCACTCAAATTCATAGTGGTAATCCTTCTACTAAAAATTTAAAATTTGGGGATTGGACAGAAGTGATTAAGAAAAAAATCTTATTTAAAAACCACTTGCCTAGGACACAACCTGTGGAGCAAATTTATGTTACCTGAGAGTGAATGGAAGGTCTAAAAAATTGCACTGTAGGAGGCTTTGGGTAAGTTTGGCTACAGATTTTGTTATATGCTACAGTGATAAACCATTTTTTTATACCTTATTAACAGGCTCTCCTTGCTATTATTTCTTGTGCTCTGTATTATGAAGACTGCATATTTTGGGCTGAATATTTTCCCATATCAAAATTCTCATGGCTGCGGCTACATAATCATATCTTGCAAATAAGTGGAAATTAAAAACACTGAATAAAATGACAGATACAACAAGGATATTTTCTGGTGCCTGCCTGCTGCCTAGGTGCAGCAGAAAACTCCACTGAGTTGTGATTTCACAGAATAAGCTAGGTTTGGAGGGACCCATGAGGATCATTGAGTTCAACTCTCAGCTCTGACCAAGAGTCACACCACATGCCTGAGAGTACTGTCCAAATGTACCTAGAGCTCTGACAGGCTTGGTGCTGTGACCACTTCCCTGGAGAATCTGTTGCCCAATCACCCTTTTTCTAATATCCAACCTAAACCTCCCCTGACAAAACTTCAGGTCACTCCCTCATGTCCTGTCTCCAGTCACCACAGGGAAGAGATCAGTGCCTGCCCCTCCTCTTCCTTTCATGAGGAAGTTGAAACTGCAGTGAGGTCTCCCCTCAGTCTCCTCTTCTCCAGGCTGAACAGACCAAGTTACCTCAGCCACTCACATAGCTTCCCCTCAAAGCCCTTCACCATCTTGGTTGCCCTCCTTTGGACACACTCTCATAGCTTTATATCTTTCTTGTATTGTGACATCTAAAACTGCCCCCAGCACTGGAGGTGAGGCTGCCCCAGTGCAGAGCAGAGTGGGACAATCCCCTCCCTTGCCTGGCTGGTGATGCTGTGCCTGATGCACCCCAGGACAGGGCTGGCCCTCCTGGCTGCCAGGGCACTGCTGACTCACATTCAACTGGCCATCAACCAGGACCCCCTGGTCCCTTTCTGTGGCACAGCTTTCCAGTCTCTCAGTCAGTAAGAGCTGCCCCATCCCAGGTGCAGAATCTGGCACTTTCTTATACTGAGCTTCATATGGTTGGTGATTGCCCTGTTCTCCATGTTGTCAGGCTATCTCTGCAGGGCCTCCCTCCCCTCACAGGAGTCAGCAGATCCTCCCAGTTTTGTATGGTCTGATCCTCATCCTGGAATAGGTCAACATTAATTTTACACCTGGCCAATTGCCATTAATATATTTGAAAAAATTGCTTTTGTTGTCCCCCACAGTTCTGGCAGCTTCAGCTCCATCTGAGATTTGGTTATATGAATTTTCTCCCTAGAGTGGCAAGCAGTATCTCTGTATTTGTCCCATGTTACCTGACCTTGCTTCCACTGAGCATACACCTTCTTAGTTTGCCTTATTTCCAAGAGAAGAAATCAAGTTCAACCGAGCTGACTTTCTGCCTCACCTGCATGACTTCCAGCATTTGGGAATTGCCTGTTTCTGTGCCCTTAGGAAGTGATGTTTGAAAAGTGATCAGCACCGATGGACTTCAACACCTGCAAAAACATTTTTCCAGGGGACCACAGTTACTAATTCCCAGAGCAACCTGAAGTCTGCCCTCGTCATGTCCAAAAGCTGGAGTTTTGCTTCTTTTTCTCCTGTCAACAGAGTTTTAAATTCAATTGCTTTGTGGTCACTGTGGTCAAGATGGCTGTGAATCACTGCTTCGCTCAGGAGATCCACTCTGTTTACAAGAAGCAGATCAAAGAATTGAGAGGAAAGGAAAAGACAGAACAGAGAAATAGCAGAAAGGAACTGTCTCAGCATAATCCCACTGTACCTGAGTGGATCTCCTAGTAGAAATCCCTACCTGGCATATAAGTACTACTTAGACCAGCAATAGCATTGCTGTTCAGGATCTATCCACTTGCAGAGCCTAGAGGATACATCACAGGTTGGCTGGATTTGGGTGATGAATCCTGAGGCAGCTGACTCTGTCCTTTATTGAGTGCAGGCACATCCCCTACTTGTTTAAGTGACAAGCAGGTGGAGTCTGCACCCCCAGCCAGACCAGCAGGGATGAGAAATATTTAGGGTGTAAATGCAGTAAACCGGAGTGGAATTTGGTTCACTGCTTTGCAACATACATGTAAGTTGTTCATGCTTAGGACCACATTTAATTCAGAGCTTGAACATGTCTTGGAACACCAAGGTCCAAATATTCAAGTCTAAGAACTAACAGCAATGTTTTTTAAAGGTAGGGATAGTGAAAACAATGAAAGATGGTTAAAACACCTTTGAATTGGGCTTTTAGATTTTAATTAAATAGATTATTTTTTTTTCCTTTTGCAAAATATTTTCAGAGCAACTACTATACAACTTTCATTCTAACAAGTAAAGAGGTTTCAAGGTGGAAGGTTGTACTGGGGGCAATGTGAAAGCTACAGACCAAATAGGGATAAATATCTCTAAAACTTGCTGGCTGTTTCATCTGCAGGGAAGAGGGATTGCAGGCTGATGGCAGCTGACAGGAGCCAGAGCTCAGGGATGTGATATGCGACTGTCCCAGGAGCCAAAATATTCTCTGACATCTCTAGCAAAAAATTACCATCATTATTACAATCTCTTGCATAGCATGGATCATGGAACTTCAAATAAACGATCCCAGAATAAGAAACAGTGTCTTTTAAAAACAGACTTACTCTTGATTTAAGGAGAGTGAATGAGAATGCTTTGTATCCTTTGATAGTCTCTTCCAGTGGTTAATTATTCTCATTGTCAAAAACGCATGTCTTTGTTCTTTATTTGGATGTATGCTAATTTCAAACAGGTGTTTTCTTTTGATTGTGCAATTAAAACACTGTAAAGAAATCTACAAGGCACTTCAGACAAACAGAAATTCTAAGAAACTTCTTTATTGTAAAACTTCACAATTGTATAATTATGATAAAACTGTTTTCCACTCTCCCTTTAGCTGGCTTGCAATGATTTTTCAAAGAATTTGGCACTTTTAAACTATAATTAGGATGTAAAGTTGTAAGACAATTTTATTTGTATAAAAATATAGATTTTATTTTTAATTGGGAAAAATACTTTAAGGTAGTAGTTTATTACCAGCTTAACTACTATGAGGCTACATTTTTTCCAATGGGACAGCACTACGTGAGATAAACCATTCTGAACCAACCCCAAATATGAAGCTAGTCATATTTCAGAGTCACTTCAAAGAATGAAAAGAATAAAAATGCAAAATTAAGTTATAACAATTGAGACCCACGTGCTGTTGCTACCCTGGATGCAGAGCATGTGTCTGATCCACCTCTCCATGGCCCATGATGCCCCTTCCCCTCATTCATGATCTTCCAGCTCTTCTTTGGCCATGTGGGAGTGCGCTCTGTGAGTTTTGGCAGTGCCGCTGCTGCCAAACCACACACAGCCCTGGCACCAGCTCCAGGGGAAAGGCAGCAGCAGAACAGGCCAGTGCTGAAGGCCCAGGAGGCATGAAGATCAGCCAGGGGTGGCTGTGATGGTGGTGGTGGTTCAGACTAGAGCCCGCACACAGCTGCAGGAGGATGGGCCCATGTGATGGGAAGCACATCTGGTGGCAGTGGCACGGCGTGGGAGGACAGCACTATGGCCTCAGGGTCTGTCTTCCACAGGTGCAGCTGGGGAGATGAGGAAGTTTGGTGTGCTGTTTGATGTCTTTATTATTTTGGCTTCTCACCAAAGCCCAGCCTTATGCCCTCAAGTGCATATCCTAGCATATCTCACTGTGCATTTCCTCTGATTTTCACATGCATTATTAGCAAGGAGAGCTTGAAGCATCTGAGAAGACAGAAGAACTCTGAATGTAGCAGAATCTGCCTCTCAGGGTTAAAAAGAGTTCTGGACATATAGGGTATATAGTTTGGACTAAATGTAATTTGCACTGCTCACCTCTTTCCTTACTGTTGTACAAGAAATAGCAGAGGAAAAACCAGCAGAACAGGAAGCCAAAATCTACTTGTTTAGAAGTATTTCCTTAGTTTCTGAAACTTCTGTAGCAGCTTACGTCTGCTGCAGCACAAGGTCTTCCAGCAAGCTGTCAAGATGTGACTTTAAGCTGCCCAGTGGGAAGAAGTGATAGGGCAGCTCACAAGTGAAATGTCAGGAAAGACGCATAACATTTGGCACATTTGTGAATGTGCCTTGTGATTTGGGGTTCTCAACTGAAGCAGAAAATGGGCCAGATATCTTTGATGGACACAGGAGCTGCTTTTAGAAATAGTATCTGCAATGTCTCATATGTGCTGAAGTCACGTCATAGCCAACAGGGCACCGTGGGTCATGACATAGCACAGAATTTCCACCTGCAGTGTCTGCACAGAAGGATCCACAGATGTGCTTTTCTCACACCTATGTACATCAATAGCTTTTCCAAGATTTAAGATGTTAACTTGTTTAAAATTAGAAACAAATAAGTTCATGTAGTGAATGGTAATTCCAAAATTCTTCAATTATTACAGTTTGCACTGACATGATAGCATAAATTGAAGTTTTCATCACTGTTTTAAAAGCAGTTTGATATCAGATATCACATTTGCTAAGTCCAAAATAAGCTAAATAAGAATGATATTTACAGGTAGGTTTTTTAAAATGCTAATATTTCATTTATTGTTATTTTCATTTCACAAATTATTGTCCCATGCTGCTGTGCTCAGAAAACTTATTTTATAAAAGTATTATCTTGTTATGGTGAGAGGTTTTTGTGAGTCACACTACAGTGAGAAAAACAATGCTATATTTGTCAGTCCAGCAGCACTGAAGTATAGAATAGAGCTGTGTCCCGAGCACTGCATGAATCTTTAACAAGGCTATCAGTACTCCACTTAGATGCTATAGTTATGGTCACATTAGGAATTACAGCTAAACCAGCTAAATGTGGCTTCCAAATCATTATTGCTAATGCTTGTGTACTAGATTTGGCAGAAATAATACAAATTGAATTTTAAATGTCCAATACAATCAGGCTGAGTTGTCAGTGAAAAAAAAATTGCTTTTGACCTTGTGAGCACACAATTTTCTTTTGTGAATTTATTCGAATTCTGAATTTATAATAGCATATGTGCACCTAAAGCTGCCAACAACAAAAGTAAGAATGTAAGAGGAAACAGAATTGTAAATGGTAAATGATGCAGGTTTCTGAGTTCTAATATATTCCTTTCACAATCTCACAACCATTACCACCAGTTCTTTTTAGTTCAGCACACCAAAGAGAGTTAGACAAAGTGAGTAAGTGAATTCTCCATCATTCTCTTCTTTACATTACAGTGAGAATCAATAAATTCCCATTCAAAGGGACTGAGTTTAACCCACTCATTAATCCTGCTCATAGTGATTCTAAAATATTATTTTCTTTTCTTTGTCATCACCTTTAAGCATGCAAGATGTAGTTTATGGAAAGTGGGAGTTGTACCAAAAAGAGGTTGATGGAAGATTAGCTGAGTGTTTAGATGCAGAAAATTGAGAGCTCATTGAGCAAGTCTATATAATCTGCGGCTGGGTCACTTGTAGCTTGGAAATTTTTTTGCTCAGGGGCCTGATTTCTCTCTGTGCTCATTTTTTTGGCCAAGAATTTGTGTTACTTCACAGAAAAAAAAAAAAAAAGCATGCTTGAATGTATATCGCATTTAACAACATTTTTGAAATAATAAACTTTGAATATTGACAAAGGACTTTTCAATGCATGACACCAAATTCAATAAACCCTTTCAGAGCACTAAGATCCTCTAGACATCAAAGCACTGAACAAATGTGGCAACTTTCATCACTTGCAACCTTGTGAAACACATTGCAATTCATTTATGATTTCCCACCCAGGCTTTCAGTACTGGGACTCACAGCAGTAGGTGTTCCAGTTGTTTGAATAGTACTGTACAGATTGGCTATCAGGAAGGTCTCCTTCTGTTTGATTTAGTGTTTATTTTGGCAAAAAAAACTATGGAGTTAATGTTTGGTACTCCAAAACAACTTTAAAACTTGCTTGGGAGTGGACCACTCAAGGTATGTACAAACACATACGGATCTGGGCTGGAATACAGCTCTGGCTTGGAAGAGGGTAACTAAATGTACCTGAGCTTATAACCTACCTTGGAACACAAATTAATTTTACAAATTTGATTTGGTTTGCACCCATCTACTCAGATATAAAATTAATTGTCTCTCATATGAGGGTCTACCTGGAATGCCAGAAAAAGAAATAACTTGCTAGCTGAACTCAGCTGACTGCACAGAAAGATGCTCCATTATGAAGAGAGAAAGGAAACCTGAAGCTGGGACTGGAGGGAAAAGGCAGCCTCCCTTTCCAGCAACAATTCACTCTAAAACCAGCTGTCAGCATGCACCCTACAATCTCATATAAAGTGAAAGGTTTAGTACAATGTAACATTATAAACTAAGTATTTAAAAATAAATGCACAGAAAGTCTTAATGAAAAATTATTTTCATTTCCTTTAAATTGGTATTTTTAAAACCTTTATGATTTCAGCTGTCCTAGAGAGAGAATTTACCAGAGTAGCCATAATTTTCATTTTATTTCTGTGGAAAGTTGGTGAATTTGGAGGAAAGTCAAGTCACATACCCTACTGAGTGATAGAGAAGTATGTATAGAGCTCCTTGTCTCAATAATTCATTGCAGTACCAATTCTATTCTGTAATATTAATGGGATACTGTACAAGACTACAGTGTATAGGAAACCGCTCTTAGATACATTCATCTCCTTTCCATCACAACCACAAGAAGAGAAAGACAATAACAGAATGGATTTTATGTCTATTCAGTTACATTTTCTGCACAAAGAGAATACAAATACATTGTTAGTCTTGCTCTTTATTAATTGCCTCACTACCTATTGACCCAAGCCCAGGTAGTATATTTTCAAAAGCATTAATAACCTCTTTGTGTTCTAGGTCAGTCTTCCTCGGTCTTTTAAAGATGATAATTCCTTATTTCAAGTTGATATTACAACCACCCCTACATTTATTGTAGAGTAAGAGTAAAAAAAGTTTATACATGGTAATACAATGAGTTGGTTTAATCCAGTGTGTGTTGAAAGAACGGTTATATACATGCCTGAAAATCAACCCTGAATGGTACATCTGGGGCCTCCCTACCCTGACTCTCTCCATGTGGGATGTGACCTATCAGTGCCCTAAGAGGTACCCATATTCCTTATTCATACAAGAGAGATTGCAGCTCTTGTCCCAGTTGAGACCAAAAAAAAACCAAAAACACACTAAAAAAAAATCAAAAAAACCCCAAAAAAAACCCCAACCAAATGAAACAACAATATTGCAGCCAGGTTGGAGAACTAGGAAGAGCTACACAATCAGACAATCAGCATTTTGATTTTAGTCAGAAAACTGTGGGGACTGAAATAGCAAGGGAGACTCAGTTGTGGTGAGGATCTCACAGATGTCAGGTACCTTGATGGTTTTGACATCCTGAGAGATATTCTGGGACCACTGTTCTTTGACATCAGATGTGGTGTCATCTCACAGATGATGGTTTTGACATCCTGAGAGATATTCTGGGACCACTGTTCTTTGACATGGGTTCTACTTATACTTTAAACTCTTTGCAGACCCACTCATTTTGCAGTCACGATCTATCGCAGCATGATGACACAGCACTGTTGCAGGCAGATGGTGGCTGCTGGCTGAGGGCATGTCTGATGTCCAATTCTGTATTTCTGCTCTTATTTAGACAGCCCAGCACTCATTTTAGAGACAACAAATACATGCAGGCTTTGTCACAACTGCAGTGCCTCATTTCTTCACCCCTCAGGCTTTAACCAGCATTTCAATTTTGTGGAACCTCTGAAATTTCCATCTTCTAATACTTCTGGCACCAATTCACTGCATCACCTTGGCAAACTAATAATCTGTTTCTGCACTTGAATCCTTCTGTCCTTGAAGGCATTACAGGGCAGTTTAGCCATTTGCCAGTCTTTTAAAACCACAGTATCATTAATTCCACCCAAAAGCATACTGGAGAAGTAATGGCTTCCCACCTCTGAAATAATGGGCAACCAGTGCTTGAGGTTGTATGAAAACTTAGATAAAATACCTGAAGAGACTGCAGGCACTATGCTATCTGTCGAGGACAGATGAGTCCAGCTGGGTTTACTGGTTGTCTTCATGTTTCTGGACTTTCCCTGGCTCCCACAGATCCAGGAAGGAGCTCTGTGCATCTGCCAAAACCTGCCAGACTGGGAAGTCTTCTGGGCCTGAGATGGCTTGTGTAACCTGTTAGTACTTTGCCCAAATTAAAAGTGTCCTTGCAGGGCAAGTAGAAAGTACTGCGGAATATGAAAAAATTAGTAGGCTGACATGGAACCTGTTCAGATCCTACATGTCCAGAACAAAAAATTGTGGTAGGAGCCAGCTCGATTCCAGGGGAATCAGCTGAGTGTTGCTGTGACGTTTGTGAGTATTTCCAGATCTGAAAATGCCTTGCAGGTTTGCTTGACCTTATTCTCCATGGAGCCAACTAGACTTCTTTATTCTATCTGCAAGACATATGGAGAGTAGTCAAAACCTTCCCAAAGCCACATGTCAATGTTGGAAAAGGATCTCTCTCATGCCTGCTGGACCAAAACTGTCACCCGCATCTGGGGCACAGATAATCCACAGCCAAATTCTATATCATAGATAAAAATACCTCAAAACAATTTAAAAAATCATAATTTATTAAGTTCTCTCTTATCTTTTGTATCCTGATGACTCCAAAGTACTTTAGGTATGGTTGCATGGTCTGTTTGTCTCAATGTTGTGTTTTCTAGTTTTAGGTGCTGTGTGTGTGACAGAGAGCACAATATCATATCTCTTTAGAATTTTCCCTGTGTAAATATAGGTGCCTCCTCTTCAGGAATGTGACTTGCTGTGACCTTTCAGAAAGCTCGTTATCATTCGTCTTTGGCTGCTTGGGATTTGCCTTTACTTACTCCCTGCTGTCTTTAGAAACTGCAGTGAATGCTCCTTGTTGTGGCCACTCAGGCAGCAACTCAGAGTCTGCAAGACTCTAAAGTCAGGTTTGTAGTTCTGTGCTGATGGTATGTTCAAGTAGTCTTGGATTCTCTAACACAGGCTTCACCTGTTTCAGGAACATTTCACCCAGGCATCAAGGTACTTACAACATGGTCTTTAAATTGGAAATACAGCTCATGGGGTGTGGCTTCAAAAGTCCAGCTTTTATCAAGTCAGATGTTTAGTTTAGCACTGCGTTGTTCTCTGTATGGAAAACTTAGTATAGTACTGAGTAAAATAAATTCAGATATGGTGGAAAAGTACATCACTGTTCCCAAGATAAGGAGAAATGCAGTTTCAAGTGCAATATTTGTACTTAGACCTATTTTCTGCCTTTGAAACAGCAGTGGGTAAAAGGACAGATAAAGTTTCTTGACATGGGTAACTCACAGATCCTTTATGGTTGTTATTTTCTGTGTGGCAACACCATCTGAAGCTCATGCCAAAATGTTACATTATTCCAGCAGGTTTGCATGAAAATTGTGCTGCCTTAGACTGAATAAAAACACAGAAATTATTCCTTATTGAATATCTGGATCACTGTAGCTAGAATTTAATGAAGAATGGTGTACCAAAAATAAAATAGAATTTTATGCTATAGAAAAGTACTTGTCTAAAACCAGTTTAAACTACACAGTGTATTATTCCATCAGCATTTAAGAAGTTGCCATAACACATTTGAGATACTATCAGCCAAGCTGGGGTTTGCATTATGTCTCTAGGGTATTTTAGAAAAGGAAAATAAAAGTAGTTGTATGGTGCTGGTTTGGGGTTTTTTCTGTTTGATAGGCTCCTTCACATTAGATGATTGTCTTAATTAGGCTGTTAGGAGCTTTACCATGATATATTTTCTGTGTCAAAGGCCTTCAGAATATATGAAATCATAGTGCAACAAAATAGAAGCTGTACCACAAAATGTAAATGTAGTATGTATAGGTGCAACGTGAATAGAGGGGACATGAAAATTGCCACAAAATATGATAAACCAAATTTCAAGGAAAGACTCACAAGTGGTTATTTCCTTAGTCAGATATGGAGAAAGAGGAAAATGACAGAGGAAATCCTGTCTAATGGCTGCTCATTAACATATCCTGTTTATTCATAGAGCATCTTTAGAAAAATGTGTACTTTCACTTAGGCTGGTACTGGGAAAAAAACCAAAAAGACCACCAGAAGATTCCCCAGAACTTCAATTTCTTTGATTGCATGAGTTTTTTTCACTAAAATGGAAGCATATCAATGAAAAAGTAAGAAAACCAATCAAAACAAAAAAAATCCTTAA
The DNA here is from genome assembly GCF_014805655.1 of Passer montanus. Classification (NCBI taxonomy): domain Eukaryota; kingdom Metazoa; phylum Chordata; class Aves; order Passeriformes; family Passeridae; genus Passer; species Passer montanus. The sequence continues at coordinate 10,615,886 of NW_024371037.1, forward strand.
ACTTCAAACTATTTTCGTGTTTGAAAGATAAACATAGTGAAAGTATGCTGATTTTCTAAATTGCTTGTTAAGAACAAAAGCAACATGTCTGCATAATGTCTGCAAGCTCTTCCAGCATCATGTTCTCATCTTCAAAGGCAGGCATTTATGGCACTAAGACCAGGGTGTGAATCTACAGCATCATTATGTGGAAAAAAACAAATAAACACCTACTTTATGTCTACTAAGAACCATTTTGCAATCAATAAAACCCAATAAATGGTTAGACCTACTATTACTATGGAACTGAAGAACAAGATAAAGGCAAAGAAGTTCCTCAGAAGAGTTGGAGGCTGTTGAAACCTCTCTCAGCTGTCCTCTAACTCTGCTTAATAGGGGCTGCTAAATATCGGTAACACAAATGTTCAGTACACAAATAAGGAGATGCTGTGAGACCCTCCATTAACTTACTCTCATCTGATTAACACTTAGCATCTGAAATTTATTCTCTCCCAATAAGTGTAGTGGGAATATTTAAATAAACCCAGGAAATCTTGATTTTTTAAAATTCATTTCTATTCCACATTTTTGTACCCTGAAAACTGTTACATGAAATAACTATTACTCATATTCATACACTTTTATTAGAATAAAAATGGCATATCAAGAGATGAATTAGAATTTTTGGCACAATTTAGAACATGAAAATATTCAGCAAACAGTGAGATTCTTTTGGGAAACAGTTTTAAATACTGCTGATGTGCCATATTTCATTGTTCTAAGCATTCTAGAAAATGTTAGGGTACCCTTTTAATACATACTGGGGCAATTTTTCCACAACTAAGTTTTTCCTTTTACTATCAGTAAAATAAATATTTTCCAACAATTTTCACTGCATTAATATGTTGTTTTCCCTCAGTGTGGGTCCTTAAAAAAAAAAAAAAACCCCTAAGGTAGTTTGATAATGTTGTTTAAGCTTGAAAGGGAGAGAAAACTTTCATAATAAATCTCACATCATACCCTCAGCAGACACGATATTGTTTGGGCTGGCTTGCTGCACTCTTAATGGAGGGAAATGCTCTCTTTGTGTAGTCCCTCTTCTCACATATCTGTCTCAAAAATAACATCAATAAAGATGTGATATGCCAGTAACATTCATTAGGGCAGACCTGAAGCAATTCAGACTGTGGATTAAATTTCTAGATATTGAAAATCAATCTAAAATTCTGACACTAAGTAACACTCACATTAGCATCATAATATTTGTATCTGAAAGGTCCCAGCTAGAAGTGATGTGATTCACTGGCTGATGCCCATCTTGACGGACAGCACACAAGACTTTCTGTTCAGTGAAACAGGTAACTCAGTTTCAGGAAATGTGTCTGGTTGCTTACATTTTGCATTTTTTCAGGCATGGAAAGCCAAAACCTTGATGAAAAAATTAAATCCTAACAAAAAAAAAAAAAGAACATGCATTCTTTCTGCATGCTACTTTATATGAGCAGTCTGGCACATTTTTTTAATATTTTAGTGACATTTGCTGCAACACAGCCTGTACTACAGGGAAAGTAACACCCTATTTAATATATAATCGATACTGTACCAACCCAGTTCAAAGACAAGTCAGACTAACAATACTTCGAGATGGCTGGCACATTATGCATTCTGGAAATTCTAATTTTATGTAAATTTGGAAAATGTATGCATGTGCCAGAGTTTCTCTTTGTTCGTGCACTGTTTTAGCATGTGTAAGTAGGAGAGGCTGCCATACAACACGGGTTGCAAAACAGCAGATGGGGGTGATTTAGTCTCTGAGGATCTCTAATTTCCTCTGAAAAAGTACTCAGGTTTGTTATTTTATTACTATGGGGAAATATATATTTTAAAATATATTAACAATTAGTGCTTGTCTAGTTGGAAAATATCTCAGAATTCCTTTAAGAAATAGTTCTCTCTGTGGACACTAATTCCTCTGTAGGAGTCCACTGTGAAAATGGATTAAGCTAAACTGGAATAAACCCCCGAAGACTTAGTGTTGCAGAGCATCTACAGAGAGACTTACAGCATAGCAGTTATTGTGCTTGAAATTCATGCCCTGACATATTTTGTTGTAACTTCCCCATACAGACAGACCCACACTTCATTGCCTCCAGATGCAGTTATGAAATGATACTACTTCTTTCTGCATTTGCTGATAAAATTCTACACTGAAGACTGATTAGGGGTGACTAAACTTTGCAGTCAGAGGTTGAATAGTGCATCCCTGAAATAGTCATTTTATGCAGATTTAAAAAATAAATACATTTACAATGGTTTCCTCTTTGTTCTGCCACTGTTCTGGCATGTCAGATTAGTGGTAGATGCCACACAGCAGGAGCTAGGAAATTCTGTCTGAAAAAGAGATGAGGTTTAAAGTAATTTTAGTTGCTGTCAAGACCAGAGTTCCCAAGTAAAGGGACACGTTTAATACTGTTGTAATCAGGATATTTTGAACATTTAAAGAGTTCATGTTTGTGTTGTCAGATTACTTGCTGGAGTTCCATACCCAAGCAACGGTGTGCATGTGGTGAGGGTGTAGGAAGAAAAGAAGGATGTATTTACTGTGCTCTTTTGCATTACTTCAGTCTCAAAAAAATTGTAACTAACACACTTGTGATGTGTCAAACTGATATTCCTGAAGTGCTAATTTTGGTTATTACCTTTCAGACACAAAATGCAAAGGTGGCTCTAGGTCTTGTTGGCAGTAGAATGACGCACCGCTTGCCTGAGTTTGTGTAAAAGTTCCCTCTGATTTCAACTGTGCAGAGTCAGAATATTTATGACAAATGTATGGTGGTTGGGAAAAGTGTGCTTAGATTACAGGTCTACAAAATTTGATTTTTCTAGAAAGCCAAGATTAAAAAAATACTATATTCAACTAAAAATCTATGATCTGCATATATTCAACTAGGATCTCCTGAACATATTAAGTAACAAGAATGCATTAAATTTCTTTGGAAAATATTTGTTGTGAAAAGAAATAATGAAATATTTTCCAAAAAACAGTCACAAAAATTTCTGTGGTAATGAACCTTTAGTGATTAACAGGCTGGCTTGGTTTCCAGAGTTGCCCCACTAAGCATTTATTAGACTTTTGAGTTTGAATCCATGTGCTCACTTGAATGCTTTTAGCTCCTTTTGCTTAGGTCAGCCATATAGGATTGTTCTACAAGGTACATCTCCAAAATGAAATGAGAACCAAATGGCCAAGCAGCCGAGGCCCCAAGAACAGGTCTGCTAAGTTTCCCTGGTGAGAAAAGCATTTTTTCCTCAGAATAACTTTCATGGAGGCTTAAAAATATGTATCATGGAAATTAGTTTTGCTTTGCCAATCTATAGGAACACACATATGGAGTCAGTCACCACATTTCCAACAAGCTACGACATTTTAAGAGAGAATATCACATTTAGCAGCTGTGGAAGTATATGGGACCATTTTCATCTTTCTTTATGTCCAGATAAAGCAGGATATATAGCAGGATCCTGATCCTGGATCTTTTGTTCTGGTGGATGCAAGGACCCCACTACCTTACTGTGTCCAACTATTGAGAAATAAGCAGCATACTTTTAATTAGAGAGAGAGAGAGAGAGAGAGAGATTCAGCCTGTGGGCTGGGATACGGAAGCATTTTCATTTTTAGTTTTCATTGGCGAGGATTCTATTTTATCCTATCTGTTGCTCCTTATAAATCATGCAAAGAAATTTGAAATCTGAAGCGTGCTGTTGTTGGCATTTGAACCTAATGTCAAAATGCTTTTGCTGCCTTACTTGTGAAGTAGACAACCTGTGTTCAATGTCCTTGAAATAGTAATTTTGGTAGGCTCTAACCTTTTTCATGCATAGCAGTCTGTGTAAAGAAGCATAGATAAACCAAATATTCTTAACATTCCCTAGCATACACTCTCACCTTTGAAGAGAGGGTTACAAGTATCAGGTTTAAATTATCAGCAGGAGAAAAAAAGAGTAATCTGACTGCCCTTCACAGTCCAGCAATCTTGGACCCGAAAAGAAAGAGGTGCAGAGGCTTTACTTGTCCAGAAGCAGCACCAACAACACGTACATCTGCCTCATAATGAAATGCAAAATCTATCCCATAGCTACTTCACTGAATACATCTTCTGTGACACTTATAATGTTAGTTTTACATAGTCAGTAAATTATATTTTCATGTTTTCACAATTGATGTGGGCTTGGATCCACTCTTGGTCCAAACCTAATAAGTTTATCTGTGTGTAACTTCCCTGTGTAGCTTTGTATTACTAAATATTTTCAACATATTCACTGAAGTTTTGGTTCACATTAATTCAGAAACAGGCATTGGATGTTGGATCCAAAGAAACCCTGCAGAACATGACATCTGACTCTCCAGAACAGGCAGATTATATTAAAGTCTACAATATACCCTAGAACATAGATACAAGCTAAGCAGCTGGTATAGTGGTATGACTGAAGCAATGTAAGTATATATAAATAGTCTTCCTATTTTAATAAATATTAGTTCTTCTCAAATTAGTAAGATATGTTTCCATAGTGGAACAGTGAATAAAAAGAAAATATAATTTTATCTCACTTATACATATTTACATTTTGTGTTAGTCATCACGTTCTTTTTTTCCCTTGCCTTTTTTTTTTCCCCGCCTGATATTTTACAGTTACATCCTAACACCAGCTTCTTTCAGGCAACTTCCACAGCTCTTTTTCTGATCCACTTATGAAGGGTGTATCCTTCACTAACAAAACTTGTTCTTCTGTGATATTTAATCTCTGGTAGCAATGTCCAGTTTCAAGGATTCACATGATCACTGCATGCCCTATTGATGTAGTAAGCAAAGTATTCATTTAATATTGTAGTGTATATTAGGGCTCAGCTGAGGTTTTGGGCTGTGTTTGCAGATGTACAAACTTGGATCCTAAGGAGATGGACTGTGTGAGAGGTTTTACACCCAGAACCAAAAAATACTGTATATAAATTCTGCTTGTCTTCTCAGATGAAAATGGCAAAGAGTGGGTGACAGGGATGTGTGGGTGTAATTGTATAATTAGGCACATGCTGCTGTATTTTAGCACATACTGTCCCCTGCTGGGAATAATCATATTACTGGTAAAAGTGAAGTTGTGTGCTCATCCTTCCATTCAAAGAGGTAGGCTGGTAAGGCCTTCTTTGTCTTTCAGACAAAGTGTGGTTTTCCTTGACCACCACCATGCCAAGAATGTAAACATTTGCATTTTTTGAGGATTTTATTCCATCAGGTAGTATTGCTGTATGTAGGATGCAGCTGAAGGCACTACAGAGGCTGCCACAGCAAGGGAATAGCATAGCTTGACCTTTCCATGGGATGGGCTGCCATGTGGCCACTAGCATGCGTGACCTTCATATTGGTCTCCCTAGGGAAAAGCTTCTCACACAGTGTTAGTGACTGCCTGCTGGTGCCCCACACAAACCTCACAGAGCTTCACAACCATTTTATTTTTTCAGAAAATGTCAAATGGAAAGGAGTCCTCTCTGCAACTCCCTGTTCCATTGCAAAAATGCGAGATGAACTTTCTCCTCCTGTCACCAGAGGTCAAGGCTCTCCTTCCCCATGACCTGTGGTCAGTGGAAATTAAAGGTCTGGGCCAGGAGGGCAGCCTGGCTGCTGTGGCCTGGGGTCTGACAAACATAATAAGTCTTCTGGCCTGACCACAATTCATGCCCATCCCTGCACTTGCCCATCTCCAGGTTGCTGGAACTCCCTAGCCAAAGGTATGCAAGGTTATTTCAGCACCTATGCTCTCAGCAACTGCACACCAATGCAGTCCTCTCAGGAACAGCAAGATTGTTAATACAGAGATGGTGGTTTTTTTGCTAAAAGATGTAGTGGCTTTTTAGTTATATCTGCTATTCAATTTAGAATGGTTCTTTTGATTAAGCTATTCTATAGACTTCATGAATTAGTTTATACTCCTCTTTTTCCTCTAAAATTTGACTTGTTAGCTCTTTGCATGTGAGTATAGTCTTGTCATTCATTTCTGCCTGGCAGTCTTAAGAAGTTCCCGGTACTGTAGCCCCATATATCCTTTATCAACAATTTTTCTATTTTGCAGACTGAATTTCTGACATTCAAGGTGGTATTTTCTATAAAACTTAGCAACACTTAGCAATATGATAAATCTGGTGAAGGTCTTAAATTATGTACATATTGACAATTGTGCAGTCTGTGTGTGACTTTCAGAAACCAAGACAAATTTTTGTTAGCTGCATTTTATGTTGGTGTCCTTCTGTTTATCAATTAACATTTTTTTATCTTTCTCAGCAGCTGTTCATCTTCCCTTTCAAAGGGTAGACTGTATCACAGATTCAGTGTGTTACCAAATATTTGTTTTTCTTAGAACCTCAGAACAGAGCGATTTGGATAAGAAAATGTTTCACTGTGAGCCACTGTTCATATTCTTTTTCAACACACTGTATAGTTAACATTAATAAAGCTATAAAATAATGAGTGACTAGGAGTCCCAACATTATTTTTTCCCTTATTTAAAAATACAGTAACAAATCAGAAATCCAAATTTTCCATTGTACATGGTTATTGGCTTACAGTGTCAGCCATGGGATATGTTGGCACATTATATGAACTTTACATAAGTTCATTATTAGAGAATGTGCATCGTTTTTTTATTGAACATTGATAACTTAACACTGTAGGCTAGAAAAATGAAAATTGCAGGAGGGAAAGAAGTTCATTATTAGAGAATATGCATCGTTTTTTTTATCGAACATTGATAACTTAACACTGTAGGCTAGAAAAATGAAAATTGCAGGAGGGAAAAGAGTCTAATTTAAAGTTGTGGGACATTTTTATTTAAGTGGGTTCTTTTTCTTTTTTCTTGATGTCTCATCTCAAATATTTCTTTTTCCCTTCCCTTTAAAGATTGTTAGTTTCCAGTTTAAAAAACCCAAGAGAATAAAAAATAAAAGGAAAATGAAAATAGGGGGGAAATGCAAGTTGCATGCTGGGTATGTGCACGTGGAAAGCATGTTCTCTATAGGACCCTGTCCATACAGCAAGCATTGGACAAAGTCCCATTCAAAACCCATTATGTTCTTTAACCAAAACTCCTTTAGAAATATTTTCCTTTACCTAAAATATTAAGGAGTTTTACAAGGGATTTCAACACCCAGCATGATCACAGGAAAGATTCAAGCCATAGATAACTGTTTAGCAGAATTGATGGCTTCTCTTCTGTGTCCTTCCTTAAATTACAGGTTCTTACTCACCTTGCCTTCAGATCTTATAGGAAAAAAAAAGTGCAATATAGAAGTGTTGTTTTTCAAACTAAAAACCTAAGCTTTACAATCACAAAAAGAAGTGGTTTTTTGTGGAAGATGGGGTATATTCATGTGGAAGGTAAGACTGGATTGAGCTCCTGACCTTACTCTAAGCTGCTGGAATGGGTCAGGATTCAGGCTGGAAGCTGTAAAGCCATGCAGAGATGACACATTCTCTGTGTTAATGTGCTAAAGAGAGGTTATATTGGTCTGCACACTTTTTGAGTTTTGTGTTCTTCTGGAGCTGAATCATTCCAGAAGAGAAGGTGATGCTTCACTGTAAAACACCTTAGGTCCTAATTATCCTTAATGCTTAAGGTTTCCTCCTGGAAAGTAGGACATGTGAGTTCAACTTTCCTCACCAGTTGGGGACGTGCTGTATGTTTGGTCCCTGAAGAAACTCTCTGGGGAAAGTAAAGGATACCAATGATACTTCTGAAAATCAACCCAAGCTCTTAACACCACACTGTCTGCCTTGCTTGGAAATGAGGTTTTTAAACAGAATTAGATAGTTTCAGGTCTAAATCCTTATGTTGACCTTTGTACACAACTATCCTATATTTATGCAATCTGCACACATGGTACCTCATCCAAGGCTTTCATTCTCCTCAGGCTATCTCCTAATCTACACTATAGATCTACTCCAGGGTCAAAATAAAGTGTTAACAGAGTTAGAGATTTTAGCTCTAAGACAGAAGTTTGGATTTAGAGTACGAAATTTGAATTCAACAAAAAGGACACCTCAATTATTTTATGGTAATAACAAGCTGATATACTGTAATTTATTACAGTCAAGCATAAAGTTCTTAGGGAAACCTAGGTGTATTTTAGGTTAGTAGAGAAAAATTATATTATTTTCTTCATTAATAGAACATGTTCTGATTCATTAATTTTAAGATACATTGAGTAAAAGAAATATGCTTCACTGGACTTATGAATCACTGTGAAGTAAAGCAGGCTGTGGAAAGCAGAAAACGTGCATCACTGTTTTGTGAAAGAAAAAGTGCTCAGGGTATTTTCAAAGGTTCAGTTAGAAGCTCAGTACTCCACTGTCACTTGTGACTCTCAAGTCCTTCCCCAGAAATTAGCAGTTGCCTCCAGGCCAGGCAAGGGACCAGGTCACTCCCATTTCTAAAGGGTGTGATGGGAGCCTGCGCCTGGGGTTTAGGCAGAGGACAGGAATGACAGCAGGAGATGAATCACTTCTCATGCTAGCTACCTAATCTCTTTGGTTTTAATACAATCATTTTTGAAGTGAAAACGTTTGTGTGAGAAAGCCATCACAAGCTGTAGCCAGGCTTTGGCTGGTCACTAACAACAGGAGCATTGACACTCTTCTGTCCTGCTTGGGTTCCCTTTTTGCTGTTTAAGTTTAAAGTCAGAATGTTGTTTTTCATATCTGTTCTGAACCTACAGCTTTTTGAAGGAAAAATTGCCAATATCAAATGGAAAAAATATGGGTTTTTTTCAGGAGTTCCCTTTTGGTTTAAACTAGATGGGAATGAAAAATGAGCTGCTAGTTGTAGGAGAGGTATCATGCCAGAGCTACTTTCTTGTTTCTCTTACTGAAAAAAGAATTTTCATCAAGAAACACATGCAATGTTTAGACCCTTACTGTATCACCTCTCAAATGTAATGTTACCTTAAACAATAACATCCATGCCTGTTTTTCTGAGAAGTCTAATGGGTAGTAAATTGACATCTACGGAATTAAATATGCAAATTTGTAATTAAACCAAATTCACTATGCAAACAATAGCAAACCATCTTTACAAGAATATTATCTTGATATGCTTGAAACAGCACATGCTCCACTTTTTGTCCCTCACATTCAATGCAACATGCACTGGTGCCAACATGAATGCATGCATTGCACTGCTTTCTTCCCATGCCGTGTGTAAGGCAGAGGCTGATGAAGTCAGGAAACTGTTGAATTTTTTCGAAAACAATTTTCATTTTGTTCTTGGGCTTATGTTGATTTTACTCATTAGAAACAGAATTAATTCATGCTAATGGAATCAACATTTTGTATTTAAGTAAAGGTCAGTAAAGATTCACAGACATATTGAATGTTTTCAGAGAAACTGGAAGTTTTTTATGGGTTTGGATAAACATATGTTAATTTAAACATCCAAATTAAATAAACATCTTTGTTATGCACATTACGACAAAGAGTATAAAAGTATGGTTTTCTATGGGGTAGTTTACCTTGTTTGTCCCTTTTCAGAGTTGAATAGAAAAGGTGCACTATGCTGTATAAACTGGTTCATTAAAAGCAATGCTATTTTTTACCCAAATAAAGATTTTATCTGACACTTTTTTTTGTGGGTGAGCGGTATTTTTTGAACCACTCTTTCAAGTCATCTCTTAAACATGATACATACAGAAGTAGTCACTAGATTTAAAATTAATGGTTACATCACAGAAAAATAATATATTTGCATATATATGACTATAAGACCTTGTAAGAATGTAATCCTTCCAGATGCTGTCAGTTCTAATTATTTGTTTTAAGGAAAGTCAACTATCTTGACCAAGTCTGGAGTGTTAATTAAACTGAATAATCTGGCAGTGAATCCAGTGCATTTTGGCTCATACTGAGCCATCTGATTTAGGTCCTGCAGGGTGCAGTGCTACCTTGCTTGGTGAGCTGAATAATTATTTATATCTCAGTGAACACTAATATCTCTGCTTATCTAGCTTTACACAGGCTGTCAAGTGAGCTGTTCCTGAAGAGATCATTCAGCTGGGCAATGTTGTCCCACCCGGTGGGTCAGGGTCCAGCTGGCCTTTTCCCATTCTGTGGGGGTGGCTTGAAAGTGCTGGAACAACGGTTTTACACCACATTGATTTTATAATCCCTAATCCAGTGTCTCCAGGGGGACTATAATTCTTTGTAACAGGCATAAAACAAAGAGATACATGTGAAAGTTCCTAATGAAAATGAAGGTGCCAAGAATGCATTGAGGCTCTCTGTGTATATTTTCAGGGCAGTGATTCACACTTCTTAGGGCAATTATGTTTTGAAAATCCTGTTTCTTAGGACAGCACAGTACAAAAAAATGCGTGGGGCAAAAGTTTGTCAAGTTGCTAAAGTGATAGTGATTCACACTTCTTAGGGCAATTATTTTTTGAAAATCCTTTCTTAGGACAGCACAGTACAAAAAAATGCATGGGGCAAAAGTTTGTCAAGTTGCTAAAGTGAACCCACATTGCTTCCACATTAATCAGGTTTATGAGTTTATATATTTTAATGATGCTATACAGTACTCCTCTGTATGAGTATTTATAGTCATATTAATACTTATATATTTATAAGAGATGTGCTGAGGCAGTAAGGTGTGAGGCTGAATTTATGCCATTTAGCTTCATATACTCGAGTATACGAAGTGAAAATATACTATATATACTACTATACTAGCCTACAAATAAAGAGTCTTAGTTTGACTTGGAATATGAAATTATCAAAGATTAAGAAAATAATTTGAAGTGTCAATTAATAAAATACTTATGACTTTTGCCTAAAACTCCACAGTTATTTCAGTGTTCCAGAACAGTGCATTTCTCTATTTTGTTCTGAAAGCCTGAACAACTCCAATAAATTATCTGAATGGGAATGATAATGAGCTTTAACAGAATGAAAAGTGGACACTGAACTCCATAAAAACAATGTAATTACAATAATTTTCCAAAATTGATAAAATACCCTTGCATTCCTGCTCCTGTTTTCCAGCATCCTTACAGCACTTCCAGCATGATAGGGTCTTCAGGTTTAATAAGCAACCACTTTTTCCATCATCTAGGTCATTAACAAAAGTACTGAAAATCAGCAGAAGAAGACGGATCCGTGTGCAAGCCAATGCCATGCACTCTTCCATTCCTGACAGTGAATCACTACTATGTTCTCTCTGAGTGCAGTTTTCTACTGATCCCTTAGGAGTTTTATGAAAGTTATGTTTTCCTATCTCGCTTTTAAGATTATCATGTGAAGTAAGTTTACTCCCTGCTGAAGACCAGCCCCAGGAGCGCACGCACACAAGGTGAGCAAGAGTGATGTTCTTACCCTAGGCTGCAGCACAGTCTGCTACCCTGGCTAGCTTTGTCCCCACTGGGTGTGTGCAGCAGGGATGTTTCCACCATTCAAGACAGCTATGTGCATATTGATGCCCCAATTAAAAAAAAATGCCTCTGAGGCCCAAAGGGACCAAAGGGACTATGCTGATTAGTGAAGCTAACAGCTAAAGTCTAGGCTTAACATATCTCACCCCAAAATTCCTCCATGAAGCCCAGGGTTGTTCATTATCTGCATATCCTTTTGCATTTTAATGGCTTTTCAGAGTCAGCTTGAGGACAGAATGGAACAGGCTCTGAAGAGTTGAAGGAATATCCACAAAGAAACAGTTTTCCTTTCTTTTCTCTATGCTCACAAGAGGCTAAAGGATCACCTAACATCACTGCTTAATGAGGAAGTAATTCTGCTTGCAAGTCCAGCAACTTTGGTGAAGTTTTATCTAATCAGTCAGTAACACGCAGGAATATCCTGCTAAAGACAATCAGTGATGGAGATTTTACTAGCAATTGGTGAGCAGTTACTCAGCATAATGGCAACCAAAGGTAGGTTTTAAGTCCACTGCTTCTGATGTTCTCGAGGTTCCTCGTAATAAAGTGTCCATACAGCAACCACTTATAGAAGTCATAAACTCTGTTCCCATCATATCCTACTCCGTGGTCTCATCTGTCTCTCCACCTTCATCCTTGCAACGATGCCTGAGGACATCTATTTTGTGGCTGTCTGTATGCTTCAGGGAAACATATAGTAAAATGAAGGCTTCTAATAAAGCTCCAGGTTTCTTAAGTAGTAAATAAAGGCAGGAGCAGAATCTTATCCTGTATTCACACATTGATGAATTGTACTAAGTCTGACATTTCTTTAAGTCACAGAGAACTATTAGTCACTGAAAATTTATTAAATTATGTAAATACAGAGGTCAGTAAGAAATACTACATATTAGTCTAAAATGTATGGAATTACCATTTCAAATATTAAAAAAATACAAATTTGAGAACAATTAGAGTTCAGTGCCTCTGAATTATTCAAGGTACTCATTGAATAATGCTCCAGATTATAACTGATTTCATGGAGCAATTTTAACAAAACTCAAAAAGCAATATTAAGGAAAAAGTATACAAACTGAAAAAGTTACTATATATACTTCCTGTAGATAACATGACTGCAAACTGAATTCCTCAAATATATTTTCCAAGAAATATTATGTCAGTAACAGCAAAAGAAAAGAAGACATGAAATGAATGTGAAATTCTCATACCCCAAACTAAAAACAAAATAACATTTCATTATGTCCACTACATATATGACTCTGTATTAATTATCTCATAAAAAAAATCTCTATTTGATGCTGAAAATAATCTGTTTTATGATATAACAAAGGGATTTTTTTGAAAATATGTCACTAATAGTTCATTAGTTTGCTAATGGTAGCAAATTTCTTTAAAGAGCCAACCATTACAAAATGCTGAATTCCAGGTTTAACAGAAGAGAGTATAGACTAGAATAATTCAGACTTAGTCACAGAAGTATTGACAGACCAAGGTATTAGGAATGAGGACACATTTTAACCTGAAACAGCTCTTTTGGGAAATGCAGTCTGTTGGTCAGCAATGAAATAATTTGTGAAAGCTTGAAATGATATTTCATTTAAAAACTGCTCAAGAGAAACCAAAGGAATTTATACAAAATAACAATCAGAGCCATGAGAGACTCCCTTAGCCTACTAAACTGCATCTCATCCAAAATCTGATCTCATCCAAAGTCACTGGATAGGAGACAGGTATGCATCATCCATAAGCTGTGGATGGTGGCCAAAAGGCAGGTGTCTGACCTGCAAAGCAAACATGATCCAAATCTTGTCAAGGAATGAAGAACAGGAAGAAAACAAAATGTTTGAGAATGTATTTCTGTGCAGCTGTTTATATTAAATTCAAAGGAAAGTAATCAGAATTTTACATTGATATGAAAATGTATCAGCTATCACAATGGGCCAATTTGACTTTTCTCCCCAAATGTTCCCTTAAACACTACAGCAATTGCAGGCTGTTCAGTACTTCCTCAAACAGAGCTGAACTTTCTAATCCACAAATAACCATTTAAGTAAACACAGAATAAATGAGTATACCTATTTTGCTGAAAAAACAAGATCAGGAAAAATTACTAAAGCGCATTTCTTTGTTTTCTTATTCACCTGTTACTATCTTGCCTTCTTTCCCTTTTCCCAAGTGTAAATTATATTTAGACTAGCATACCAACATGTAATTACATGTATTTTCATTATCTCGTAATTTGGCTTGGGAATCTACACTGTATGCACAAAACGCTGATTGCCTGCAGCTGCGGACAAATGATTATTTAGATAAGCAAGCAAGTTGATGAGATGAACCAGAAACTGAGCAAAGTCACTCCCAGTCTTGCTGCTTGGAGGAACAGTTCAAACCCTTGGGGCACATTGGGACCAGAGGGTCTGGGTAAACTTAGCTGTTGTACTTGTTTTAGCATTAGCCAACAACAGTATACAATGTCCTTGACTGCTTACAGTATAAATATTTATTTCTAAATGCTTCTGTGATTTAAACTGTGGCCAAGTTCTAGAGATAAGGCTGTGAATAGCAAAGTACTACTGAATGATATTTATTTTAACCAGCTTTACTAAACAGCACACTCCCGGTCCTCATTTTTTCACAGCTCACTTTTTATTTAGCAAGTGGTGTCTTTCAGACTTTAAAAAGAAGAAAAAAAGGCAGCCAAGAAAAATGGAAAACTATGATACTTTCACAAAGCTTTCTAAATGAGAAAATAAGTGCCTGCAATTAATCATAATACCTGGTTTTTCAGGTGCCAAAAAAACCAACAGACCCCAAACCACCAAATAAACCCTGAATCAAAAGAAATCTGAACAAAAAGTTGTCTCCTGAAAAACTAACCTTTCCAGGTATTTCAGGTACTATTAGCAACTTGGAAAACTGCTGGTAAGGAAAACACCTAAACCCTCCTAACACCCTCCCTACTTTCCCAAGCATGTGAATATCTAAAGCCTCCAAAAACTCAGCCTGCCCCTGTAATTTTGACAAGTCCAGAAATACCAAGTCCACAATTGCAATGTTTTAGTGGCAGTACTACAATGAAGCACCTTCTTTACAACAAATAATACAGAAGTGAATTACTTGAAGCTAATAGGGTGAGGCTGGCAGCATCTGAGGCGTCCAGGTGCTGTAAGACACCCCCAGGTCCTGTGCAGCCCCCTGACACAGCTGACTCCAGGGCTGCTGCTCCAAACCTGCTGCTCTTCTGCCTCTGCACTCAGGGCAGTGCTGCTGCTCCAGCCCGTGCTCTGCTCCAAGCCATGGCTCCAAGCAACAGCCTCCTGCCCCAGAGGAGCCAAAATGAGAAGGTGCTTTATTCTGGGGCCAGTATTGTGTGGTGAGACCTGTTAAACTAATTTGTAATGGCAAAAGCAAAATGGAAAACCCAAGCATATATTCAATTTCAAAAGAGGATTTTAATTTCATGAACCATTATGTCTTAAGGATAATGAAAAGACAGTGTGCTTAGGAGGCATTTTTTCTGCCCTCAAACAGGAAAACATGCTGGAAGAGATGACCTGTCAATCATATTTTGGGCAATATTTTCTACAAATTCTTTTCTTTTGAATAAAAATATTTTTCATGTAGTAAATATTGCTAAACATCACTGTAAATCCAGTATTTTCATTCAGTTTTTATTAATTCCTATTCTGGAAACACATCTGTAACAAAAACCTTGAAAATAATATCTTATCTGACCTTCACCTGTGTAACATAGCTAGGTTTTAGATAGTATTTGAAGATGAAAATCACTGTAGTAACTCCAGGTATATCAGATATATATAGTTCACATGAAAAATAACTGAACACAAGAAACCTTCTTTTCTCTTTTTTTTTTTTTTCAGGATGCAGGTGATTTTATTAGGTCAAGTACATGATTTTTCTTTTTTTATTTTTTTTTACAGGGCAGAAAATCATTTCAGTGTTGGCATTCTATTTTAGCAGCCTGACTGGAGTTGCTTTAGCGAGATATATATTTTAAGACTGTAGCAGTGAAAGGTCTCACTTTGAACTCTGTCCTAAATACACAGAATCTGATGCATGTATTAACTATTGAACTTCAGTGGGCTTGTGTAATTAGAGCTGAACCAGAGTTTCAGAGGTGATTCCTGTTCTAGCTTTCTCTGTGCATTTTTCATTACTTTTTTATTGTTTGTTCTCTTTTTACATTGAAGAAAGCGCTGTCTAAAACAAGCTGTATATGGGTAACACTAACAACACTTATTTGTGAAGCTTTACCACTGCAGCCCAGAACACTTTCAAAACAAAAAGGTTGTATCTGTGTATTGTTGATAATTATTAGGAAAGTGTGCAGTCCTGTCCCAGAGTTTGGTAAGTAAGGTCATGGTACAATAAGAGTTGCAAGCTCTGTAAGCATTAGTTGTATTTGCATATGTCAGAACAGTCTGTGAATACTAACGGCACAAACACTTCACATCTGCTTCTGTTTACTCCCATGCTAACAGTCAAAAGTACAAAAGTACTGTGTTAATTGCTCTGTTACATACTGACTGTTGACACATTCTCCATAGAGCTTTCATAAATACACTGTTGCAAACAAACTACTAATGACTTTGCTTATTTCCAGCCCATCTTTAAAAGAAATCCAGAATATATACACAGATTAATGATTCCTCTATTTAGCAGTGTGTCTTGTTGCTTGCTATTGTGGAGGCTTGTATAAAGGCAGTATCAATTAAGTAGCAATTATCTATGAAGTGGGGAAAAAAGTGATGATATAAATAAGTAATGTGCATGAAGTGAGAATTTCTGAAAACAACTTGAGGTGAACTCTGAGGCAAGGGCACCGACTAGTGAACAAACCCTCTCCATCTGCTCTTCTATCTAAAACCATTAGAGCCCAATTTGAAGTCTGACTAAACAGCAGTGATACCTGTGGGCCTCCATTGAGATTTTTCACTATATATGACATGCCCTGGAGAAATTTAAAAAAAAATAGGATGGGAGCTGAGGGAAAAAAAAAATTAGACTCCTAAAAACCACCACTAACAAGCTAATCATATCTAAATTTGTGCTTCAAGTTTCTTTTTGCTATGACACTTCAATATAGAAATACAATTATCTATTAATTTAAAAAAAACAAAGGAGCTGCAACCCATACCCGTTGTCACAGCTGGTGTGGTACTTAGCTTCTGACAATGGTCTGCTTCTTCTGAAGGAGAGAGAAAAGCCCATGGTGTGCCTCACCTTCCTCAAACAGCAAGCACTGGTGGTTTCTGAATGCCCCTTCTTTTCTCATATTGAATTTTGTCACTCTTTAAGAACCTCTCAAAAATGGTCTTTGCTTCCTTCATTCAGGTGTAGACATTCATTGCCATAAATGCATCATAAGGGTAATTAATTCATTGTTTTTCGTTCTCTTTTTTAATAGTTTCTTCAATTTGTGTGACAGAATAAGATAAAATGAAGTTACTCTTTATATTATTTGCTATCATATGTCTGTCTCTTGCACTTACATCTTTACTCATTTTGGTCAAGAATGTGTGACAGTCACCAGGAGCAAGTCACTCATTTATTATCTCCATCTTATTGATTTATTCATGTCCTAGGCATTTAATCAGGTCCAATGAAGAATAATAAGGCATTCTGACTAAAAATACACATTATATATTTTTTGTCGGTTTAATGCTCTTGCAAATCTCCCCAGTCTATCATACATATTGCAGATAGAGATGTACAAGGTAGACCTTAGGTCTGGAAAGGCACTCTTGCAGCCACACCAGGGAGGTCTCAGGTGTCTTTCATTCAATGAGACTGGTGCTTTTCAGCCTTGGTTCAAACCACACTTGGGCCGTGAACAGGGATGTTCTCACCACCCTGTTTCTGTGTGTGCCACTGCTTATGAATAATTTTAACACAATTTTCTTACCCTAGTTTTCCACAAATGTCTACTTATAAACCCGCAAAGAAGGTGAAGAATCAAGACCGTTCCAGAGCAAACCTGAGCAGGCTCTAGGTGGGATGAAGGGAAGGGTGCACGCGTGAGCACCACCAAAGTGCTCCTGCCTCCCACGACTGACCACACATCGGGGCTCTGTGAAGTCCTGTCATCTCAGCATTCAGTCACCTGTACACAGCTGCTGGAGCCACTGCCTCTGGCTTCTCCCGCAGATATTTGTTATTCCTTCCCTTTCATAAGGCTGTTTGATCATGCCATGTTTTATCACCTCTTCCAGAGTCCATTTGCATGCTATGGACAATCCCAAATCATCTCCAGACACAAGCTCAGGTGTGTGCAGAAGTTACAGAAATGGGCCTAATTGAGTAAAAGCAATTGGTGGCAGAAACAGGAGGGAGCAGTTCTGCCAGGGCCCAGCATGTGTTCCCTGAAGGCCAGCTGACCATCCTGTCCTGGTCCCAGCCAGCAGTTCTGCTAGGGCCCAGCATGTGTTCCCTGAAGGCCAGTCCCTGCTGGGCAGTGCCATGCCCTGCCCATGGGGCAGGCTGTGTGTGTGGGATGAGCTTACTGCTGACCATGGCTGCAAGGCTGGCCTTCTCTCACTCCTGCTGCAACTCCAGTGCCAAGGAAAGCCTGGTGGGGTAGAGGGAGGAGAGCCAAAAGCTCTTCAGTTGCCTCCCTGTGAGTGCTGGGCTTGATAGAAATTGATTTTGATTCTATGTTATAACTCACTGCCAACAGATATTTCTCCTGCCTCACAAATGGTTTTCTCAGTTCAGTGATGACGAATCGTACAAATTCTTCAAGATCCTGCTCTGTGGTGCTGCTCTATGTCTTTTTTCCAAACCATTATCAGATCTTGAAGACAGATACCACTAAGAGCCAGAGCAACCAGAAGTCAGAAAAAGCATTTTTCAAAGAATTCCAGAATTGTGAATAAAGGTCTTTCAACATTATTTTCCTGGGCATGGAAATCAGACATTTATAAAGAAAACTAAAAGTGGTTTTCTTCTTAACTTCTGCTCAGCCTTGGTTTTTGGACTCAGAGCTAAACATGAAAGCTGAACACCGCCTGGAGCCAGGACTTCTCGACAGCACTACAGCAGATGGAGTCAGCAAACACTGGCTCTAGCGTGTCATTTGCAGAAATTCAAGTTTCCTTGAGAGGACTTCAAAGTCCACCCCTGTTTAGAGAGTCCTTTAGAGATAGCTGTTCCAAGGATTTTTGTGGACTTGAGCTTCTCAATGTAAGAATAAAAGTGTGGATCATTCCAGTGAGTAATTCTAGGGAGCTGGAAGATGTTAGATTCTTGGGGTCTTGACTGCTTCCACTAGGGTTTGCTGTGAATGTGGGAATGGCCTAAAACTTTCTTGGTAGGATTGCTTCTGACAAAGCTGTATGGACCATGGCTGTCCTTAGGTAGGCAAAAGCAACTTATGCTACTACACTTTCATTAGAACACTCTTTCTATTCCCCTGCTAGCTGGTCTTTCATTAATTCAAACTTGGGTTATTTTAGCAACAAAAAGAGATCAGCAACAGCCAAGTTTCTTTGCTGCTTACTTACATTATTGTACCTAATCCTGATTTGTTTGTTTGTTTAGTGGGTATTTTCAGATTTGTTTGTTTTAAATACATGAAAACCCAGACAACCAGAGAACCTTTCTTTGCTTGCAAACCTGACCAAACACCTCAATACATCTTTTTTATCAGTAATGTTCCCAAAGGTCTGACTCCTAAGGCTTCTTCCTTCTAACACTGGTGTTTGGTTCTCTCACCTAGTTATTTCTCAGCTATTTATATATATATATATTTTTTTTTAATATATATATATACACACACATATATATATAATGTCTTAGGTATTTCTCCTTACAGTACTACTCAGCAGCAGCCCTTCAAGTCTGCATAGAGTCATATATAAAAATATAGCTTGAGTTTCAGATTTGAAATTGGCTTTTTTAGATTTTCTGCTGCTATAAAGAGAGGAAATGTTTTCCTTCTATTTTCCCAAAGAGAAATTTCAAAACAAATAGTGTTAAAAGCCTTCAACCAAACCTGCAAACAAAAAATTTCTATTCTCTCTAACTAAAACTTATGTGGAAGAGAAATCTTAGGATCTCAAAGGGTTTGGCCATTCCTATTTTAAGTAATATCTTGGTTGATTTTAACAGTTGCTATGAGTTGAAGTGTTTGAACTAGAGATCCTGAACACAGTAAAGTTAGTACAACCTGAAGAATGCTGGGAAGGCAGCACTAGGAGTAAGACTGCCTCATTGCTGTGTGAAGACAGGTAAAGTGCCCTGTGTAAATACTACATCTCTGTGGGTTCTCGTCAGTGAAATCAGAAAATGATACTTACTATGTTTATCAAGTGCTTTGAAGGCCTTAGATAAAAGGAGAGCTTTCAATATCTTGAAAGTCCTGAATGGATCGGTTCCTACCTTTGTCTAAGTGCTGTTGAGAACCTCAAATACTGCATTTCTTCACCTAGAGTGAGCAGTTCAATCCAATCTGCTCAGGGCATCCCTAAACACACAGACAGAACTAAGGTTTAAAAAAAAAAAATCCATAACTTGTGATGTATGTCCACCTCATTAAAAAAAAAAAAAGGAAGAAGAAGAAGAAGAAAAAAGGTTACTTATTCTTTAATGTAGGGGTCTAATGAGGAAGAGCAAGGCTCAGTTGCTTTTTCTACTTAAAGGAAATCAGATACACTTTTTCTACCTTTTAGGCAAATCCTGAATATCAGATTATCAAAGCCCTTTCTGGGGACACTCACTTCATTTTATATTCAAATTTAAAATTAAGTAGGTTGGCTCTGGGTCTGGATGTCTCTGTGGATCTTGCATTAAGTGATTCAACTAAACCTGCCTGGAAAGCATATGTCACAGCAAGGAACATGCCATTCTTCTCTAATATTCCTAACAGCACATATAAAAGCAGGTAGGTAGATGGCTCTGTGGCTCTTGGATGCAAATTAAATGAAACAACAATGTTCCAAATCATGGTCATATCTCTCATACTGAACTCATAAAAAGAGATTACAAAAGGAAAAGTATAGTGAAGTTCTTTGGTTTGACATTCTCAGTTGAAAAACAGAGTAACAGTTTTCTACCTATTTAATATGTAAATATCTTTCTTACATTGGATTTGTCTTCATGAACTGCCACAGTGAAGAAAGACTTTTAAAAAGGAGATATTATGAGGATAAGTAGGTGAATTATGGAAGAAAAAAAATGGAAGATTAAGAGCAGCTACTAGTCACTAGCATGTGGAGATGTATTAATGCACTTATTCTTTTCTACTACATATTAGTCCCTTATTAGCATGTTTTACCTGAGCTTGTCACAGTCTTATTTCCAAATTACAACAAATTACAATAATAATAAGTAAAATTAAATATTTGAGATATTTTAATATTTGAGATATTTTCAAAGGTGAGGCAACTTTAAAAATGCAGTCGTGTAGCAAAACATATAAATGCTAACTAATGAAAACATGTATTTCACAAAAATATATGTTCCATAACTATTTCGAATGTTTAATTACTAGGTAATTTGCAACTACTTTGACATAAAGTTTCATTAAAGGATAGTCAGAAGAAGAAGAACTGAAGTATTCACTAATTTTAGAAATTACTGAGTTTCTCAATTCCTGTTCATATTATTCACTTAATGACATTAGGCAAGAAATTGCTTTGCTATTGGTAGCAAAATCTCTGTAGAATCTGTAACACATATTTATCTCCAAACCTCTTCAATTAAAATTAACATAGCTGGAACATAACTTGAAGGACTTTGTTTTTTCTCCATAACATTGATAATGTTTAAATACATATAGGCAAATATCTCCAGTTTATGGACATTTTTTTCAGATACTCTTAAGGTATCTGAGCAGCCTTAGATTTTGGATGCCTGTTAATTGAGGCAATCAACAGTTGGGTGCCCAAACTTTGTGAGGACATCACTAGGGCTGGTCCTGGCTGCAGACAAATATATGATAAACTTCAATACCCATTATGCTTTTCACTTCCTCCTCTATGTGTTTAGACATAGCTTCTGCTTTCACTGTAAAAACTATGAAATATATTGCAGATTTTCTTAGTAGTCCTGAAATTGTATATGGTAAGATTTAGGTAACAGAGTGTATGGGAAAAAAAAAAAAAAAATAGTAGTAAGTTCTGTGTCATTCAGTGTTTCTGTTTCCAGGAATTATGGTTATTATGAAATGTTTAGTGGCTTCTTGGCCATTAAAGAGGCAGATCCCCAGCCATGGGCTCATGGAAGTTTTTTACAAGTGTCCTACCCTCCACCATATGTGTGTAAGCTGGCAAGAAAACGCTCCTTGCCTTTCCCATAGAACCTGCCCATCTAGGCTGGGATGGACTGCTCAAGTAAGGAAGGTTTTACTTCAGTGCAAGTGTTGGAAGCAGGAATTCTTCCTACCCATCTTAAATGTGCTCTGTCCAGATGTCACATGCAGCAGATTGATACAATCAGTATGCCATAAAGATTGCAAAGAATACTCTGCCAATAGTTGAGCAATTGTCTCTTCCTAAAAAGCATCACGTATGCCTCAGGTAACAACGGTACAGAAGTTTACTGTGCACTAAAGGAACTAGAAATACTGTAAATCAAAGTGTTTCATGTTCATATTTTATTTTACATTTTTATATTTTTAAATTTTCTGAACCATGTTTAATAGGCAAGAAAGCTATCCTACAACTTTGACCAGACAATGCACCTTACAGCTGTAGTTTAACTTGCCCATCCTTTCTGAGATTTACCTCTACACCCATGCTTGCTCCTTTAAACCCCTCATGGTGGCCAAACATGTATGTCAGTATCAGAACATTTGCAGCTGCTTCCTGGCTCTTTTTAGAGCTCTGCAGTGATCTCCTGCTTTTCTCTTGCTTTCCCATTGGCAAAGCTCATGTCAAAAAGTGACCTGATCTTCGTGGTAGCTTTCACCAGGATCAGTGTACCATTTCAGGGTTGAATCAATCTCTGGTTTTTCACCTTTGATATTCTGTGGCTCTAACAGAAGTCCCCTAAAGGAAATTGCTTTGGGCTTTCTAGCCGAGGTTTGTAGTGATATTTACCAAGAAATTCAGAAAATTTGTGAGAGGGGAAAAAAAAAAAATAAAAAGGCTTATTCATTGGTATATGGTTAAAAAGGAAAAAAGATCTGTCTATGCATTCCCCAATTTCCACACTCAGAGCTTTCAGTTTCATGGCAATCTGAGTCCATTTCATGCTGGAGATGTGTCAAGCTGAGAACCAAGCAAAAAGCAAGGATTGCTTAGTGAACAGAGGTTAGCAATATTATTATATACCTAAAATTGATTGTCCTTATTTTTAGAGATCAAAGTAAACCCAGGATATATATTTTTCATGTTTTTCCTCCACATTTACTCAAAGCAGCCAGATGGATTTGAGAGTCAGTAAAATAACAGAGGAGGACCTGTCCAAACCTAATTCATTCATTTTCTGGTAATGCTGGTAGGAAAAAGCCTTGGAGATCACTTCTGCGCTGCAGAGGAGGTGGAGCTCAGCTGCTCATGCTTGTTAACAACTGAAATGAAGCAAATAATTTCCATGAGCAATCTCTTGGGAAAATGTTGCCTGTTGGATCTGTTTATGAAGTGTCTGTGCAGATCATTCAATTCTTGGATTTCTCCTTTCCTTTTGAATATTTGGTTACTTCCTAATTTAGTTAATCTTCTTGTGGGACCATTCACAAATACTTTACTGCATGTTCTTGAAATAAGTACTATGCATTGTTGTGGTTTTCTGCATAAGTGACATTGTATTCTTAATCCTTTTTTCAGCTAAAACTCAAATAGAAAATTGCAGGAGTTACATCTCACAGTGCAATTTTTAAGCTGACTTTGTGAACTAGCAGTTCACTTCCAAAGCCTGCACTTCATACATACTTATGTCAGTAAAAGCTCTGCTCTTGAACATTCCTGGAAAGGAAATAAAAGATTGGTGAGAGTGAAGTTAAACTAAAATTTAGTTTGGACCTCTAATATGAATATTTATGAATATTTTTTTCCCAGTATTTGGCAAAATTGTGCTGCCATAATATTCTTCTCTATTTCCAAAATACACTTTTCTAACTAGAAAGTTAAGCAAGTGCTTGACCTTGCACAGTATAGGAAAAAAACCTGAAATACCCACATGGGCATTGGATGTCATTGAAAGAAGAGGTGATTGCTCTGTCCAGAACCACTCTCTCTGATTTGCTGGATGTTCCCTGTTGGAGCTGTTCTCAAAGTTCAGAACAGCTCATATAACCCAGTATCATACAGTCTTGTGTGTCCATAGTACTTTCATTATCTGCCTTCCGGTCAATGTTCAGGCCACAGTCCTATGAACACCTACTTGCTCACTCACCTGAGCAGAGCAGGACCTCTTACAACTTCCTTTGTTTTGCTTAGCAAGGCTTTAACATTCTAACGGTACAGGAGATACTTTAAAATAAAGAGCATCTATAAATCACTGTATTATGCACATTAGTAGGGTACTTCTTGTCTATTTCTTTCAAATTTTCTTTTTATTACCATTTGTATTTCCAGCATGTTCCATCCTGTTTCAGACCACTGTTGTTCTGGGCTTTCTTTTTAAACTCATTTGTATATTGCTCATATCCTTTGCAGCCTCGCTTTATTTTTGTTAAGAAAGAACAACTCTTCTTTAGTTAAAAATTTACTTTGCTTTGCTTCCTTTCTTCTTGCAGGCTAATCTTGGCACTCTGTGCTGCTCTCTCTGCCCTCTAATCCCATCTGTGTCTCCTCTCCATGGCCTCTCCACGAATTTTCATTTATACTATAATTCATAAATAATACTTAGCATTTACATATCCTTTTACACATATTAATTAATTAGTGCTCATGTACTTGTAGAGAGCAAGCACATTGTCCTCACTTGACAGATGGGGAAACAACAGCTGAGAGCACACTGTCTGCTCTCTGCTTTCATGGTGCCTAACACAATGGGGTCTCTTGCAATGTTTGGTTTATAGTGTAACACATTAACAGCAGCAATAGGTGATTTAATCTGAACAAAAATTGAATTGGAATGCAACAGAGGTGTTCCTGCACTTACATTTGATTTTAATTAAAACAGAGCACCTAAGCCAGAGCATTGCTCTCCTAATATTATTATGAAGTACTTAACGTTCTCCATCACAGCAGGACAGCTGGACACCTCAAGGTGTTTCAAAGGAGAAAACTGCCCTTCAGAGCAGAGAGTAAAAACACTACAGAATTTTAATTTTTGAGGAAAAAAACCCAAGCTGTCCCCATTCCTCAGGAGGAAAAAAAAAAAATCAAAACCAAATCATCAAAATACCTAAAATCTGGCTTCGATAAGTTTTTTACCTTAAATATTGTTTTTCAGTTTCTAGGATCTAATATAACAGGAAGGGCTGAAAATTTTATTTTTAAAAAGGATTATTATGATTAGCCTTATTACATTTAGTGTCCAGAATCAGAGAGCTGCTTTATCAGGTTTTCCTGAACCCCAAAGGCCCATTGTATTTGCAAGAGTACATGTCTAAATATTGGACATTACTGAATCTATTTGACTAAGTTACTACCAGTAGCACAGCAGCTGCCGTACCGTTTTCTGACCTAACATGTGTTTGCCGCCCATATTATCAGATTTACACAGAGGTTGTTGTTGCCATAAGCAGGAGAGAGGTAAATTCCAACACTGTGACCCTTTGCAATCAAGAAACCTGCATTTATTCCAGTGCCTCTCCATGGAATGCACGGGAATGGCTCCCAAGGAAGCCAGAAATTCATCCACAAGAGTACAGATTCAGTCTTGCGGACAATCAGGTGTCACAGTGAAAAACAGTGAGCCACTGCGCTAAAAAGAAATTTGTGGCAAGAATATTTTGGGAAAAAAAATTAAGATAAGGAAAAAATAACACTCCAAGTTACCTAAAAAATGAAAAACCTCGTGTTAATATATTTAAATACGCGTATGCCTACAAACCTACACACGTCCCTCTTGTATCCTTCCCATTAAGGCTGTTGGGAATTTTCCTGGAAGAAAATTCCAGGAGCGAGCCCTGGACGGCGGTGAGGAGCAGAACCCCTGCCCTGGGCTCCCAACAGGATGTCCCCAGCCGCTGTCCCTGTCCCACAGGAGCAGGGCTCGCGCTACGGGGGCAGCAAAGCACAGCGGAGAACAGCAAAGGCGGCAGCTGGAGCACCAGAGAGATCATGGCAGTTTGGGGGGACACTTTACAAAAGGAACGGTCAGTAATTTCAAGCGCAGACCCGGGACAGCGAACGCCCCGCGGTGAGGGGCCCGTTTGCTTTGCCCTCCCGGAGCTGCCCGCGGCCGGCAGCAGCAGCAGGCCGGGCCGGCCGTTGCCAGGCCCCAGGCGCCATCGCGTGGCTGCCGGGTGAACTGTCGGCTCCGGGACACGGACGGCGGCTTGCCCCGATGGTTTTGCTGCAGCGAAACTGCCTTTCCACAGGTCCAAAAATTCACTTAAATCCTCGTTTCTACCAGGTGTCCCTGCTTCCCGGCATTGTCTTTGCCCACTGTTCTCACCATTCCCTGCTCAAGGCCAGTGTGGAGTATCAAAGCCGAAGCAGTGATACACATTCCTGCACCGACTGACTTTGGGACGGCCTGCGTGCCTATCAAACACTGGAAAAACTGGCTTTGTCTCGTGGCATAAATATTAGCCTACAAAAGAAACTTGGGAGACGGAGATCCTGCACCACGGAGTGGTATTTTCCCCTTTGCAAGGTAGTGTTTGCAGTATCTGCAGCTTCCAGGTCACGTTGTGCCTAGCTGGGTTGAAACACTTTGCAAGAGTCTGTGTGTGAGTGTAGATGTGCTCGAGGAATTTATTAGCCAGTGGACTGTTTAATTGTAAACAAAATGGGATTTTGATACTTAAATAATACTTTTGATATTTAAGTAATCCTCAATTGTAATCAGATTCCATGTACAGTCTTACCTGTGACTTCTTAAGTACAGGTTTGTCATTAATGCCTTGAGTTCTGATTTCATCTGTGCAATGCTGATGTCATGATCCATGGCACAACATTCAGCTGTTTCTCAGGGGGTTTAACAAGTCTACAAGAAGGCTGTTCCAATAATTTTGATACCTCAGCTAACTTGAACCCACCAGTACCTTTATACATGGTTTATGGAAGCCTTGGGTTTACACTTCTTTCCATAGCAATTTCTTTTAACATTCCCGAGTACCGTTTTCTGGCCCCAAAGATATGGAGACTTTGTGCTGTTTAATGTCATCCCCAGTGAATGAGGAAATAAATTCATGGTACATTAAATGAATTAAAATATTAATTCCATAACCTCCTTCTTTCAAAAGAGAAAATGGTTCTTTGGTATTCAATTTTATTCCTCTTTGCTGGTCTTAGTAACTTGGACTTGCTATCTTTTGCTAGTACCTCTAGATTACCTCTTCAGTTAACTTCCTGACTTCTGATTTATAATTTGTCCATTTCCTTTGAATGACCTGCTTGAACAATTAGATTGGAAGATTTGCAACAGTTTTTTCAACCTTTTTTATGAACCATAGAGAGTGTCACTTCCAATTCTTCTGCTACTAATAAGGGCAAAATGCAGACTGTTCTTTAAATACAAAAAATGACAAAAAAATTTGTTTTAAAACTTACAAGTGTTTAACAGGAATTTTGGATAAAAGCTAGTTGACATACCCTTAAATCAAAACATAAACTAGGACACAGGATATTATAGGTGAGGATGTACACTTGGGAGCTGAGAGAACCCTCTCAAGGGATTGCCTTGTAACATTTACCTTGGTAAGATGTATAAACTCATAGGTGATAACTTACTGTGGCCTATCAGCCAGTAGTGTTTCCCAAATAACTTGTTGATCTCTTGAGTTTATTTCCACCAGCTGGAGTGACACAGCAGACAGCTGCACATGTGTTAAATACTTTCCTCGTATTACTTTTCCATGTGAGCCACTACTGCAATTGTCACAGGGATGTTGCTCACTCAGTAATGGGAAGGGAGCTTGCCCACAAAATGTCAAGTAGCTAGAAAGGCAGCTTGCAAAGCTGCATCTGTTAAGTTGAGGTCTTCCACTATGAAAGCACTTGAAAACTTCTCAGCTATGGATATCGATATGTGTCATAATTATCAAAGAAAGAAACAGAGAGGAGAAAGTTTTACTTGAAGCATGAGCAAAGGAGAAGCAGAATGAGTGTTCATCTTTTTTTCTCAAGTTATGATGAGTTACAGCATAATATGCTGACTCTTGATATTTGTGAGCAGCTTTACTCACATGGAAAGACTTTGACTTCTGTGAGATGACTCTCTGTTCCTTGTTTTTCTCTTGTCCCTCCCATCTACTCTCAGTGTTCAGATAGTATTTCAGCAGCAGTTTTTTGACAGAAGAGATCAGAACCAGACCTAAAGCATCCATTTATGCTTGAGGGCTTTATGGATAATCAATTTCTCATTGTTTTTAAACAGCATACTTTGTGACTGACCTTTTCTTTTTTCCAAAATATTTTCAACTGGGCAAAAAGAAGATGCCAAATGAAGTATCCAAAATAAATTCTGTTCTTCACTAAAAAAAGAAATTTATATTTCCAGGAAGTGGCAGTGCAAACACAGGAAGGAGCAGTGTGGTCCTCTCAGGAGCAAATTGCTATGCATTGTGACTAAAAGTAGGAGAATTTTGCTATATATAAATAAGCTCATAACATGCAATGTACATAAATATCTGTATTCATGCATAGCTTCTGATTCACTGCTCTGACCAGAAAGATTATCTTTACAGTATAGATGACACTGAAAGCCACAGGCACAGTATAAATTAGTGATTGTATAAACTCACATATATTCTTGTCTCTTCTGGCAGCCCCATGGGAGTCAATGTTAAGAAAAACTGTAGCTAAGTGTTTATACCATTATAAACCTCACATCCTTATGGCTTTCATGAATACCAAATGAGCTTAATAGCAGTGGAAGCAGGACACTGTTAGGTTCTTGTTTTGCTGGTGCACCTGCTGACAGAAAGGATTTTCACTACCCCATCCATGTGCACATGTATGGTCTACATCAAACTCACCAAAATCCTGGCCCATGTAAATTGATTATAAAAAAGCTTAGAAGGTATAGCTGGTATAACTGATACGTGAAATCATTACCTAATAAAAGACCACAAAATTGTATCTATGATAAGATTAGGTGCTAAGTGTGCAAACTTATCATGATGGAGAAACCATAAATTGTCCTAGATTCAGGAAAGAAAGGCTGTTGGAATGAAAACATCTAGTACAATTGAACGTGCAACAAAGGCTTGTTACAAGGCAAATATGGAAGCAGCATGGTAGAGATGAGTGGAAACACAGAGGTCAGCATGTGCTCCAAGGGAAGGAAGGCTTCTGGGGATGCCATTCACCTTGACATGGGCAGGCTGGGCTTCAGTTCTTGCTCTGATTGCTCCTGTTCAAACTGTGTTAGGACTATGCCTGTGCAGTAGACTGACTCATTTTTTTTGCCACAGAACCAAGCCTCTGATCACTCTTTCAAATGAGCCTGGTGCTAAGACTTCTTCCCTGTATCCCTGCTGGCACTCAGGTTCTTGAAACTTTGACACTTATTTATCAAACTCAAAGATGTCTCAGATAACAGCAGCAGAAACAAAAAAGGCTATATTGATCAATGGCCTCAGGGAGCACTAATGAACCCACATGGCACCCTGGCATATTTTTTTCCAGAAATTTAGTCTTGAAGATACATTTTCTCAAAAAAGTCTGAAGAACTCCAATGACTACAGTGACTACAGAGGCTCTTTCCTCTGATTTGGAGGATGCTGGATTATATCCAGTGGGAGAAGTTTTCAAATTTTTTTTTCCTTAGATGCAATTGCATTCATACTTGAAGTGTATTCACTTAATTAACATTCATGTGCTTTATACCACAAATGTCACCAGTCATTTCATAAGTTTAAGTTAAAGGACAGGTGATCTGAAATACTCTAACAGTAAGATGTCTTCCTAGTGACTTAAATATCTGATGTCTTAGTGATAAAAATGTATAAACACAAAAAGGAAAAAAATAATTAAGGAAGTATGAAAGAAAGCATTTAAAGATGATGGTGAAGGAGGCAAATTATATAAGAACATGAACATTGAAGATAATAATCTACTCTCTAGACAAGGGTTAGTGCATATGACATGGAGGAAGATATAATTTAAGTATTTTCATATAGCTTTTACCCTTGCTCTCCATTTATATTTTTCACCTTTTTTACGCAGAATATTTCTCTGCAAACTTGAGCAATCTGTTCTCAGAAACTTATTACAAAGTGGCCATCAGACTGTCCTCTTTAGTCACTGCAGCAGGCACCTTATGCTCGCCTGACTGGAACACTTCTTAGAGGTACAAAAGTTTTGGGGCATCCTTGTAATTGCATGTTGTTTCACATCTAACAAGAAGAATGATTTGCAAACTGCTAAGCTTCTGAGAAAAATTATGTAAGTCCGTCTTGTATTTTCTTCTTCTTAATATTTTTGTAGTGGCCATATATCCTTGTTCCATCGGCATCTGAATATGCAATTTTTT
The DNA here is from genome assembly GCF_014805655.1 of Passer montanus. Lineage (NCBI taxonomy): Eukaryota > Metazoa > Chordata > Aves > Passeriformes > Passeridae > Passer > Passer montanus. The sequence goes on from NW_024371037.1 coordinate 10,645,887, forward strand.
CTTCATATATGAAAATCATATATTTCTTTCTATTTAAGTTCTGTGCAGGTCTCCAGAGGTCAATTTATTTTTTTTTAACGTGTTTTAGCATGGAAATGAAAAGTGAAGATTTAGAAATTATTTTGAGAAAGAGTGTGTAAGAAATTTGTGCTACCTCTTAAATTATATGTAGGTGGTTTTTATCTTTTTTTTAATAAGGCAGTAAATCTTGAATGTACACCAGGTGTGCCAGAAAGGGATCCAGCCTGGGGAGCCAGGCAAGCTGCCAGAACCTGACCAGCAGAGTGGAAGGCTAGTGAGAAAGGATACAAAATTACTTGATTACCTGTCAAAGGTCTTGATGGAATCAATAGGTTCCAGTGAAATATTTTGATTCTATTTAATCAGAATTACATCAGAATGGCTCTTACTGGCAAATTTCTGACTGGCCAACAATCTCAACTTCATTGCAGTGATGTGTCTTGCAGAATATGTACAGTTTAGTCCCAGAAGTGCTTGACTGTATTCTTTAATTCAATTCAAACTCATGCAGAAATTAGTTTAAAGAGAAAGCTATCCAAATCAGACATTATTTGGTACACCAAGACTCATCTTCATTTTCCATTTTATAAGTAAACAAGTTAGAGAGATAGTCAAGTTTGGTTTTTGCATTTTTTTTAATTGCTGGTCACTTTAAAAAAATTTACCTTTAAAAGTTGCAGTTTGTTTCTAGAAACTTCTTTACAGCTCAGAATTACAGTCTGATATTACAGCCAGTTGTCCACCAAGAGGAAACATCCTACTTTCAGTAACTGCAGCTCCTCAACATACCCTGTGTAGTATTCACGTCTCATGTGGCCCTGCATGTCTCAGACCAGCGAGCTGCTGCAGAGTCCATTTGCTTGGTTTGGTAGTGTTATTTCAGCCAGATGGGCCACTTCACCCCACAGCCCCCACCTGTGGGTCAGGAGGGTGGGAAAGAGCCCATGGACTAAAGGGCCAGGTCCATGCAGGGCAGCTAACCCTGATACACGTGTGCAGCACACCTCCAGCCCTGCACAGACACACTTCTGAAACTTCACTGCCACTGTCCAGAAAAATAAAATGGTCTTCCACAAAACAATTACTGCTTGTACGATTGTAAGTGTTGGCAGTGTCTTTTGGCTTTAATCTCTTGCAGAGCAGTGGCTCATAACCAATGGCTCTGAGTGCAGCTCAGATGAATATTTATTATTAATACTGCATTTACTATCCCACTAAATTCTTTGAGACAATGGACCGTTAAGTAGTATGAGGCTGACTGAAGTGCCTCCACCATTTAGGGGTTAGCAACTAAACGGCATTATATAATTTGAGTCAATTTCTGCCCAAGATTCCAGGGAGTGAACTCATCAGGATTACTCATTGTTAAAGGAGTGCCTCAGGGTTTAGTACTTTGACTTTATTATTTTTTCCTTTAGCTATTCAAAACCTTGGTTGGTTTGTAGGAAATGTTAATTATCCTTTCTGTGCTGGTGTCCCACTGCTGTTTTATAAGCAGAGCTTTGCTTGTACAACTTCAAAAGAAATCTTCAAACTCAATATTACCAAGTTTGAATATTATCTAATTAACCTCCCAGTCTGTCATGCCTTGTTGGTTATCATGAAATAATCACAGCCCCTCAGGTGTTGAAGCTCTAGATGCAGCTAAGTGCCTCTAATTCCCTAAGGGGGTGATTAGCTCATGATAACAATGCTCCCTTGAGTTGTTTTATTGCTTTTATAAAAAGACTTTATTGTGGGGGAAATGTTTATTTTTATGCAGAAGGAAGATGGAGCTGACAGTTGAGGCTGGTGAGTGACTGCAGCTGTTACTCCTGAGCCGTGGTGCAAACCTTGATATATTTGCTCATTTCTGATACTCCTTGGACAATCACAATATGCTGGCTGGTAATTAAGCTCCTGCTGAACTCACAGTGTGAAGACAGAAAATAAATACTTCTGGTTCTGCCAGAGGTGAGCAGTTAAAACAAAACAAGACAAAGCAAAACAAGAAGTCCCTTCTAATGCAGGGATCGTAACCCCCAGAGTCTGGAGTATTTTGATGCTATGGAAGTTGCTGAATTGATTTCTGTGCATTGTTTCCCAATGAAAAATCTCTGTGAAAGTACAGAAAATGGAAAATTCAAGTCAGTAAATTAAAAACATTACATTTCTTGTAAAATCATGACAGCATAATTTCTAAGCATAAAACCCCAATATCAGTCAATAGGTTAATTGTAGGTCACTGACCACTGACACCTAAAGTGATACAGACTTTCCTAACCCTGCTGCCTTCAGATCTTTTCCTCTTCTCTTTTCCCACAACAGGTATGCTCCAGAATATTGCTTTTATAGCACCTCACAGTACAGAGCCATGTAAGAAGTGTTGTATCTTCCTGTCAAGTTGTCCAGCTCCTTTTCATGTAAACAAGTCCAAAGACGTGTATTTGAGACTTGTCTATTAATTACTAGGCAGTTGGTTTTTTACAGAATTATAATGCTTGGTTGCAGAATTGGTTCATTACAGATGAAAGGAGAAAAAGAATGTTTAATTGACTAAAGAATAGTCAAAAGATGTGGCTTTTTTCTTGTATGGAATGACCACAAAGAAAAATAAGCCAATTTGCAAAACAAGCATATTCTTAAGAGCTGCTTGCTATAGCTAATAATATAAAACTTCTTCAAGGAGAGTAATGTGAGCAGAATGTCTCATTCTGGGCATCAGTGTAATGGTTTTTACATTTAGAGACAAATTTTCTGATTTTTTTTCCTATTTTTAATACAAACAGTTCTTGTGAGGATTTCATTCATCACTGGCGTACGCTCTCAGCTTCATCTTGTATTTTTGTTTCAGATGTTCCCTTGTCCTTTTTTGGTAGTGATAGATATCTGATATCTTCCTTCTCTCTCAGAAATTATCTTGTGTTAAAACCCAGCCAGTTTACTTCATTTCATGGTTTATGAAAGGCTCAGCAAATAGAGGGATCAGGTGTGGATTTATTCTGAATCATTTGGTCATAGTATCTCAACACTCATTTGTTAACAACTTCATATCCATCAGATGAAGAATCATAGAACCCTAGAATGATTAGGATTGGAAGAAACCTTAAAAATAATTTGCCTCCAACTACCCTGCCATGGATAGTGATGCCACCCAGGATATATGTAGGAGCCCTCAAAATTTACTTTTTAAATGCCAGTACAAGCCTCAGGGTTGGTGACCATGAGTTACAATAATTTTTTAGCAATATCATTTAACATGTAGCTTTACATATTTACATACAGTTTTATATCTGTATATCCCAAATTACAAAATTTTTCAATTCTAATAAAGCGTTCCTGCTAACTTTAAATGTAAAGATAATACTCAATATTTGTCTTTCTAGAGTTGAATATTTTGAAAACTCAGTGCTGTCTTTGCCATCAACATGTAATGAGCAGGGGAAAAGAAGCATGTAAGGATGACAACTTCCACAGAAAACAGCAACTGAATTATATACACATGCACAGGCAGGAAGGCTCACATGACAGGTAAAATCTTGGTATACTTCTCCAAAAAGTCCATAATCTCAGGACTGGAATAAGAAAATCATCTGTGTGATTCAATATTATTTTATTATTATTATTATTATTTATAAATTTACCTCAGATTTTGGTATCAATGTTTGACAAAAAAAAAAAAGCTGAATTTAATGATGGCTATATATTTTAATCTTTTCCATGACAACTTTTTTACTGGTAACTGCTTCCTACAAGTATGTAAGCAGCACACTCATCCTCTCAAAAAAAAAAGGCTAAAAGATGGTTCATCTTGACAAAAATTTGTTTCCTAGGTAACAGCTGCTGGTGATAACAGTCACACATCCAGAGCTGCACATGGAAGCCATTTGCTATGTGCACCTTTCACTGGTCTATAGCATTGCCTGGTTTTGAGCACTGTGTTTTGGTATCACATCCCTTAACTACAAAACAAACGAGTACATATAACACCTTGTTTGCTGAACACTCTTGTAATGTGTACTGCAGCTGGTAATTGTGAAAAAAACCGATTTCAGTCACAAAGAAATTGAAAAATTTGGAGGTACTTTGGTCATTAAGGTGTTCTAGAGGCAAAAATCTAGATGCTTCTCACTACTTGTAGGTGAGGCTTGATGACAACACAGGCTCCCCCACCTGAAAAAAAGCAGCAACTGCCCAGTAGATCTTTCTGTTACTGTTCTATTTAGTAGTCTATAAATACATCCTGTATAATCAAAGCAAGACCTTTATGTTAGCAATTTAACTCTTGAGTTCTCTTTTTTCCTAAAAGAGGAAATGAAATATTCATTTAAACAGAAAGAAGTATCATAAAAATAATTCAGGAATGTGCAGGTCTAATGAATTGTGATGTACAATTTCATTCCACTATATGATGAACTACTTACAGCAATTTAAAGTTTCTTTAAAAACTATTTTTTAGCTATGCAATATAAGTAATTGTGTTCTATGATCAACCAGAATTACATATTTCATTTAATAATTGTTACCTTTTCAGTTAAATTCCAAGAGTGCTTTGCAAACGATGTTTCTTTGTCTGTGTATGACTGCATATACAGTTATGCTTCTCCATAAATGAGGCAACATGATTAACATTAAAAACAATTTTAAGGCCTTTTTTATGATTTTTACTCTGATGAAAATATTGCCTCTTAATGAACCCTAATGAAACAGTACTTTGCACACGGTGTGAAAAGTTGCCAAGAGGTGTAAACCAATTATTATGACAAAAAAGCATGAGTTTGGAAGAGCCATTTCTCTCATGAAGAGCGTGTGTGAAAAAGCAGAATGAAGAAATCCTTAGGGAAAAAATTAATTTTAATAAGCTTCCATGCGTGCACAAAGACTGCTCCAAGTATAATTGTAATACAATAATCACCTAGAAACTTGAAATAAGAATCCTAAACAACTGTCTTGCCACTCTGTGGACAAAGTTTAGTTGCCATTGCCAAATGACGATAATTTTGTGCTGGAGATGACCCAGGTGAAGGCCCTGGCCACATTCCCCTCCCAGAGGCACATGCTTCCTCCATGGACTACCCAGCCACTTGCAGCAATTGCTTTGATGCTTTGCTTTCGTTTCCTTTCATGATTGCTTCCTTATGTCCTGGGGTATTCTACACTGTGCAGTTTTTGTCATGGTTTACCTTGAGGAAATGAAGGTTCAAATAAATATAGAACCTCGATAAAGTTATTAATGCAATAAGGTAGAAAATGAAAAGGAAAAGCATTTCTAGAATCACTCATTCTCTTTGTCCTTGGTAGGCTCTATCTTCTCCCTTTCAGGCCTGTCCTTTTGTGACACCAGCAAAATCTTACTAGAAGGGGCACAGTATGCTGAGTATGAAGATACTAGGAGTTTACCTGATACAACTGTCATGTACCTGACAGACTAAGTTTTCCTGACGTATGAAGTACCCATGTACAGATCTTTACTGTGAAGGATCTGCCATGTGTGAAATTCAGTCAGATGAACTGACTAATTCAAACCGTGTGCATTTGTAAAAAAGTACTGGGGTGTTTCTGACTAGAGACTTTACTGACAGAGTACAAATATTCTCTCCATAAATGTACATTCCTCTACACACCATTGAGCATTGGCAAAGAGCTATTTCTTCTGGGGATCTTCTATTCATCTGATGTTATCCACTTTATATAGTGGAAGAATTTCAAAGGTTTTTCTCTAACAAAAAAGCAGTTCCTTCCTTTTCTACAGATGTGCAGAAGCAAGAGAGTGTCTGCAGTGTAATGTAAGGAGGACACACTGAAAATACACAGGAAAATTTCAAATGTGGTCACCAATGTGGATTATTCAATAGGAGTGATACAAGAGTTGGTGAATATGAACAGGTCAAAAGCAAAACAGAAATTAAATACCGGTGGGAAAAAGTGCAATGGAAATTATCTATTTCAGCATAAACCCAGCCCTCCACTAGGAAGAGGTGATTAAATTTCTTTCAAAATTCACTTATCCAGTTCCCGTCAACATCATATTGTCATATATGACACATATATGTCATATGAGCACTCCTATGTCACAGACTTCATATATCTGCAAAATTTCTACTTGCAAAACTTCGGTCTCCTCTTAGACTTCCAAGAAGTACTCCGTTATGTCTAGTATCTCCCATGTATTTGTCCCTATCACAGTTTGTTAAGAAAAGGACTGATAAAATTAAATGTAAACTTTTACATACTCAAGCACAGTAAACAAAGACCACACAGTCTAATATTAATAATCAGTAGTAGAAGAATCCCATCACAAGCATTCATAATTTTACTTTAAGTTTGACTATGCAAATATTAAGGCAGAGACAATTATATTGGAGAATATATTTTCAATCATGTTCCTTCATCCTTCTCTCAATGTATGTAGCCCTGAAAAAGTTCTCTGCCTGAGTCCAGAGGCTCTTGAAACCAGCTGGTCAAGGCCATCCACTTCATCACTACCACTACTGTCTTCTAGCTGTAGTGCTTGAATGCCACTCAGATAATTGTGTGGTTTTTGGTCATTGATGCTGCCAAACTGCATAGAAAGGATCATTTTTTTCTCCCTGTTTAATTGTAACTGTCTAGCTGTCCTTTTCTTTCCATAAATTCATTTTATTTACCTTTTTTCTCACTGTTATCCACTCATTTTTAAGTGTGACTAATTTTAATTACTCTGGCATTCCCCTCTGGGAAGTGAACAGGAGGCTTGATATTGCTTTGGATTGGTGCCCAAAAGGGCTGCACTTTCATTGGCCACTGTACTGTGTATTTTCAAATAAGACAAGAGAACATTAGTCATATTGTGGAGCAAACCCACCTAAGGAATGCAGTAAACTGGAGGGGAAGAGTTTCCCATGCTTTTCTCACATAAGATACAGACAGGATGTGAAACTGTGTGATGAAGGTAGATCACATGAAGTGGGACAAATTCAGTGTGGCCCATGAGCTGGTCCTGCTCAGTCACACTTTCACATGTCTGTGGTGTTACACAGTCCAGCTTCTGGTTATTCATCTCTTAGCCACCCTGTGCCATGGGATGCTGCAATCTCACAGCAAGGCGCTTTTTGACTATTGTGTGTCTCCAACAGGCAGCAGTAGAACAGCTGCTGCAGAGAAGGTGAACTAGTTCACACACCAGGGATGGCTTGTGTGACTGACCTGGGCAGTCTAGACTGCCAGCTGGGGAAAGAAGAAATAAAGCAGGAATTCACCACAAAGGAAGAAGACATCTGAGTAGACTCTGAAGCTAAAAATATAATTTTTATTTATCTTAGCATATTTCTCAGGCATTCCAATAGATACTTTACATTAAGAACAGGAAATGCCTCTGAAGCACAATGTCTTCAGAGAAAACTGGAAAAGAAATTTGAATCTCTACACAAGAAGCGTTAGAAATCATGAGAACTAAAGCACACAGCTTGAGAAAAGTGGAATGTGAAAGAGTGATTTCACTACAATAAAATGGAGAGGACTTTGAGGCATGTAAGTCTCAGATATTTGGAATAGCTGGAGAACTGGCAGATATTTTAGCATGTCATCAGTGAGTTATTAGTGTGTCATCAGCAACAATTTGTTAGCAGCTAGTCTATCGTAAAAAGAAATAAGTCATGGCCTTTGTGTGCCTGAATTAAACGTGATATCTTTCTAAGTCCAAATAAACTCAATAAACACTTCTCTGCCAATGAACCTACTGGCAGCAGCACTGGCTGATTATTTCTGTGACTATCTCAGCTTTCACACAAGAGTGATAATTTTCCTAAAAAAAGATTTTGGTTTGTTTGTTTTCTGGTCAAGTTTCTCACCAATATATGTTATTACATACATTCATTTCAAGACAGAGTTTTAATGGCCAGCTCAGCAAAAGAATCTTGTGTAGGTTTAAAAACCCAAAGCCAAAATGAAGCTCTAGGTCCCCTTTCTTTTTTTCCCTCTAGCCTGCTCAACAACCTGGGAAGTATGAGAATCATAAATACTGTCAGTTTCTCCAGAATTTCCTGTATGTTTGCTGTTCTGCTCCTGACCACGACCAGCTGTAGTGCAGTCTGACATTGCTTTCATGCCCAGCCCGTGAATGACTCCCCATTCAGCTCCTCTTCAGTACATGATTTATTAGACACTGCTAGATCAAATCTAATGAATATAACTCTGAAAAAAAAAATCTGCTTGAAATGGTCTTCCCAAAAGCTCAGTGGTTTCTGTAGTCATTTGCCATGTGGGAAACATACACTCATATTTGTCTAAGGGGATATGAACTTTCATTTCCCAAGACACTTTTGTAACCACTGGATTGTCAGGTATCTTTAGGTGAAATACTCATCATAACAGTTTTCTCCACCTCTAATGTCAGCTTCTAATGTCCTTGGGCACTTAGTGTCCTAACCACTAAATCACACATATATGAAGTTATTTGGAGCTTTCTCTGGCTCCAAGAATATATAACCAGTCTACACAGATGGAATCAAAATGTTCCATTGCCCTCTGTCAGAAATTGAATAATATGTTTCCTTAGGATATTATGTGGATTTAAATTATGAATGCCTGAATTAAAAAAAAAAAAAAAGGCTTGTGTCACTATTGTTTCCTAGGGTGTTTTGGAAGTAAGACTTATATCAGTTTCTGAGGATTTATAAATCTCAAAAAAGGTTTTGAAAATTTCATTTTGAAGAGAAATGGCATCTTCTGTCAATAGTGTTCAGTACATGATGAATGCACAGCCTGAAACTCTGTGCCCTTTCTTCAGCATTTCCCTAGGGGATCTTGGAGATTTTGCAACTGGGCCCATGATATCCTTCAAATCAAGCACGTGTCCAAGGAGAGTACTAGATCTCCCAAACAAATATTGTTCATTCAAGTTCATACACAGATGCATTCTCTGTTCTTACAAAGTTCTTCCTGCATTAAAAATCACTCATGAGAAGTCTGGATAGAGTGTGATAATAACATTGAAGCTGAGTACATGTAGTTCAGGTAACAAAAATACATGCTCTGAAGTATACATAACTTTCCTTTATAAATAGCTGAAAACTCTTCATTCCTAGCCAAATTAAAAAAATATCAGCAGAAAATTAATTTTATGGCTCAGATAGGATAAATCAAAGATCTTCATTTAGGATACACCTTCAAATGACCTCTATATGGAGAAGATTTACATACAAAGGAGCTAGTCAAATTTATCAGGAAAACACCAAATCCCTGCACTGTGAAATTTATTGGCACTAAGTCCTCTACTGTTATGAAAAAAGATGTTCGATATATAAGTCAAGTTGTCATGGAACAAAGAGATGTGCCAGATTGTACAACTGCAGAACTCCCTCCTCTTTTAGCAGCCTGGTACTCATAATAGAGTTGGTTTTATTCATGGAGAAAATGTTTAAGTTTGATCAGCTGTGTTGGTAATGTTGAAATGGAAGTAATAAGTGCTGATTTAGACCAATTAATAGCTAATGTGATAAATTGTTTCAGGGGAAACTAGATATTACTTATTTTGTTGATTCAGAAAGTATAAAAGTCAGTTCTTGAGATGAAACAGTGATTTCAGAGAGAAGGAGGGTTCTCCTCAACACTTGAACTTAATACTGAGCTTGTTAGAGGATGTGGTTCATACCACGTGGTTCATTATTCTAGAGTATTGCTGAGTACAAAGCTCTTCAATTTTTAAGGAGGGTAGGAAAAAATCAGGGCAGTGGTATTTTGAAGGTTTGTGGATATGGCACTTAGGGACATGGTTTAGTGATCAGCTTGGAAGTGCTGGATTAATGGTTGGATTCAATGATCTTAGAGGTCTTCTTTAGGTCCAACCTAAACAACTCTGTGATTCTGTGATATGTTATAAGCAAAGTTTTTTTTTAATTGACCTGTTTTGTTCATGCCTGGAAAAGGGGAAATGAGGCTTCAATTTTGCAAGCATCCAAAAAAAAATACTTTGAGAAAACAGCAAAAACCTGAAGAGGTTTTATCACTCTAATATCAGTTGAATAAGTACAATTATTCTTGATTGCTGTTGAACAATGGTTCTGATATTTGAATATCATGGATCAGCTATTACTGAAATGCAGAAGAATTTGAAAGGTTTTTTTTTTCTGTTTTCCTGCTGAATACCCAGACATTGAATTTTTTCTGAGCTTTTTTGCTTTATTTCTCATCCTGCTCATTTCAGAGTCAAAACAGTGTATTTCATGCTTACTGGTTAACCATTTTGAAGAGGAACCTGATCCATAAGATTTAAATGGATTCTTTTGTTGTTCACATTCTCATTTTTTTCCTTACTTTTTATCTTAACGTGGTCATCTATCAGCTCAGGAAACTGAAGTTGCCCATGTGGGATGATCCTACATAAAATTTCTCAGGCAGGTGGCTAAGGGCATGTGGTGATTTTGTTCTAGATGTGCTGTTTCCTCTGAAAATCCAGAATCATTTTACACCTCTACCTTCAGCACTTTTCCACTACAGACTTAAAGGGTTCCATTTCCACACTGATGGATTAATAGAGTATATAAGTTCATACTGGCAAGTCTTCTAGAACATAAGGTAAACTGAAAGAGTCAAAGTAGTGCCAATCCAACAACAGTGTTTCAAAAAGCTCAGATACCGGTGACACTATTCTACAGTAGTTATACAATAATTTCTGAAGTTCTTATTTTCTTTTAGTCATATTAAATTCTGTGAGTCATATTAAATTCTGTGTATTTTATATATTCACATCTTTTGTTTGCAGGCCTCAATTTTCCATTGCAAATACCTATTTTATACAGCCTGGATCTCTCAGTTGCAGAAGTGTCACTCCTATTGTGTATTGCTATAACTGAAAGAACATTAGGATTTGTTGTGTAAATGTGAGAACCTGCCATCTGTTTGGCAATGGGAAGATAAAAACTGAGGGAAAACATTAGAGGTGTTAGAATACCTACCAGCTGGAAACTGAGGGAAAACATAGGAAGAAATAAAATATCTGCCAGTTGGAAGAAAGATACAGCTGGTTGCAAAATGCCTGCTATAATGGTGCAAATTCAGACGGCAAGCTAAAGAAAGACATGCTGGGAAATTGCTCCTAAAGACAGCCTTGAGCTAGGAAATTAGTAGATCTAAAGAAATTGCTGGGGAAGACTATCTTGAAAATATGAGGTTTTTTTATTTTTCTGACACATTATATGTCTATGATGTTTATATTCCCCCCCCCCCCCCAAAAAAAAAAAACAAAAGAACATGGGTTTTTTTTATTTTTCTGACATATTATATGTCTATGATGTTTATATTCCTCCCCCCCCCAAAAAAAAAAAAAGCCAGTAGAAAATTATATTAAGGGAAGAAACAAAATAACTTAAGTAGGAAGAATTACAGGCCCATTGTCAACTCCACAGTGCTCTCTGTGTGGCTTGCTAATTAATAACTTCAAAAGCAGAGATAAACACTCTTTTGTTCCTGTTTATTTGATGATCTTGATTAATTAAAGTACAAGTTTTCTTTAAAAAGTCGAGACTGCCTTTAATTATATTACTAAGTGTGGCACTTTGTTCTTCAGTAGCATTACACAGTGCATGCAGCCAGTTTTGCTGATTGAAGAGTTTTAAAAAATAAGGCAGGCTGTGTGGACATTTAGTAGCTGACTACAGCAAAATTGGTTAATGACTAGTATCATCTAAATGAGGCAGCAAGCTGAAAGACTCATAATCTCTCCCCATGCACAAATTTTAATTAAATAATTATAATGTCCTTGTTGTAATTATTTATCAGTAACTATGCTCCTGAGTATTGTCTCTTTTACTTTCATCTGTTCTCTCAGCTCAGCTGTACAATGAAAAAATCAGTTGCAAAGATCTGGTATGATTAATTCTTATTACCGAGGGCCCTATTCTGCTGCCATTATTCAACCTGATTAGTGCTTTACTGCACAATTAGTCACATTGAGTTCAGCACTTCTGTGTGTGTGCTAAGGCACTGCTCAAAGGGCTGGCAGAATTGGACCACAACTAACAACAAATTTGGGACTGATGGTCTAAAAGGATGGATAAGGTACCAACTCAATTTTTCACCTTCTTGGTAAGAAGCCAGTTCAGAAAAGAGCTAACTCTGTAAAGGCTTTTTGTGCCTCTGAGGTTCATTCAAACACTTGGTACCTGTTCTTCCACCTGGGAACATGGAAAGACACCTCGGCCACCACAATCTTTAGCTCCTGCTAATGGCTCCCACACCATTTCCTTTAAGCAGCTAAGCAACGCTCACCCATGTTTAAAAATTATAGGTCTTGGCATCTCAGTAGCTATCAGCAGGATGCTGTTCTTAAATAAAATTTAAATTATTTCATTTAGCTATTTTCTTTTAATACATAAACTATCATCGCATGTCAGCATGACTACTCAAATCCGAAATACACAGGTGTCTCCTGTTGTGACGCAGTAGAGACCAAATAACCGGAATAAGATTAAAATTATAAGCACTGACCTTGCGTATCCCAAAAATTTCTTCTTAAAACTGACAACAACCTTGAGACATACTAAAACTTGAACATAATAAAGTTATGTGAAGAAGCATGAACTGCATCAAGAAGCATAAGCTGCATGAAGAAAAAAAAATCAAGACCTGCAGGGCAATTATTTTAAAATATATTTTAAAATAAAAATATATTTAAATATTTTAAATAAAAACAGTCCTTGTGGAATATGTAGGGATGATATTTTCTTGAATGGGTAGCGTTAATAGAATTATGCTATTATATGTATATGTTATGTGTCTGTATTAGAGATGTGACAAGCAGTTCTGGAAATAGGAATGTCTCAGCATTCGAATTTGGAAAAGAAAAAGGCATTAGAATACCTTAAAGTATATAATTATATTGCATAATTAAAAAGTGTCATATTATGAAACCTTATTCAATGGTGTGCAATTATGAAAAAGTAGGAATGACTCGGGAATCTTGATTTCTCAGAAATCCTGACTAAGATACAATTTCATGCAGAAAATAAAGAAAAAAAAAAGACAACTTTATTCAGGGTATTCTGCAATAGCTAAGTTTACAAAAAAGATGGGGTTTACATCTTTTATGTAATCTCTGTTAACAATTCAGAATTTCTCTCTTAAAACCTATCAGATCTGAAGACAGTACTGGCTGTGTACAGGGACGACTCAGATAATTTCTTTTGGCAATGGATTTAAAAGTTACCATAGAACAAGGAGTGACCAAATGAAGTAAATATTTGTCACTTCAGTCATAATACACAAACTCAAGAGGAAAGAAATGATTCTTCAGCTGTACAAAAGAATTAGTCAGGAAAGGGGAACAAGAAGGTTAATCAAATGGAGACATGACTTGTTCACTTACTGACAAAGCCGGATTTCACAGAGTACTCTGCAGGTAGTACTTGGATCCCAGTGGGATCCAGCACATAACCTAATACTGATGCATCTTCCTGGATAGTGTGGACGAAAATGACCCCATTCTTCCAAGTAATGATTGTGTTTTCAGTCCCAAAATTCATCCTAGCAGTGACCTGAACAAAAAAGTCCTGGTGGGCAGTGTCCCTTAGTACCTACTGGGTTGCCTGCTTAACACTCCTTTTAAGAAAGTTATACAAAAGGAAGAATGGATATCAATCTTCTTTTAAACAGCTGGACTTCTCATGAGAAAAAAAAAAATTCATCTTCTGATATAGTGAAGTATAATTTTTGACGAGAAATATTTTAAAAAGGCTAATAGTCAAAACACATGAAAACAAACAGTAAGAAATTCTTTAACTGTATCAGGAAGAATAGGATAAATAAGTGCCTGGGTCAAATGTACCACAAAAGTAGTAATTAAAACCTATGAAGAGATTGTGGAGACATTACATGAATTCTTTGTAATCAGTCTTCACTAATGAGTATGAGGCAGACATTTCTAACTCAAGGTTAATTTTTACAGATGAGGCATTGTCAGAGAAAGTGGCCTCTGAATATGAGACATTTTAGCAACTAGATAAAGTTAATGGTAGAAAATCCCTGGGGCTGGATAATATTCATTTGAGAGTTTTAAAAAGGAAAAACAAAAAGTAGCTGAACTACTAACTAAAATAGGCAATATACCTCTAATAGCAGGAGCCATTCCTAGGATTGATTTTTATCTAAGGGAAGAAAGAACAAAGGATGACCTTGGGAATTACAGAAAAAGGAACAGTGCTTTATAACCACTGAAATTGTCCAAAACCATTTTCATAACCAGCCATTAAAGAGCCTTTTTAAAACTACCTAGGTATTAGTGCTATAAATGTATGGTACATTTTTAATTGATCTTTACATTTTCTTTGGGTGTAATTTTTATTTTTTCAACCTCACAAAAATTCAGGAATGAAACCACAGACATTTGGAGAGGAATAAAAGTAGGTATAATTTATCTTGACTTGCAAATTCTTCTAACAATGTCCCTTGCCAAGGACTGCTGGCAAATATTAATGACAGCACATTGAGAACAAAAAAATCTTTCATGTGCCAAAAACAGTTTGGTGCATGGGATAAGGTTTGTGAGTCATCAACAGCCAGTCTATCTGAGTTATTCAAGATTTAACTTGCTTTAAATTCACACATGTTCTGCAGGAAGGATAGCAATTTTTCCCAGGCAAATTCTTGTTTTGCCAGGAGAGCTGTTTCACTTAAAAAGCCCCCCAAACCATCAGGAATACCCGCAGCAATCTTTGGGAAAGCCCAGCACTTCTCAGGTGAACCCTTGATCTGTGGAGTGCACGCCTGGCTGGAGAACACAGGATGAATACTCACTCCTCCTCACATGCAGCGGGATGCACTGCACCGACGGGCAACAGAGCTGTGGGCTCTGATTTTAAAAATAAACTGCAACCTGCAGGAACACAACTACTGAAGGAGGGCACAGGCCAGGTTTTTGAAAAATTTGCATGTAGATAGCTTTTTCCCAAAAAAAGAAGGCAAAAATACCAACATCTTCAAGCCAAACATTCAGGATGTTCTTATGCTTTAGCTCGTAATTGAAGTTAGCTAACGGCTCTGACTCTAGCTTTTTTCATGAAAAGCAATTTTTTTTCATGAAAGAAATAACCCTTTTAGGGGAGATATTTACCTTGCTAGTGTTATTATATTGTTGGGGAATATTGGAGAAATAAAGATTGTGAAAATAATGATGAATAATGGAGACTGCCTTATTCTGTAGCACACTAAATTATTAGAAATAATATGTAAAACTGTACACAGCGAATTACAAGATGAAAAATATTTTAAAAACAATTTTAGATTCCAAGCTCTCTCATAACATGTGGTCACCTGTAAAAGCAGTAGATTGATCTTGAAAAGTGATTTGCTGCTAAATTCAGCATTTTCTGTGATTTTCTTTCCATTAGTAGAAGGATAAGTTTTGGCAGGTGGCAACTTGTGTTCTGTAATTACAGTTAAGCCTGTGATAGTGTTTAGCAAAACAGTAACTATAGCTCCCACTGATTATTGACAACAGTGGGGGTAGAACCACAAAACTTTTGACACCATAACAACCTCAATACTAGTTTAAAATGAATTTATATTGCTTTTAGAAGCTAATCTAAAATTAGCTAATCTTTAGACAGGACAATTGTGGCTTTGTTACATTTATGAACTATTCTTGTTGCTAAGATATCAAAGTATAAGTAACCAAGCTTTGATGTTTTCTTGTACTTGTATAGCTGAGATATTCCTACTTTCAAAGAGAGGAGACAATAGTAAATTAAATTAGTTCTTAATATAACCACACCATGCTAAGGCTTTTGCCAGTTTAATTGTGTTTATTAAAAGTACAATTTCTTCATGTTATAACCAAATAGACCAGTCAAAGTTTCCAGGGCATTGTAGACCAGGCCAGAGTGACTTTTTCATTTACATGTTAATGGAGTCTGCTCCAGTAGATTTAATTGAAGAACATGCATAAAGATTTGTTTGCTCTGTGGACAGATGCAATGGAAAAATCTGTTTAAAGCTGTACACTAGGGTATGAATATTGATGTGAATGGGAAAGTAAATTATTATAGGAAAGTAATTTTTATCACATAGGCAATATACTTTGAATTCCATGGAGGAAAAAACGTATATGCAGTTTCATACATGCCTTAATTTCAAATAAGAGACAGCAGTGATTAAGAAAGTAATATACTCTTTGTTTCCCCTATTGTGCTTCCTGCAGTGTTTCTATATTTCTAGTTCCAAATGGCTGAGTCTCAACTGTCAAGGTGGACAACCTCAGGGGTGTGTGCAGTGTGTCCTTGAAGCTCTCTGAATATGTCAGCTTGACCTATGTCTTTCCTATTCCCTTCCTTTTCTCCATGTCTTCTTTTGAAGCCTCGAGAAAACAGAAGAGTTGCTTTAAGGAACCATAGGAAAGGAAGACCACCAAGAAATAGATATGCTTTGAGCAGCTTTTTCCTGCAAAGGAAAATGAAGGACCATAGGCTGGGGCTGTGGGATTTGAAGCTGATGGGAAAACTGTGAGTATTCACCCATTTGTGTGTATGGAGCTAGGAGAAAAAGATGACTAAATTATTTAAATTAAGAAAAGAGGTCCAGACAAAAAACTCAACCCAGCTAACCAACCAAACGAAAACCCATCCTTGTGAATGATATTTAGGCTGTTGCATTTTGAGACAATTCCTTTCAGAGAGATTAATTTTGACTCCAGACAGCTCAGAACTCAATTCACTTGAGGAAACACAAGAGCGAGTGCCATCTCAGAGGTCCTTTGATTCTAGCTGTCATTGCAAGAGGACACAGATATATTTCATATATCTGGTGTTATATCTGGTACCCCCATATATAGATAGCTGAGATACTCTGGAGCCTCTAAAATGGCACTAGACACCTATGTTTAAGAAATGAGCTGAGCTTTCAGGACAGGATTTTATTTGAGATTAAGACACCTGGATGTAGATATCTACATGTAGCTGTTGGCACATGACCTGAGTACCTAAACCCCACTAAAAAGTCCTAAAATAAGTTGCCAAAATATAGTGCATTTTGGGATAGTCTTGGGCTTATCTGAGACATCCATGTGGGGCTGGAAGAAGTGACACAGTCCTGAGGCCTTTTGGAGGGGAAGCTGGAGGCCAGGTGGGTCTCCTTATGCATTGCAAATGCCAACACCCAAGTTTGTTTAGTCAGCCAAACTGTGATTGCTATTTGGTATTCAGTGAATGCAGAAATAGTACAGTTTTCCTAAAACACAATTTCAGTGTTTCCCCAGAAACTAGCAAATTACACATCATATCATTTTGATGTTTTATGTTTTCTCACTTCTCGTAAATGCAGTGTAGCTAATCACAGTATTGCCAAAGATGTGCTCAGAAACAAAGACATATTTGGCATGGTTGCAGAGATTGAAACATAAGTGCAATGCCATAGGTTGTTGGGGCAAATTTCAGGCCCACTGATCCCATTAAATCCCAGAGAACCAGACAGCAATCAAAACATGATTATGCTCTTTGCTCTTTAACCATATCTTCTGCAAGGGCAACAAGAAATAGTAAAATCTAGATGTGTCAATGCAAACCAAATTTCATGAGAATTCCCATGATCAGAAGAGAGACTCACAAAAAAATTGTGCTTCTATTGAGCCACTACAGTAGCAGCCTGTGTCCTCTTTGTTCCTGGTCCCAGCCATATGCTCCTGGTACTTCCTGACACTTTCTGTGGAACTTTTCTGATCACATGGAAACTAGATTTAAGGAGTTAAATTGGCAGAAAACTAACAATTTGCAGAGATGATCGGACATTTTTCTGCCAGTTTATTGTGTTGAGACAGTTCACTCCAGAAGTGGATGTGTGCCAAAGCCAGCACAAATGGAGAAGACTGGACCAATGGTAAAAATGAGACACTTTCCATAGCAGCTTGCTTTTAGGTGGACTGAAGTGTCACATATAACCGTGGTCTCAGGTGGATGGACCTGTTTTTAAAACATTCTGGACCCTTACAGCATTTACAATATGTCTTTAGGGTTATCTTTTCCAATGCAGAAATAAAGTAATAAATTTTGAATAATAAAAAAATTCGTGCCATTTGTTTTCCTCTTACAGATTTCTACTCCGTGGTGCTTTATGAAAGCTGGTGGAAACCCTGAGTCGTAGGAATGCCAGGCTCATCAGACTGTCAGGTAAGGGATGGATGAGTTGGAGAGTCCCACAGTATGCCAAGCCCAAAGCACAAGCTCTGCAGTGTGTCCTTTCTAATGGAACCCCCTCATCCTGCCTGGAGGTATGTGGAGTCACAAGCTGGCTTTTATTTTGAACAGCTGAAAACAGCAAACCCTGCACACAAGCAGGCAGATAGGATTTCACATGTGTAATGAGGCTGTATGAGTGTGGGGAGGGTGTCCTGTCCATCACACTGCATCTTCACACTAACTTGTAATTTAGCTTCACATTTGTTACAATTTGCACTATGGGCAAGTTTTTACCTTATAAATTCTCTTTCACATGTTTATTTCTTTAAAATAAACACAGACCTAATAAGACTGATTCAGCAGGCTTGGAGCTGCTAATCTAGTCCTGTCACATATGATGTTCTACAAACAGGGTGTCCAGTTTCTTTGGACAAGAACTGGATTTGTTGGATACCAACAGTTTGGTTACTTAATGCAATCTCCTAACAGCTGAAAGAAATTAATTTAGGGCAAACAAAGATTAAAGTGACAAAAAGGAGGAAAGAAACAACAAGGCTGAAGCTCATACCTAAGATTTTTAATAGTATCACTCAGATGTAAATTTAGGTCAGTAATGAAAGTATGCCAACCCTGGCTTCCCTGTCCCCACAATGCTATGGCTGCACTGGGATCTTTTGGGCATCCCCACTAATTCTGCTGTTTTAGACACATTGATCAGCTGTCTGTGAAGTGAGAATACAGGAAACAGCCCCTAAACTTAGATCCTCTGCATCACGCCCCTGTTAGATGCCTCAGGTAGTTTAAACAGATGGTGTAAAATCCCCCTTTTCTATGTAAGTCAGTCAGTGGACCATTTGAAAACATACACACTAACAGACTCAACCAAATTGCAAGAGAGAACTTGGGGTCACTGCAAATGTTTCCAGCATTTGCATCTAAACAACAAGCACTCTGATGACACAGGCTTAGAAAAAATACACTTATTTCACTGGACTACATAAAATTGATGGAAAGAAATTAGCAGTAAAGAGTTTCCAAATCAGGATTTGGCCTCTTGGGGGTAACAAAATAGATTCTGAAAGATACAGAACGGCATTTCAGCAATTGGGTACCATGCTTTGCTAGGTTACTTAAGACATTACCAGTAATGCATTGCTTAGTTGTACCCATGTATACCATTAAAGTTATTCCAGTGTGGCATGGAGTGAGCAAGTTGAGGTCAAAATATGCCAGCTGGAGAATATTAGGGAAAAATGTTCCTTCAATTTCTGCTTAATGTTCTGATAAAAATAAAGAAGCCACTCACTGGCACTGTGGATATGTTTACTTACACTACATTATGAGTACTCTTCTCTGGCTTACACTGGCTCCTGCAATACCTCTTGCCATTTCCCATTCTTGAAATCTCACATATTTTCCAGGAAGAAACAGTTTATGTCCATCATGTTTCTTTTGGAGGAAAAAAGAAGGGGGAAAAAATGTTATGAACTGTAGCAAGACCTTATTGTAGTTGTTTTGGGGTTTTATTTTTACAATAAAACTATGTTAAAAGGAAAAAATTATATAAACACATAAGCCACGTTTAGCAATGGTAAGCATAAAAGTTTTATGGAGACAAAACCCTATAGGGCTCTTTTGGTGTTAATTATTCCAATATGCAAATTAAATTTGTGCATTATTCATTTTTGTCAAATAATTTTCATTTGCTTTGGTGTTCTTATAATAAAAATCTGCCAACAGGGTTTCCTCTTAACTCATCTAAGGAAGCCTGTGAAGAACACTCTATATTCAACCCTCTTTTAGATCACTGTGGCTTGAGAATACTTTTAATCTCTTTTCCATTTATAACTGTACTGCTTGACCTTTTTGCAGCAAGGTGTCTTGTATATAAAATGTCAAAGAGAGGATTATAGACATGGGACAAAGATATAGTTTAATTAAAAAAAGTCCTGTGAGACTGAAAAAGGTTACTGGCCCAGATCACAAATATTTAATGCCAGATTACTATTTATGATGTTAAAATAACAAAAAAGGGTTTATGGGTAACTTGTAATTGACCAACCTTTACAGGTGCATATGATAATATTAAGCTTCAAGTAATAACTTTCATATTAGCTTGGAAATTAGTTTTTAAAATTTAAGAAATATTTCCTTAATGTTTTTTGTGTATCATAGAACTACCTTTACAACATGAAATAGGTTAATGGTTTAAAGTCCGTTTCTTTTCATTCAAAATGGCTCTGCAGAAAAGCATAAAATAAAGTGTGAGTTTTTGAAATTTATTCGCATGTTCATTATTTTCCATCTCTGACATTTAAGCTTGGATAGGAGCATGGGTTCAATACTGAATGAATGACTGAAAAAGATCAATTTAGATTTTGTTGCTGATTTGTCCCACAGAAACTGTGAATGCATTTCCAACCTGAACAGTCCTACCAGGTTTCTCCACCTCTGTTCACTCTGTGTGATAATGAGATGGAACAATTGTTTTTGTACTTCATAAGCAAAGGGAAGGCCATGTATAAGTATTCAGAGAAAGAACCCAATTACCAGTTAATTTGTGAATCAAAATCAGTTCATGATGACTGGATTTTGGCTCAAGATTGGGTATTAACAAAACAATGCTTCAGCAATGGAGAAACAAGGAAATTTGAAGCCCAGTTTTAAGAGTAGAGCACCCACAGATCTCCTTGGCTTTCACTGACAAGCTCATGGAGGCATCAGAGAAAACCTGGCACACCATTTATGCAACTACTTCAGTAAAGGTGCAGTAAATGCATTGTGTAGTGATAATTTGATTTTTACTTTTAATATAGAACAAATTTTTGTGATTTTTGGTTAAACTTAGTATATATAGAAGTTGGTAAAAAAGCATAGATCAATAACGTGTAATACAGAATTTTCCTGTGTCTAAATATTTTTAGGGGAAAGTGAGGAAAAGGTTAGAATGAAAAAATCCTTCTCCTCCATAGCAGTGGTAATAAGAATCTACTATAAATATCCATGGTTGAGTTTGAATCTGAGCATACATATTAAGAATATTATTAGAGAAAAATGCTACCAGAATTCCCATGAGAAGCCCCATGTCACTATGGGGCACTTGGGAATTTCTAGTCTGAATGCAGAAAAAATCCTGCAAGTAAAGGCACTGCTTAGTTATGTTCTATTATGCCAGCTAGCACACATAATGATAATGTAGCAAGTGCAGGTAAAGAGAAGGATGGTAATGAGGATGAGGATTTGGAGAGCAGATTGCCCAAAACATGATGACAGTATTTACTCAACACCCTGTTGGGTGAAGGCAAGATACAATAATTTTTATCTTATTGTACTGAAGAGCTGATAAATGAAAAAGCATATATTCTAAATAAACCTGTGTGGGTACTGCTTCCTTGGAGAGCAGCACATACAGTACAGCTGGGCTGATCCACCCCTGGAAGTGTTCAAGGCCAGCTTGGATGGGGCCCTGTACAAACTGATCTGGTGGGTGGCATCCCTGGCCAAGGCAGGGGGATGGAACTAGATGAACATAATGGTCCCTTACAAGCCCAACCATTCTATGATTTTATGATTTTAGAAAAAAACCTCAAAACAACTGGATACCTGAAGTAATTGTAGTCTGATCTTGAAATTACACAGCATGACTACAGTAAATAGATGTTAATAATTAAAGACTTGTAAGTAAACAGAAAATGTAATATGATGCAATTTGGATTTTCTGGGATCGTCACTATGGTATTTTGTTTATTCAGAAAATAAATTTTATAAACAAAGGAAACATGATGGATATCATCTAAGAAGAGGTAATAAATTAGGCACTGTGTCATGTAGAAATTGATAGAAAAGTTACAGAAGATGTGCATTACCAAAGCAGTAAAGAAGACAGGAAAATAGCTGGGTTGTTCTTGGGTCATTGTTAACACAGACATGAAAGACAAATTAAGAAAACTCTGCCTCTGAGTTCCTCCAGGTCACACTAACAAGCTGTGATTGATCTTCAGTATAGCAAACCAGACTATCATACATTAAAACAATGAAACCACCCAATATTTTCAAAGTAAATAATAATAAAAGATATGAAGTCTTTTGCTTGAAGGTCAGTGACAGAAGTTTCTTCTATGCTCTGCTGCCCTTCTGCTTCTCAGAACTCTCAGACTGTTGGGTATCCTGGAGCAGAGACCTCCAACATCTACCAGTGTTCTAAGTGACCATGTAAAATATCTATTAATTAGCAAACAGACCTCAACTGAGTGCCTAGACACTGTATTACCAAGTTACTGTCATTCCTATGGGTCAATGAATATTGATGAAAACCAGAATTTTCTGCTGGGCAGTTTACACAGCTCCTACCCTGCTTGTTGGCAATGGGTTATTTCATTTTTCCTATCTTACTTCTCCCATGTGCCATACAAACCTGAAGCCTAATTGACCACTATGGTGCAGGGTTTGTACAGGCTGAGCATTGTGACACCTGGTGCTGTGGCTCCTTTTTCCTCTTGCGGATCTAATCCTCAACACCTGTGCATTATATAAAGATAAGGACAAATCAGATGTTTATTTAATTACTACACATGCTCATCATTTGCTGGTGTTCAGTCCAAAGTTTGGAGTGCACTTAAATATGGACCTGAAAACAAATGCCATGGATATTTGCATTCAGAAATATTTGGTATGTATGCAGCTTTTAATAAATATTTTGTGGAAGTAGAACTCACTGCTGTAACTATTTATTTCTCTTGATCACAGAGCTGTATTCAAACATACAAACCCTTTCACTTTCAACATGAATATAACAGTCATAGAACTTGACCCTTTCCTCATCCTGCTGTACACTTTCTTTTGCTTTTGAAGGAATGTGAAGTTTTGAGATTATAAAGGGGAAATACATTCAGCAATACCAACTACTGTGATCCTGTGGGCTCTGTCAAATGCCGCCTATGCCACCAGATTTACACTTCAGATTCCTCACCTGTGTCATTGTTGCCATGTAACCATTTCCCATCCTGTGAAACACAATGGATTGATCCTGCAAACCTGACAGGGACAGACCTCATGTTGACTTCACTGTCTCCAGCCTTTATTTCATCTATTGATCTGGAAGGCAATAACAGAAAGGATCATTGTGATTTTACATCATGATTCTTAGGTGCAGAGGTCAGATTTTGCCAGTTTCCATTGGATCCCAGTAGAACATAAGCAAGGGTCTCCCATGTTATGTCAGCAAAAATGATTCCCAAATACATATGCTTTTTTCTAGAGTGGTGTTTTTCAGACATAGGGCCATGACTCGTCTAGGTGCACAGAGAATGACAGGGGTATCCTTCACTATCCTCCTTTCTAATCATCCTTTTCAATTCTTACTCTGCTGGGTAAGACTTTAAAAACATGACTTAAAAACATGGTTTTATAAATTACCTATAAGCAGAATTTCATTCAGTGATGCTCATTTGAATCAGCAGAGGGCCTGAAAAATTGGTCTTATGATGAGCAAGTTGTTCACTCTCTGCAAGACGTGCCCTGAGCATCCTCCTTACGTAAGCACTTAGTCAGGGTAAATAAATAAACACAAAGGGTGCCATTTCACATTACAGTTAAACTAAGGGCTTGCTTCCAGTAAAAGCAGGAGGTGTCAGTCTCTTTCCCACCTACTTTCTTCTTTCTTCTTCTGTGTCTGCTTTATGTTTTCTTCCTTTGCACTGCTCTGGCACTCGTCTGATCACACAATAAACTGGGTCAATATGCTAACCTTGAGAAAAAAATTAATATTTTTGTGGCAGTTTTTCTAGGTTTTTCTTCTACAGCTTTAATGAATTAAATTTGCCTCTTCAGCCATTCACTGAACATTGGCTTGATCTGGTGGCAGGACACAGCTGGGCTTCAGTCCAGTGTGTGTGCAGGGAAAGCAGGAGTGCAGTGTAGGGCAGTGGGAATCCCACTGAGGTAGAAAGGAGCCAGTACCTCTGTCACCACCACTCTCAAATATAAAGCTGAAGGCAAAACTTTAGAGTCAGACATCACCTTCAGTTCAGTTTCTGTTCTCCCCTTGAATTTCCCTCAAACTTGTTGAATCCTCCATTTACTAGTTTCAAAAGAGGATTCATTGGATTACAACTGAATATGCAGAATATACATTTGAAAAGACACACAAGGGAGCAGTATAAACCCTCTGTCCTTTGTACATTTCTAAAGTAGTCATAACTGCATCCCAGACCCTAGAAGCCATACCAGGTAACAGACTTAAAAACCCAGTTAGCTCTAACTCCAAAGCAGGCCAGCACTTTGTGAAGTGCAGATTTTTGATCTGCAAATTTAAAAATTGAAAACCTTTTCAGGCATGTTTACACTTCCTGAGCAAAACTCATTTAAATTCTCAGGGCTGATCTTAAACTGCAAACTGGCTCACTTGATTTGTTATGTGCCCAGTAGCTATTGACAAAGATATTACTCACTGTTCTAGTATTTTTTTTCTTCCCAGAGAAATCTTCCTTATCTTCTTGTGTCTTTCACAAGTACTACTTTCCATAATCCATCAGATTTCATATTATCAGATTGTTTGAAGATGTATGTTCAGGTTTCTCTGCTTGCTTAGCAGTATGTAAACACTGGAGACCTCAGTTAGATTTATATGACAAAGGAAGTGACAGGATCTCTTTGACAAAGCTAAGCAAGGAGTCTACAGTGTTAGACTTCTGGAAATTGTAGATTGAAATTAGTGCTCAGGACTTGTCCTCCACCAGTGACACAGCAGGTACACAGCATAATTTACCCCTATAAGCCAGTGAGTAAACTCAAGATTCCTGTGGGGACTAAGGTAATTGCCCTGTTCAAAAGCTAAAATTGGTGTCTATCAAGAATTTTGCCCCATATTTGAGAGTTGCCCTGCCTTTTCTATGGGACAACATCCTGTCATAGAAGACAGAACTAAAAATTGTGGTTCATTTGGTCCTCCTTCTTACATCTGAGTAGAATTAAATCTTAGTTCTAGATGATTATACATATATATATAAATCATTAAAAAATAATAATGAATAGGATGTTATTATAAATACAGAGAAGCATTCACAAGTTCAGTTGTTCACTTGGAAGTTGTAGGTATGTAAATACATTATTAGGGAGTAGACACAGATATGGTATTTTACTGAGAGTAAGAACACAATTTGGCCCACTTCACAGTTATCAGATGTACAGTTTTTGCAGTGGCAGGTCTTCTCTTGGGGGGAGTTTCATCTTGAGAACCTTTCTACAGGTCATGTGAGAAAAACTGCTCTACCTGCATGTCACTAGAGTCTGTGCTCTTGAGTGCTGTAGGTTTACTGACAGCAGTACTGCAGATAAGCAGTAGAAGGTCCACAGTGTTGTTTTATGGCACAGTGCTATGGCCAATGTGTTGTCATTGCCATGCAGGTTCTATATGCAGCTCCTTCAAATCAAGGCATCCAACTGTTTGTTCAGCATCATCTGCTACTCTGCTGGAAGTTTTCTAATATCATTAGCAATTACTTACTTAAAAAAACCCCGAAAACAGATCTTAAAATGTATTATTTTCAAGTTAGGTTTCGAAACCAATATGTTCATCTGCTCTTCAGGGCCACTGAAGTCTTTCATGATGCAGCAATGTGTTTTATAATATAAGGAAATATATGTGAATATATGTGAACAATTTATAGCATCACTAACCCTATTTATCATGACATTACTTAATCTCAGAAGGCTTAATTTTCTTTGAAATTATCTTGAAAACTATCATCAGGTCCTGGGTTGTGGAATTCCAGAAACCATGGAAAATGCAAGAAAGAGTAAGTAAAAGACTCTCAGTTTCTGGTACGCTCTGAGTTCACCAGATTGGTCTTCCTGTTCAAAGAAGCTTAAAAAGGGTCAGATTTGGCCAGCTGGGAGTGCCTGCTATACTGTCCATATGTTTTAACAGGTGGAAGGCTTGCTTGGTTCTTCACTCTTCTGCTAGGAAGTGGGCGATGCTTGGAGGTACCCAGGGGCTTCCCACTGGGCTGGACCAGCTCCAGCACTCTGAAACTGCAACAAATAGGGTAAGGAAGAGGCATTTAGAAAATCAATCTTTAACCCCTGTGCAAGGGAGAGAAACAGCTTCCTTCAGGGAACATAGAGGGCAGGTGAACTAGGCTCCTGCTTTCAATCTCTTCTCAGTGACTGCTGGGATCTCAGGGAGATAGCATAATTCTATGCTATCTATAATCTCTCTGATACACTGGTATAAATAATGATAAAAATCATGCTCATTTTCTCTATAACTTAAGATGTAATTTCTACTAAAATGCATAAAATTCATTGCCGTTCTAGTTTTATTATTCATGTTCCATTCCCTGAATAAAAGGGCATGGAGAGGGAGAGAGATAAATGGAAATCAAGTTAATACTGAGGAAATGTGTCAAGTAAAGTCCTTGGAAGCATTCAAGCTCAGCAACATGAAAGAGTGCGCAGGAAACCTAAGAATTTAGCAAACAAAATGACCTCAAATTTATGAGAACTCGGGTAGAAGAATATGCCTTTGCATTTGCTCTACTGCTGTTCACATTTCCTGTAGTTTTAGTTTGTTGTTCTTAATAATAAGAGATTATTGGAGCAAATAAGCAACAAAATTTACACCTCCATCTGTGGCAGGCAACAACTGCTGTACAACTGAAGGGAGAGTTCTCACTCCATGCATTTGAGGAGAGTATTTCCAGAGGAATCTCTCAGGACCCATCACTAGTCTTCAAACTGAGAGAAAATTACAGGCAAACATTCACTGTCAGGTGAATGGCAACAAAAAGCTTTATAAATGAGGATTTCCATAGCCCAGGAATATTTAGGATTTCATGGTAATGTAAAGGACCTTTAAAACATATCACAACACACTTTTGATATTTCTAATATTACATAACCAAGGAACTTTAGGCTGTAGAACAATATTTTTATAGTTTTAACAAGGTTATAAGTCCAATGAAATATATTTGACACCTATTGAAAAAGTAATGCATTACTTTTTTAGCACATTTTCCATCCACTGTAAAAAACATTAAAAAATCTGTTAGAATTTTACATTTCTTTGGATGCAATTTTTCATGTCTGTTTTGAGGGAAATTTTGAAATGTTCAAAGCTTTCATTTAAAGCCTGACCTACACGAACTCTACCCCCCAAAAAAATTAGTAAAGCAGATGTCTTCAGTGCCACTCATGTTTTACCTCACTTGAAAATACAGCAGCTGTCTGCCATGACAGTTACAAATCTGTCAGGTTATGTAAACTGGGAAAAAAACCAAAGAAGATGGTATCAAAAGGGATGCCTACAGTTTCTGAGAATTTCAGCTGCTCATTTTGTCTTCCTGGATTTTTGGGCTCTTGCTGCTCAGTAAGGACTTGAGAAGCGCTGGTGTGCAGTTGTAGAGATGGTAAAAAAGGCTTCTTAGGTAGGAATGACATTGCTGTCTGTGTAGCCCTTGGAACCCCTGGTTTCCTTAGGCTAAGGCTCACTAGCTTTTCCTGGTCCTTAGCAAGATCCAAAACAAACATCTAGAAAACAAGGTAGTTTTAGATTGAAATGTTACCTGTATTTCAAAAGAGGTTTACCAAATATATATGCCCCTATACAGTTAATCTTATTTAAAAGTAATTTTCCAGGAAGAAGACTCTGAAGGTGCTAACCATCTCTCCTCAGACCTACAACCCTGCAGTTAGTTGGGCTCCACTGGAAGAGTGACTGAGCAGTCAGGGATAAAAATAAACTGCTGGTTCACATGTCATTCCTGCTCACAAACATTCAGGACATGCTGACCAAGCAGTGTTGACCAATTAAAGTGGCTCTTTTGTGTTATTTTTATGAACTACTCCACTGATAATTACTATGACTACTAAATGAGTGTCAAAAGTTGCAGTGGTTTTGGTCTACACTAATATTCCTACATTATCTGTCCTTTGTGCCTATCAAGGTTTTTATTCCTTTTAACCTCTAGGGAACATGAAGAACTGTTCTAGCCCCAATAATATTCAAGTTTATATGATTACCAAGATCATTTTTAACAAGCTCTTCTACCATACCTAGCACAGGGACTAAATGCATTTATGTTGTTGATATACTTTGCTGTCATACTGTGATCAGGTGCTCCTGCCAGTTTCATTAGCTTTTTTGGCAGTTGTTGATGCAAATGATTACAAACTGCAGCTAATTAATTTTCAGTGTCTAGCATCAGTTTTGCAGAATTGATTTCTAGGGGCTTATTTTACACCTGATGAAGGGACAGAAAACACCCTGGTACACCTTGGCTGGCGCAGTTCAAGGAGGTCCTAACTGTCCTTTAGGGTGAATTTTTGCTGTTGTCTCCTTCTCGATATATTTGGTCTGCAGGGGAGATCCAGGAACATTGTGAATTGGTGATGACAATATGGAGCTGTGCTACCAGACTACCTCTTGCCTATCCATGTTAGCAATGATGAAGAGGTAGGTTTCTCTCTAGGCCAAAAGCTATTTCAACTTCTATCTCTGATTATGCCATTGAAACAGGAGTTAACACCCAGAGCTATGGAAGGGAGATTTGAGGTGCTCCTACTCTGATGTGTGTTAGAAAACACAGAGCTTCTGAGTTTGATTACTCTTTTTCTCTCTTTTCAAACCATTGCCTCTAGTCTGCCTTTTCAGACAGACACCTTCTGAACAAAGGAGACTCAGGTTGTGTCCAGAACCCCAGTAACAGCATGGACTGAAGGGTTAGCAGAGTTGGAACTGCAAATTGTGCATGACAAAAAAATTCTAGAGTAGTTTGCAATTTTTCTCCTGGGCAATACCCATAGGAGGTGTAGCTAGATGGGATTCACATGATGCTAGCTTAAGCATTAACATGCTTACCATCCCAATGCAGACACCCAGAAACACAGACTGCTTCCTGGACAGGTGGCCATCAGCCAGACAAGAGAAGTTGTAATAATCTGTTCTTTGATCTTTCTGAGGTCTCCAAGATTTCTACTGCTTTCTAGTTTGGATAACAGTTTAAATAATGATAACATTTTTCTCTTGAGTCCTTCAGTTACTAATTTCTAGAATTTCAACAATTTCATTTCTATCGGTGTTTTTTTTAAATCTTTTGTGTATTTCACAGCTTTGACTGTGACTATATAAAATAGCTCAAAAAAATTTTAAAGAACAAGTAGACCAATATCACACATTCCTGAATACAAAAATGGATGGTGGTTCATAGACATATACAGCTTGGGGTCTTTTTCCTCTCCTACCCAGCAGATATTTTCACTCGAGTTCAGGAAACTTCCAGGCTGACCTTTTCTTCATGATAAATAACAGTATTGCTGGTGTTGATGTTCTTCATCCCCTCCTGTTCAGTTCTAGATGCCCATCTGGAGTCTTTGGGCAAGAAGATCTAATGGTTGGTGTGGCCAACTTTAGGGACATAAGACTGAGGGTCAGATGAGTTATGGCAGGCACTGGTGGCACAGTAAAAAGTACTTGAGATATTCTGTGTGTATAGTCTTCAGGAGATGACCATACCATGTTCATGTGTTTCATGTTCTAGGGCAGATTCATTTTGTTGGACAGATTCATATGTGTAGGACAGAACTGGTGATTTGCCTTCAAAGGTAGTCAGTTGCAATGGTCTGCAAATGGTTGCAAAACAGCTCTTGCTTTTTATATGGGAATGGCTGGCATGATCACTATATCTGTGCCATTTATCTTTGTTTCTGCATAGTATTTGAAATCAAATAGCTTATTGACTGCTTTTGTCAGGTCTTTTCTTTTGGGGATGAACTAAGGGAACATTTCTCATGGAAAGTACTTGCCATGGCAATTGTCACCTCCTCTGATTTGTAGCTCTGATTTGTAGCTTAGATAAAAGTCACATTGACTTAGTCTAGGCCTTCCTTAGAGCTAGCCTGAAAACAGCCACAGAAGAAAAAAAGATAGCACCAAAATGGGTTGGTTTGTGCCAATGTTTTATAGAGGTTTTTCTGTCTTGATAACTGCAGAAGTCATAAGCAGTGCAATAGTCAGTGTGATGCTAAAAAAGAAAAATTGATAGTCTATTTTTAGAGGCAGTTTGAAGTTCACTTCAGGACAAAAAAGAGCTGGAGATAACTCTACAGCAACCAGTGTTATGTGATTGCACCAGTTGCATAAAAGCTTTCAAGTGTAAATCTCTTTAAAGACTTTCCATATGAGGAAAATGTCATTTGGGAGACCTGGGTAAGTGTCATGGACCCTGTGGAATGCAGTCATCGACTTCATTTGGTGAGCTGGATGACTGCCCAGCTATCAGCAATTCTACTGTGGCTCCAGACAAAAACTGAAAGAGAGAAGTTGCTATATTTGCTATAAACCAAATGTAGTCCAAGTCATTAGAGCAACAAGGGAGTCTTTAAAGGCTTGTTTCTGTGGCTCCTAGACAAATAAAAATCTTGAGATTCACCCAGAAGTTTCACCTCCAGTGTTCCACCTCCACTTTCCAGGTGTGCCAAGATTTTTTTAATTGACCTGACAAATAGGATTGAATAACTGTCTCTTCCAACAGCAGGTGGGCA
Organism: Passer montanus; assembly: GCF_014805655.1. NCBI lineage: Eukaryota > Metazoa > Chordata > Aves > Passeriformes > Passeridae > Passer > Passer montanus. Next base: position 10,676,567 of record NW_024371037.1, read on the forward strand.
GTCAAAGGCTGTTGGGCAAGCAGTCCTCTGGCAGCAAAGAGGGATATATATTTCTGACTCAGAAATTCTTAGATAAAGTATAAGCATCAGTAATTATCACTGAAGAGGTTGTAGGAACTAAAAGCAAGGACCATCATTCTGGCAAATTTTAAAGAGATATAAGATCTTTGAAGAATTAATGATGTGTTTCATTTTTATACCCTTTCACTGAAATCTTCTGCATATTTTTATTCATTGCACTGTGCCTGTACATTCCTTGTAGATTTGGATATGGTAACCAGGTAAATTCCATCTGATGCTCAAATCTTCATACCGGTGGTCTCTAAGGACCTATGAAGAATGAGATATTAGGATATAATATAATACAGTTTCTTATAATATAATACAGTTTTCATATTAAAAAGAAATTCTCCATTTCCAAGATGTGTAATACAACAGTTTAGAAAACAATTTTATATGCAATACACATTAAGTGTTGGCTATTATAGATCAGCATATCCCAGTGAAGCCAAAGGAGTTATACCAGTTAACAGTAGATAAGAAATGTATTGGTCTTAAATTGAATATTAGTTTTTTAAGAATTACATGCATTCTTACAACACGGTCCAGCAACCTGTGTCTCTCCTGACACTCATATGGCCCCATGTGCCATCTAGTGGAAAAGGTCAACCTTAAAGATACTGTCAACCTGAGCTAGGAGGGTTTACAATGGAAAATGAAATGGAAAATAAATACTAAGGAAAAAGAGAGTCTTCTATTCAGAAGAGCAACGTACTTTCACATGCATATATATTACAAGTAGGTGAATAGGAATAATATTTGACAGTTTGGAATTAGTATTAAAATTATTGCCAGTATAAATACATACTTTTGAATCTTTAACTGCATAGAAATCAATATTGTTTGAGGGACAAAAGGACTTGTTTTTCATATTCTAGTGATTAGTCTTGATTTCATAAAGGCACTCTGGAGAAGGACAAAAAAGAGAAAAGATAAAAATAGAAAAGTACATGTGGATCTCAGAATATGAAGGAAGTAGTATAACCAGTTGTTAAAATTGCTATCAATTTTCCTGCTGTCTGAAATGCAAATGTAAAAGAAATCAGTAGAATGTAAATATAGCAAATTATATTAAGAATTATTTCATTACTTAAAAAAAACCCAAACAGGTTTCATGGGGTTTTTCTTTCATTTTATTGTCTCTCTCCAGTTAATCTGCTCTAGAGATCTATTTTCTCTTATTTTCCCTATTGTGATAGAATATATCTGCTGCAAATCCTGTCTTTCTTCAGTCTTTCCTCTCTTCAGGAGCTGCTTACAGCTGTTTTTGCAGATCCACTCTCCCTATCTTAGTCTAATTTTTCACCTTAGTCTACATTTCCTGTAGTTTATAGCATGTTTGTGACTGCAGAATTAGTTTAACTGTATCGCATAGCAAATAATTCCTACAATATTCATCTTCACAGATGCTTTTCTGAACCAATTTTTTCTCAACACTTAGGTCCCAGCAGCAGTTCTTACTGTTCTAGCAGCACGTGGAATAGTAGTAAGCCCTCTCCATGGAGCTGGACATGGCAGCACTGCTCCTAGCATCATGTGCTTGGAAAAAGTTTACCTGCAGCAAAACTCTTATTCTGAGACCAGACTGGCAAAAACTTGTTGCTGATTAAAGCAGAGGGAATTAAGATTCCCACAAACTAAATTTTGGGCAAGACACCAGTGTGTCAAAGTTCAGCACACTCCCTATGCCTTTGCATGCTTGAAGTTAGATACAAGGTATTGGCTAGGAGAAATAGCCCCATAAACAATACATTTTTTTCTTCCTCCTGTTGAAAAATCTCAAGCTTTTCAATGACTTTGAGGACAAAAAAAAAAAGGCCAAAAAAAAGGCCAATAAAAAAAAATGTGGGCCCTAACTGTTCCCACTTAAAAGATCCATGTGTATTCATTATAGGTGTGGCTGCTGCAACTTCAGCTACTAGGTCAGTTTCATTACTTTTCACATGCTACAAAAGTTTACCTGAAAAATGCAGGCAAAAACACAACAAAATTTATGCCAGCAGCTTTAATTTCAGCAAATATATTGAGAATTTTGTGAGAAAAATTGTACTCCTCGATCTAAGAGCACAATCTTGTCAAGTAAGTCTCATCAATGCTGACAGACTTAGAGATGTGGGAACTTCTCAAAGAAAATATTTCCCAAAATATTTCACCATGGAAAGTGTCAGTCAGCCAAAAGACAGAAGCTGCTGACTCCCTCCTCTTGTTTCTCACTTAATGGATCTCTGACTAGGAAAAGTCATATCTATATGTCTTCATACACTATCATCAAAGAGACACTTGCAGAGGAAACTAGCACTTCACTTCATTGCCTTCTGATCCTAGACAGGGCTTCCACCCACAAAGAACACCATAACATGAATGAATTTTTCTGGAAGAAAAAACATTACTGGAAAGTGTAGAATTTAAGTTATTCTAATTGCACTGCTAAAGCAGCTCTATATATTCTCTGGTTCTGCCACTCACTGCTTTAAAGGCATAGCTTTTTTTATGAGCATATTTCAAATCTGTGAAATGTGTATAGACACTGAAAACATAATCCTGAGCTGTGGAGATACAGTGAGTGTGTCTGTGCTGGTATTCACTGGAACAGCTGAGAGATGATGAAGGGGAATTAGAGAACTAAAGAGTTAATTTCCCCAAGTGCACCTGATTGGTGCCAATCAGGGAGCAAGACCTTCCTTCTTTCATCAAATTGGTCATAAGTATATTTTCTACTTGTGTGTATATACACAAGTATCTATATCTATATCATCTATATATATATCTATATCTATCTATATCTAATCTATATATCTATCTATATTGATATATATATCTATATCTATCTATATCTATCTATAGATATATATCTATACATATCCCACACTTGCAGAGATTTTTCAAGTTATTCCAAAAGTGTGTTCCATAGAAAACATGCACATAAAATATGTTGTATTCCTTTCCCTTTTTAAAATGTTGGTACATGATGCTAATTTCTAATCCTAAAATCAGGAGGAACATAGTACTAAAAGTACCCATGCTCATGAGAGTGGGCAAGATGCTAGCCCATCCTGGGACAAAGAAAAAGCATGAAATAAATCAGATATAACTGCATTATTTGGGATAAAATAATTAAAAGATAAAGTGTATTAATATTATGTTATAAAATTTTTGGCATGAATTTATTAAAACACACTTCAGCAGTCAGAGCAGAATAAAAGCTAATTTGCAACTGGTTGTAATGGGCTTGAAATAAGCTTTAGTATTAGAGAAAGTTCAAATACAGTAGAAAGGAAATGCAATACAATAAAGCTGTGACTCAGGGGGCTGATTGGGATAATGAAATGCATTTCAATGAATTCTGATGGGTAAAGTGTTATTACAGAGGAGCTTATAAGCCAGGGGAATAGATGAAATTTGCCACAATAGCACTACACTGTCACAGTGGCTTTTATTACTATAGAAATTATTCAAAGTGTGAAAGGTACTGTTCTTGGTGTTCTAATAACTAATCTAAAGTGACTATCTCTATTTCACTGAGCTTTGTTGTTCACCAGTATCAAAAGTGTAGGCTCTGTCTCTGCTCAGTGACAGAACTGCTAATGCTCCTTTCCTTCTGTCTGCTGTGAGTCTCCTCTGCTTGCTAAGACCATAGAGCAGACATTCTGCACATCTATTAAAATGAAATCCAGGGAGGCTGAGGAAGTTTGCTGTTTTGCCTGCTCTGTGGGGGCCTCCTGTGGCCTGAATTAGATGGCTCTTTCACAGCAAGGCAAAAATAACTCCTCAGTTATGATTTGTGAGAACAGCAGGGCTAATGCTAAGATCAGAGAGCTGTGGTTTGCTCCCTGTGTGTTTGGAAACATTACGAGTAATATTTTATGAACTTTTAATTTATATATAGTTTCCTCTATGCAAATATGTACTTTCTTGTTGAAATTTTCATCATTTTATAACCCCAAAATTTGACTTGCCTCAAGATGGTAATTAAAAACACCCAGATTTTAAACGTGTATAACTTTTTCATAGATTTCTTCACCACTCAACCTTGTAATCAAATTGTTTTAGAGACTGTGGAACATTGAGCAATTACATGATTTCTTTAATTTCTCAAGTCTGTGTTGATAATTTTACAAAATTCCTTAGATTTAGATACATTGAGTTTTAAATAAAAATTGTGAATCTTTGCAACTTATGGAATGTTGTTTTAGAATTTCTGTGAATGGTGCTGAAGAACGGTAGTTGAGAAGATAATCTGTAGTGCATTCTTTTAATATATTTAAGATAGCATTGAAATAATTTTGCATCTTATAAAACATAAGATATTATGAATGTCTTGATTAATTGTAAACATCATCTTTTGTTCTCCTTGGATTGTGTGTTCTGGGTGGGATTTTGCATGTCTTACAGAGTTACGATTTCTTAGCACTCAGTGTATTTTGGGCATTACCAGAGTATATGTTTCAATATTATCTGCTTGCAGACTTTGGATGTCCTGACCAATTTCCCACTCACTGGTGATTACTTCTGGTTCTGTTCCGAGAGGCTGTCACGCACACACCCCTTCTTTGTGCCATTTGCACAATTTCTGTGATCTGGGAAAATATGTTTTTTAAAAAAATACAGTCTCTAGTTATTTCTTGGGAAAGAGCCATGCAAAGATCTAGTAGCTGGTGCAGCCATGCCATCAAAGAGCACAACTAAAGAATAGTGATCTCTTGCAACAAATGAGAAATGAGCACTTCCAAGGTGAGGGGGAAACTCCTAAATCACACCTGCTGCTGAAAGTGAACCCTCATTCATTAGTCCTAGTCTGTTTGCAGTCCATAAATGTTTGTCTTTCATAAGTTATTAAATACCTTGCCCCACAGCATGATTTGTAACACCTAATGACAGCTCATATTTTACCTGAGCAGCCTGTGAAGCATGTTGAGTTCATGCCCTCTGTAAGATATTTGCATCACATGTCTCCTTATTCTTTCTCACATCTGTTGAGGGCATATAACAGAAAGGGAACATAAGCCCCAGAGAAAGAGCACATGGACTTCCCAGCAGGAACTATTCCAACTGCCAACAAAATAAATCATATTACAGGAGGTAAAGGTGAAGCCAATGAAGGTACCACTTGAGATGCTACTATGAGTAGAATTGCTGTCATTAATTGTGTTTGCAGGCATTATCATGTCATGCAACCCTATCAAGGGAAAAACAAGGAGCATAAAACCAGATGTGACAGACCACAAAATGCTATATGTTATACAAAACTATGTTATATAAAACTATGAGTCCATAACTGAGGTTAGTCAATAATAGGCAGTGCCTTTCCCACATGGAGTGAAGAAGAAGAGGCAAAAAAACCCCATCTTGTTCCTGCCCAAGAAATATTATTTGTATTGTGTGTGGATGTGTGAGAGCAAGGGTCATCCATTTCTCAGCTACAATCAGCCTTTGGAAAGTATCAGGCTCACACAGCAGGTAGCAGGTTTCAGCAATCACCATGCATCATGTGGGACTGGCTGTCAGTGGAGTGCAGAAAGCAGCAGAAACCAGCAGAAACAAGCATACAGGGAGGTCAGTTGTCTTTAGTTTCTCCCTCCCTCACAGCCTTCTCCTGTCTGTTCAAGCTCTACACAGTCAATGTGCCAGAGCAAAGCAGCACAGTTCAAATGCATTCAATAAACAAAACTGGCCTAAAAAATGGTGGATGTTCAACAATCTAACACTTCTCTAAAGCAAAGGTTCACGACCTACCATGAGTTTGTTTTGTGCCTCTATTTGATGCACACTCTAAGCAAGTCCATTGGGAAACAAACAGTTTCTAGTGCTCACAAAAGTAGAACTGTCTGAATTCAGTCCTTAATTTGTACTAAAGTGGTCTGCATTATGTACCATGATCTGAGTTAATATTTCTTTATTCTAACATGAGAAGAGTGATATTTGTGATTGCAGACTATTATTAATCAGATAAAGGAGTTAAGCAGATGCATTGATGGAGAATCAGAGGAAGAAGCTTCACTGAGATTGCCTTGATTGATCCTGGCTCTAACCATGATCCAAAGGGATTTCAAGGGAGCTAACGTGAGGATCTCTCCATTTACTAACTCCTCCATAATGCAGTATGTCAGAATCTCTCCCTGGTAATCTCCCCATGGGATATCTGCATCTTCATTGCTCCCTGCCTCATTCTTTTCCCTTTGGAACTCTATGATGCTCCTTTATCCCATATCTGATCCAAAATTTATTAAAGAAAAGTTTCACCAGAGATGAAACCTTATCTTCATTCCTCTCTATTCTTTTCCCATTATTAGAGATACCCTCTAAATATCACCATGTCAGTCTAAGAGAAGGATTAGGGAGTAAAAATATACAAGTGTGGAAGGGTTAGGTGAAGAGGGCCAAAGCAGCCCACATTGTTGCAGATAGCGTGGTGTTTTCGGCACCTTTAATTTCAATACTGTCAGTGCCACTGTTCCTTAGAGCTTCAGCAATATCGTAATGATATATTGTGTGCCATTAGTATAAACAAAGCAAAACAACAGCTTTGCAATCAGAGCCATAAGCTAAGTAACATCTGCATACATAGAGACAGAAGATCTGAGTGTGATCTGTCCTTTTCAAATTATTGTGCTTTATGTAAGAGCCGAGCTTGATTATTTCTAAGAGAGCAGAGAGCTAGAGCCTCTCCAGTAACAAAAGATCTCGGAGCTGCTGTGGTGCGGCGGATCCCGGGATGCTCGCACGGCAGCGCCCGCCCGGAGCGCGGAGCGACAGCGCGCCGCCGCCACCAGAGAGCGCCGCGACACCGGCTCAGCCCGCCCGTTCCCGGCCATCCCTCCTGGCTCCCGCCCGGCTCCCTGCCATTCTCCTGCTCCCTGCCATCCCTCCTGCTCCCTGCCATTCTCCTGCTCCCTCCCATCCCTCCTGCTCCCTCCCATCCCTCCCGACTCCCTCCCTAGCAGGAGGGATGACTCCTGCTCCCTCCCACCACTGGCGGCTCCTTCCCATCCCCGACTGCTCCTTCCCATGCTCGGAGGCTCCCGCCCAGCACCGGCAGCTCCCTGCGGCTCCCGGCTCTGCCCGGCTCTGCCCGGCTCTGCCTGGCTCTGTCCTGGCTCCGCCCGGCTCTGCCCGGCTCTGGCCCTGGCTCTGCCTGGCTCTGCCCGGCTCTGCCCTGGCTCTGCCCGGCTCTGCCCGGCTCTGCCTGGCTCTGTCCTGGCTCCGCCCGGCTCTGCCCGGCTCTGCTCTCCCCGCCGGGGCTGGGCCATTGGAGCCGCGGCTCGCCCGGTGCTGTGCGGCACCAGCGCATCCCACCGGGCTGGAGCTGGCAGCAGCCGGGAGCGCCTTGGGCGCAATTCCAGCAGAGGCTAACGGGAGACCTCCCCGGCTGTTTTCTACGCCTGAAAAAATGTTAAGAATGTGTCAAATCGGTGGTGAACGTCGTCCCGCTCAAAGGTGCTTCTCTCTGGAGATAGGGCAGACGTGGGGTTGGGGCGTCAATCACTGGGAACGCTTTTCTTTGGAAGCTGAAAGCCACATGTTAAAGGGAGCAATGAGCGATGTACTTGTAGAATGATGTAATAGAACACAATGTAATGTTGATTCTTTTTTTTCTTTAAAAAGAAAGAAAATCGTCTGAAAATCTTCACACCTTCCTGCAAAGGCACACAGAGCGGTAACTAACGTAACAAAGACCTCGTCATAGAATTTCATGTCAGAACTATTACCAGGAAAACTCTAACACAAAAAAAAAAAAAAAAAAAAGGCCTCCATGGCAAAATGGCAAGCATCCCTCTCAAATATTATTGTTCTATATTTTTTTAAATTACATGGACTGGTTTCTTTCTTCCTAATTGCAGGTCAAAGGAACCATTTGTTAATTTAACATCTTAACATCTCAGATAGGAGCTGGCATCTAACCAGCCGTCTGAATCAGTAAAGAGTTAAAGGAAAAGCTTCAACGCTTTCCAGAAATAGGAGGGGCTTAAGCAGATGTTTAAATCTAGCTAGATATGTCTGCACGGGTTTTGCTGCTTTTGAGAGCAGGAAAGCACAGAAATGTGAGCCCTAGGCTTGCATCTCCATCCTGACAAGAGTGTTTTAGTCCTGAGAGGAGTGTTACCAACTGAGTTCAGTGTTTTACAGGCCAATCCAATAGGAGCACTGAATGCCTGCATAAATGCACATCCCATAGGTTTCATTATAGAGGTATGACAGTAATAAGTGAAAGGAAAGTTTTCTTCCTGACATTCAAAAAATTAATGGGGCAGTTTTCAATATGAGAAAGAAAGACACAAGGAGAATCCAAGATTCCCTACTTCATCTCAGAAAGAATAAAATGTGTCTTTAATATGTTTTAGTGTTGTGATCATTATGTGATTATGTTGGTTGGTTCTAATAGAGGCAGGGTGAGAAAATGGCAGCTTTATTAAATGAATTTTCTGTGAAAAATTGTTGCTAGATGCAGTTCTGACAGGTATTCAGGATCATCCCATTTTTCTGAAAACAGAAAAAGAATCCTCTGTTTTATAACAGATATATCAGAACCAGGAGAGGAGAACTGGAGAAAGAACCAGATATTCATTTGATGCAGGTCAACAGTTAGACACATTCAGTGGGCTTCCAGAAGCTAAAGAAGGAGCTTGGTATCTTGAGGAACATGGATCAGTACTGCCAGTTGTCATCACCCCAGCTCATCACTCTTCCTCTAAAATTGAAATAACTAAATGCTTCGTGCGTTCTAGAGGGATTTGCTGGAGGAGGAAACTTTTCTTTTCCTCTAATAGTAAATGATACCCCTGAAAAACTAGGTAATTAATCAAGCCTGTATAGCTGTGATACTGTGTCATAATAAGACTGATCAATCACAGGGTGTACTGTGATGGAGACAGGTAAAAGAATAATTGCTGACCTGAGCATATTAGGAAGTTTTTGTATACTGTCTTGGGTGTGTACTGGGGAACCTCATCACACATCATCTAGTGAAAAATGAAAAAAAAATGGCCCCATAGGAGGAAAAAAAATTGGACTGTAGAGAGGAAAAAGATCTAAAAGAAGACTTCCCCCCCGCCCCCCCTTGGCTATAAAGCGTAATGTAGGATGTAGCAATTTGTTTAATAAGTTATATATTTTCAGACCTAGCTCTTAGTAACTTAGAAGTATAATCATCAAGATTTCCTAATCTTCCATTAATTAATGGCATTCTAGATGACAGGTCTTGGAGAAGCATTTCCTGGAAGAATATAGTGGGTTTTAAATGAAATATTTGGTGAGATGAGAAAAGAAATTTGAAAAAAGTTGTTATGAAGAATGAAAGTGAATAGCAACAAGGTGAAAAAATATTTTAGCACCATAATTGTCCTAAAATTAAGAGAGGTAAGATATAAAGAAAACCAGAGACAATACTTCAGTAAATACTGATTTACTTCATGGTAAATCAAAAGAGATTTACCATGAAGAAAAAGGAGCTTTTCAGGTAACAAACATCAAAGCATATACAGGTTTAGCAATCCTGTGCACACTTAGCACACTTTAGAAAGTGTAAAGTTGTACTGTGGGAACATGTAGTAAAAATAACACTAGCATAAGGTATTCTCCTACTGCCAGCTCTGCTAAGCAAATAGGAACTTCATTTTGCACCAGCTGCAGCATCCAAGTGGTCTACAAATGTGCCATCTGGTCTGCAATACATAGATTGGTGCTCTAATAGTATGGCTGCCCCCCACTGTACCCAAGTATGTAGGACATATGCTCCACTCCATTACTTAATTGTGCATTACCTTGCATCTGTAGGCATTAATTTACAAATTTCTGATACTTTTTCTTAAATTTAAAGGATTAAATTTTCTGAATTTTCTGTGGAAACACACTTGGATTCCAGTTAAACATTGCAATGAATCAAATCTTGGTTGCACACTCCGTGTTATTTCTGTTGAATTAGGCATGTGAATCCATAAGCAGGTTGCTTTGCTTTGGCTGCTGTGTTATGCTAGGGTCTGTTTTGGGGTACAGTAGAAGTGTCCCAGTGGAATTAACAGAGGTTTTCAGGGGGATTGAACATACATCAAAGACAAGAAAGAATGAAACACTAGACGCTGAAGAAGTTCAACATGCAAGTTAAATAGGAAATAACTAGGTTAGGGTAGTTTGTACATCAGGCTAATCTTTAGTTGGATACACTGATACTCATATAATAAAAAATGATTTGGTGAAAAGTTCTTGAAATCATCAAAAGTAGAAAGGAAGAATTGCTTTCTGATTAAAGAATTCCACGGTCCTCTATATTGTTCATAATTCGGTTGATTGGTGAGCTCTTCATGTTGAGATATTTTAGGGTAGTAGAATAATTGCAGCCAAGCCTAAATTTTTTAGATATTTTCTTTTAGGTGTTCATAATTATGTAACAGTCTCTTCTACCAAACTATGTACCAATACCATGTTTTAATGTTTTTCAGTGTATTTTAGTCCCAAAGATTTAAAATTTCATGAGATATTGGATATAATTTTGTTCTATGTACTGAAATGTTTAATTTTTAAAGGAATCCTTATTTTAATCCACAGAGTTAAAGTTTTTGAGGCTACATAGTTCTTATTTTTATATATTTTGTGTACAGAAAAAGTCAGCCTATCATCCTGGTGGACAATCACGTTCAGCAGAGGCTTTGTTGTGTCAGTACTTCTAGTTCCCACTCTGATCATACTGTCTCCTACATGACAAATGAATGGATTCAACAGAGAAAAACCACTTTAAAAATAGCTTATATTTTAAACTCCTTTATTATAGCAAAGTAATGGCTATATTAGTAGTCTCTAACATGTCTTTAAATATGAGAATATCAGTATAGCAACGTAGAAGTCCTCAAAATAGCTCCATCTGCTTTGGCATTAACTGCTGCAGAAAGCCCAGTCTGTGCCAGATGCACCCTGGAGTAAAAGCCCATCTTTCCTCTCTCTCATCCACCTTTTTACAGGGTTCATGACAAAGATTTATGTCCCTTTTGCATTGCAGCATGCTATCATGCAGTATGAGGACAACATTGAAATAATCTAGCACGGCACAGCTAATAATGGCTAACAGTATGAACAAATTTACACCTAAAACTACTGCCACTTCACATACTAATCTTAATTAATGGACCCTGGGAAGGTATTTTCATATACACAGCTAGCTGCCTCTTTAATTTTTGGAGAGGTAACCTGTAGATTTGTAGTAGACTAGATGTATTCTGAAAGAAATTTTCACTTCTTTTTATGTTTATCCTAAACCAAAGCTGTTATTTGGAAATGTGCATAGGGAGGAAAAACTTATGTCAGAATCACAGTGCTGGCCTTTGCTTTAATCATGCCCAGAAAGCATATATTTACATGCCTATGAAATTATCTTGAGTTATCAATAGCATGATGTGACTAATAGTAAAGAAAATCAGATTTTTTGGTATTGACACACAAATTACTTTGGCCTATAATAAAGTAATTTGACTGAGGTCACCTAGACAATTAGAAGCAGGAGGCAGGAGTTCTAGTTTCTTCTTCTATTATTAGACTTCTTTTTAGCTATGCATAACTTCTCAAGATTCAACAGGACTAATTTTCTAGATGGCTGTTGAAGAAAATGGGGAGCAGCTAAACAGTAGCATAGCATCATTTTGCAATGTATGCCACCATATGGAGACAACACAATTCATACCTTAGGAAGATTGTACTGATCATCAATATGATTACTTCAGTTGCAATTACTTGTGCATCATGAGGTTGGACAGTTCACTATCAAAACTCATTTTGTCTTGAATCTCTTAGCATAATTTTAGGTTTTCTTTTGGTGGTTTTTTAATTTTAATGGAATCTTCTATATTTGGGCATTTATCTGCCTGTCTGTCTCAGGTCTCAATTAAGTTTAAATATAGTTCTTGAAATGATGTTTCCAGTTGGAAATTTTAGAGGAACCATGATGACAGAAAGCTTAGTTCTCATTAGGAATTACAGTGGCTCAGCAGCACAGGTCATTTGAGGATGCTGATGCAGAAACATGGGATTAAATCAATTTTATATTTCCCCTTAATATCCTATCAGAATAATCTTCTTATCCCATATCATTAAATCACATAAGAGCTTAAGATGACAGCTAAACACAATTAGAATTTCCTAGAGGATATAGCAGGCCATTGGAATATGGCTTCAAATACATGTACAGGAAACATGTTCCTCTTTGGAAGGAAGAGGATTCTTTTCTCCAAGTGTCCTGCAGGGATTAAACAATTCATACTAGAAAGCCCTTGGTGTAACTCCCTGTGCAACCAGGAGTGTTACTAGGTGGTCTAGGACAATTCAAAGTGATTATGGTTGAGGCCACAACTTTGAAATGTTATGGATGTGACATTTAAAATTTAAAATTGGGAAAGAGAGATCATTTTCTAACACTATTAAAACTGACTTACTTCATATACAATATGTGACTAATGGAAGAGAGAGGAACCCTTCCATTTCTCTCCTATTTTTAGTAAGCATGCATTGCCCTTTACTGTATTTTGATTAGCCATTTTTTTAAAGAACGGACTGAAATTTTCTCCTACCCATCAAAATAAACATTATTTTTAGGGTGCAAAGTTCTGCTAAAAAAGGCATCCTCATAGACATTCCTAGGCTTGACAAGGTAAATTCCATGTTTAATTGTAAATGTTGTTCAATTAGCAGTCAGGAACACACCTAGGCCACCACCAAAGAGATAACAAGTATTTTAGTGTTTTGGTTCTTACATTTCAAACTGTGACTCTGTTTCTTTTACTAATGGGTTTAAAGCATAGTGTTACATTCATCCTCCATTTTCTGGATAATGCAAATGTTGTATAGGAATGTTAGTCTAACCAAATGAAAAGTATATATATGCTGGGTGCATGTTCATGGGGATACCTATTTCACACCTTAAAGATTAAGGGAGCCTTGATTCTCGTTGATATAATCTATTATTGATTCCATTGATGGCTGTCAATAAAAATATTTAAAGTAATTTAAACTTTCCAAGCAGTCCTCAATAATGGGAAATGAGTTCCAGAGAAAAGTTAAGGACAAATAATTTAAGTAAAAGAAAAAATTATTTTATTGTTTGTTTACTGTTGCAAGTTTATCACAATCTTAATCCATTTGTTGTTCTGCTAATTTATGTCTAATCTCTCCCTCCTATGTGACCCTCTTTTGCCAGGGTCAGGTCCAATAAAACCCCTGCATCTCTTCATCTTAGATAAGATGAAGCTATCTAAGACAAAAACTTCTTTCTGAAATCCCCCTTTGCTCAGCTGCCACCTAAAGATGGAGGCATAATTCCCTCAAGGTCTCACTGGAAGACATCCTATAAGAAAATTATTTTATGGAGTACTTGTGTGGCTAACACATTTCAGAACCCACCAGCTAATGAGGGTCTATTTATTTGCCTCCTCAGTCCCACGTCACCCGGGAGAGTACCAAAGCATCAGGAAGTCTCTTAACTTGGAGGCAGAGGAGGCAAGGAGGAGTGTGACTTGTTCTCTCAGGACTCTGAGTTTTCTGTAGGGATTCTGGGTTCTATTCAGGGACCACAGCTGTATTTTATGCAATGCCTGTTTAAAGAATTACTTAGTAAATTCTCTGATGATTTGAATTTATTCTGCTTTCATTTTTTTTCCATATCATAAGGAGGCACAGTCTTAGTATTGGCTAAGCAGAAATGATGGCAGTCTTGGAACTCATAAAGAGTATTTATGGGCCAAAGTTTTCAAGACAGCCTACTTCAAAGACTGAGAATTTAACTGATAACTTTTTTTTTAATCTTAATTTCCATTTTTTTCTCTCCAGAAATTTAAAAAAGGAAAGTGTGCGTACTTAGATTTCATTAGAATTCATTGCTGACCTATGATTTGCTTGATCTGTAGTGTTGGATGATCAAAATGTGTCAACACAGAAGATTTAGCCAACAAAATGGGAGGTGTGGACATGTGAAATATTGGGGAGCCAGTTGAGTAATCTAGCCACAGAATGTCCCCATCACTGAAATTTGACAGGCACTCAGGTTCTTAAGAGCTCTGCAGGCAATGCAGGTCCACACCCACCGTCTCTCACAATGACAGAGCCTACATTTCAAGCTGGTTTTACAGTTGAAAGCTCCCTTTCAGCTGTAAAATAACCTGTACAGTACACAGAGACTGTGCCATTAGGAGATTACTCATTCCTTCAAAGGCAGAAACCACTTTTCTCTCCCAGCCTCCTGCAGCCCTGAGTCAGGGGAGCGGGGCTGGGGTGTGTTCGTGATGAAGCTCTCCCCGCAGCCCCGGTGCTCATCCCTCACCGCTGGTGACGAGCGCTCCGTGCTCTTCCTCCCCGGAGTGAATCCATCCTCATCAGCCCCGGGGACGGCGCCAGGCACGCAATCAGCTTCTGCTGCCTTTTCCCCTGGTTTATCAAGAGATGGCAGCAAAAAGCCGTTTAACCTTTGATCTCGGTGCTGGGGCCGGTCTGTCACAGGCTGTGGCAGCCCTCGCCACCGGCCCGTGTCCCCCCGGGGTCACCGCCACCGCAGCCGGAGCCGGGAGCGGGGGCAGCCGGAGCAGGGGCAGCAGGAGTACATCCTCCGGGGAGCTGCCAGCTGTTGTGGTGTGAGACCGAGCACAGGAGGGACCAGAGCTGTGCAGCGCCAGCGGCCAGCTGTGCATGGCCTTCCCCTGAGACAGCAAAAGGCGTGCAGGCAGGGACCGGGCATCAGGTGAAGAGGGATGTGTCTGAAAATGAAGAGAAACTAAATAAACACATTGAAGAACCACCCGCCCACTCCTGCCCCCACGAGTAAATTCTTTTAGATGATGTAGACCTTCACCTTGGGTTCATTATCGGAAACAAGGCACCCTCCGACAACAGGGAGAGAAATGATGCATCTGACTCCTTCATATCAGAAAGCTAATTAGTTACTTTATCATACTATATATATATTATATATATATAAAAAATATATATTCTATATATTCTATATATAGAACATATAGAATATGTATTACATTATAGAATGTAATATATTCTATAGTATATTACATTACATCTAAACTGAATCTGCCAAGCATTCAACTGCACAGAATCTCGTGAGTGTTCCATGCCTGCCAGCCGACAGTCCTGACACACACACACACACACACCTGGCCCTGATAGGCCAAGGAAACAAAACACCATCACTGCGTAAGCAATCTCCATACTGCATTCTGCTTTGGCACAACACAGACACAGCAAGTGAGATGAGAATTGTTTTGGTCATTCTTTTCTCTGCTTCTCCCAGGTTCAGAATCCCACAGTTTATGGTGGTGGGATTGTCCCTTTAAAAAAGGGCTGCATGTTTCTATCATGATGCCATGTCCAGGGTGAGGGATACAGTAATGAACTTTCTGATTCACTGTGACAAACTGACAAATCATTTTCTACATGACATTTGTAAGAGAAAAAAATTGGTAACATAACATGTCAATAATGACAGTTAGGAAAAAATATTTAAAAATTAGACATGATCAAAAATATAACACAAGGTTTGATTTTTTTTTTTTACTTGTTAGCTTTCTTGCTTAAGAAATGAACAATTGTCAAAATAATTGGATTTAAACTGGATTTAAAAAATATTTACAGTGGTCATTAATAAATTAATGGCTTTATGATTGAGTCTTTCAGGATGCTTTCAGAAAAAGGTGATAAAGTCAGCTGCATTTCAAGGCAAGGCAAGCTCTGGGGCTCTCAGTGTTGCTGCTTACTTTTCAGTGTCACTGAGGAACTGTCAACAAGTATGAAAGGGTACCAGCTGCTTAAATCATCCAGCAGCTCAATCCTTTTTCAGTTAGACAGAGAAAATAGGAAATGTACATGGATGGAAATTTGGGGTTCAAGAGGATGGAAAGAGCAATATACCATGCAAGGTGGATCCACCTTCCTTTCTCTTCATCCTCTCCTGTGGCACTGTAATTGCATTTTAACCAATATTGGCCAAATTCCATTTTCCTGTCTAAAAATATTGTCTAGAAATATTAATGGTGATTTTTTTTTTTTTCTGCCAGCAAAATAGAGTGTCTCCACAGTGGTTAGTTTCAGCTTACCTTAAATTAGAATTTGGTCTCAGTAGTAACACCAAGCAACAAATAAATGACTTTTTCTTTTGCTATATGGTAATTTATGCTGTGATTGATAATTTTTTCCAATGCTTGTGTTGGTAATCTGTTATGACATGAAGAATAATTCTGGATCAATAAAATTTGATATAATCAAAGAATTGTTTCTAAATTACCATCAAGAAATGTGATGCAATTAATTGTTTTAAATATCTTATGTTTACTCTCACTTTTAAATTTCTTAAATCAGGTATCAATCAACAAGATTAGATTAAGAAGACCTAATGAAATTAGATTAGCAACAGGACAAGTGAATAAACATTCCCCCAAAAAGCATAGAGGATTAAGGATTATTGAGAGCATCCTCAATAAGAGTATTGTTTCCTGAGGTATGTCTGACATTTAGTGAAAATTATATTATCCTTTAATTTAATACATGACATAATGTTTTCTCTTCCTGCCTGGATGCTAGAAATCTAAGAGGTATCTGTAGAAGATGCATGTGTGAGCTCTGCTGCTTTGGGTCAGTCTCCATGTTTATCTCAGAGCATCCACCAATGATAAATTTAATTAGTTGAAGCAGTATTAAATGCTTCATGTCATGACATCACTAATGAAATCACCACTAGAGGAAATAGAAGCTTGACTTCAGAGCTCAAATGCCTGTTCCCATAGGGCTTTGACCATCAATAGGATTCTAAGGCTTCCAGTGATAACAAATATAAGCATTAAAAGAAATAATTTTGTGAAAAACACATCACAGGAAAATTAACTTTCCTTTGTATTAATTTTCAGTCTAAGTTTTTTACAGCACTCACTAAGGAATGGCAACCAGCTGAATGATGCTGTATCATTGCATTAAAATTCTAGCCACTATGCCACAATTCTACTATCTATGTGTATAGACTTTGCAAAATCTCTCTCCCATGATCCGGATGCCCCTCAATTGAAGAGTAGGGATCAACTATTAATAGGTCAAGAAGGATTTTGGAGCATAGCATTTGGCAGCTCACATATAATTTCATAATTTTCCAGACAATTAAAAAATTAGTAGCAGCGCAAGTTATACTGAAAGTTTAATATTAAAAAATGAGAGAAAATAAGCAGCTGATTCCTAGGTTGTAACCCTGGGAGTTCATGACCTCCCTCTCCTTGTTCAGTGGAGTTACTGTGAGTTTTCCCAAAAAACAGTTTTCTTTACTCCACGTAGGACTTTCCCTTTATTTAAATGGTATAGATTAACACAAGCTACAACAAACCTCTGTGTGAAATATGGGTCAGCTTATAACTGCAAGGTAGTGTGGTAACTATAAAGTTTCCTTTTTTGGTGTTATGTTTTTCAGAATAACAGTTTGAAAGATCATATGAACAGTTTAGGCTCGTGGATCAAATACTGCAAACATGTATTGATGACATTCCTGTGGGTAGGATACTTCATTCTTCTCTCAACCAACTATCCTCTTTACTGCTGTTGAGCTTTATTGCACAGACATAGTGACTGCATTTAGGAGTGCAAAGATGCTATATCAAGTATCATTTGGAATTCAGACCATTCAGCAACTGACCTGGGTCAGTCTCCATGATGCTTTCAAATGGATATGTCTTAAGAAATGTGATGTAATGGTGATTTGCAGGAAAGTTAGTTTTTTATTCTTGTGGTGAAAAAGTAAGGCACAGAAAATTTTCAGTTTTAGTAAGATGGGAAGATCTAAAGTTTAATTAGTATACCGTCAACTGTATTTGTATTTGTTTTGTGCTATGATGCGTTCTATGTAACTTCGGAAGTTGCAAAATATATTATGTGAGTGGCAGAATGTGAGAGGAAATTTCCACAATGCATGTAATCATGTATTTCATGCTATACTATCAACACGAAATTGAGAACAAATATTTGAAGAGCTATGATATGGGAACACATACTGTGCTCGCCTATGTGGTAACTATAGGATGTCAGCAGTGCAGACATAATTTTAAGATAAAATAATCAGGATATTGTCAAAAATTAAAAACAGAAATCTGATTTCTCTGAATTCACCCAATGAATTTTCTTGCTTCACAATAGTTGTGTAACAGTTTTTTTTCTAGAGTAGTTACTATTTCATTTCAAGGAGCAATGGTTGTGATACCATTATGAAATTGTGGTGGTGCTGAGGTGCTACTGCCTTGTGATTCTGGAGACTACTGAAGCTCCTGGTCTACCAATCCAAGACAGGACTGAGAAGAGACTTCAGTTCTTAGTTGTTTTTGATATCAGCCTGTGATAGCCTTGCCTACTTAATGCAAGATAAACAAGGCAGAAAACAGGAAAAGAGAGTTATATGACTTAAGGGAACAGCACTAAAACTCAAACTGGCAGTCACAAGCCACAGTGGCAGAGTCTGAATTATCATAACATCTATTTAAAATGGATTAATTTAATCCAATTTCTGTCTTATGGGAAGATACATATTCAGGAATATATTTGAAGATAATAACTGAAATTGTTCCCACTCTATATTGAAGAAGCTATCCTAGCAGAATTCATTGGAAAAATATGTTGTGATAAAGACTGAATTTCCTTAATAACCTATGCAAAATTTATTAGAAAATACATTATTTAAACATTGAACCTGCCACAATTTTTTTCCTTTTCTCCATCCATATGTACATAATGAAAAAGTGAAAGCATTTAAGTAAAACTATACATTAACTGAAAACAGATTACATAGAAGTCTAAGTGCTGCAGGTCCCTCAAAATAAAAGGTTCTATATGAGATTTTGGGAAGTGAATTTTTGTTTCTTTGAAACAATCAGTGTTAAAAGCTAGAGGAAAAAGTAATTTCTCAATACTGTTTTTTCTTAGTGAACAAAGAGTGAAATAAGTACAATAGAGACCTATGAATACTTCATGCTCTTCCTTTATATCATAAAAAATTTGCCAGCCTGAAAAAGAAAGCTGAAATTATATCAAAACCCAAACTTTCCCATACTGTGTATCAAAGAAAGCAAGTTAATGATATAAAATTGACAAAAGATATATTAGCTTTTGGTTTCTGATCCTATTCACATCTATGTACCAATGAATTCCCTTTTCAAAGATTTAAACTTCAGTGATGCCTTTTCTTGAACTAGTTATGGAAAAGTATAACCCTAAGTGAAACATTTTAAGGAAAATTAACTTTTTGTTAACAGGCAGAGTTGGCTTAGTTCTGAGATGGAGTAATTTATAAAATTGCATGGTTCAGTGTAAGAGTGATGGAATACAAAAGACTACCTCCTTCTTTTTCTTTACTCCCTTTTATTCTGCACTACTTTTTGTTCAAGATGCTTTCTCCTTTCTCTGAGAGAATGTCTAGGTTTTCTGGCAGGGAATGACTGCCCCAGGTCACTCCTGAAAGTGCTTACAGGGAAAGTGTGGGAGGAAGTACCCCCTTCAATCAGGAAAAACAAAAAACCTGAACACTTTGGATAGAAGCAGCTCTCCTCATGGTGAAATAGGAGAAAGCTGGCCAGGTCACTTGGTCAACCGATTGTTCTTCCTGGCCTATTTCAGAATATGGTGAAACCAGTCATTTTCAGGGGATCAGATCCGTTACCTGGGCCCTGGGATACAGAGTTCACAAGCTGTATGCAAAATAAGGAGAAACCTTGCCAGCTGTGACCTTTTCAACACACCATCCTCCCATTCCTCAACCCTCACAAATTTTGCCTTACAGTAAACAATATAGGGTTTGAATATAGGATGAGAAAAAAGGCTACTAGCCCAGTAGGAACATTAGCAAGTCAAAATTTAGGGGAAAGTGGTAGGTTTCAAGGTGGCAAGAGGTAGGATAATTGGACACTGGAGGAATTCAGTTGTCTGTGTTGCCAGGGCTAGGTTGGTGCAGCACAGCTCTGTAACTTTGACTTGGTTTCACTGAGAAAATTGACTTGAATATAGGTGCTAAAACTGTGCAAGATAAGAAAAGAAACACATAGAAGTTAAAATTTTGCAACTGCAGCAGTTAGCAGGAAGGGATTAAATGAGGAAAACACTGCCTTGAAGTATATAAAATTCCAGGAATAGAATATAAAATTAGTTGAAAACTCGGCAACACTGATGATCAGCCCATTTGATGTGGAGACCAGTCCTGTCTGACATGACTGATGACTGCCAGGCAGTGAAGATGCATTGAATGTCTCATTAAGGTTGTGAGAATATAACACCTAGTTCTGTAACTCATTAATCCTAGATATATCATTTGTATCAGCCAATAAATAATTGCACTGCACTCTTAAATTGGCTACATTCTGCTTGAAAAGTCTCCTTGAAAGTAGAAGGTGGCTGAGGGAAGCACCCAGAGCCATTTTCCCCCAACTTGGGTGTTGACCTCAGAGCTGAAGCCCATCTCTCTTCCCAGCATCCCAAATTGCAGCCCACAGCAAACACCCACACACCCTGGTCGTGCAGAAGGAGGTGATGAAGACACAGTGCTGCCATGCTAGGCTGTGTCTGTCCTCTCCTGTCAGTGCCTGCAGGGGTTTTTTCACTGAGTATTTCTCCAAAGATTTTCTCTGCTAAAATCTTTGGGGTCTGCAAATAAAAGATTCTTAAACTGTCTGAAAATCAAAGCTGGTAGGAAAAGAGCTGAATTTCAAAGGAAGTTACATGATGAGGGTTTTAACCTCTAAAAAAAATGTGTAATATTTCTAAATATGTTTATGTGGTGCAGCTAGGGGTAAAGAGTAACAGTAATTGTAGAGTAATCATTCATAGCCAACTAATTGTTCTTCAGTAATAACTCTCAGTAGTAGTTATTTTTAAATACAAATTATTTTTGTAAATGTGTATGTTATACATGTGGTCTAAGTTTCACTGAATTAATTTCTATTTCTATTAATTTCTATTAATTAAATGTAACATTGTATAAATTGCTGTCTGTATTTCCTTGAATAAGAGAAATTAACTATATGGCACCTATTTGATATATAGAGGTGTCCATGTAATTTTTCTTACAGATATGTTGAAGGAATAAACCATAACATGGAGAAAACCAAACCCAAGCAAAGAAAATAAGGAAATTGGCAAAGGTATAATAGTCAATTTGTCACATTTCAGTTAGCTGCAGAGAACTGATGTCAGTTTTCTGCAGATACTTCATGTAAAAAAGTGGAGCTTTCTTAGATGTGATGATCCAAGTTTTGCTCTTAATTACACCGTGGTTAAACTTTAACTTCATTACCTCAATCAGTTTGAATTACATGCTGCTTACTCTAGGTCTTTGGAGCAAAGAGAGCAATTTATCACAATTCACATTTCTTCAAACTTCTTGCTTGGCCTCTATGACTCTGAAAGAAACACATATAATTTTTTATATGAAAAGGGTAAACATTTTTAAAAATAGAAAACCATTCCGATTTTTTGAGAGTGTACAAATGAATCTCAAAGAGACCAAAGGCTTTTTTTTCAAGTGAGGAAAAGTGGCAAGAAAATGAGGGAGCCATGTTCCCCACAAGATGTTTCATGAAGTGATGCTGACCATAGAACCTGTTACAGTAGCAGATTGTCAGGTAAAATAATTAGGTACTTAATAAAATCCTTGAAAGAAAAGTAAAACCTTATAGTCTCTGTTGGTAGTCAGCTGAACCAGAATGAAATTATTTTGAGAACAGTTGGATTTGGAGCAATATTTTGTTTGTTTGTGTCCTATAGGACTCTTATTACAGTAATATTCATAATAGCTGGGCAGATGATCCTAAGTATTCCACTGTATTTGCACTTTGGATTCTTGGAAAATAACTCATGTAGTGAGCCTTTTTGGTGGGAAATATCTTGTCTGTGAATGCCACCACAGAGGATGCATGAGCTGGGACCCTGAACTCTACAGCATCACGATTTGTTGCATTCTTTACAGAAAACATTTATATCTGCAGCCCTTTATATGTTGGAAGGTCCATGTGCCCAGATCTTCTATTATA
Source organism: Passer montanus (assembly GCF_014805655.1). Lineage (NCBI taxonomy): Eukaryota > Metazoa > Chordata > Aves > Passeriformes > Passeridae > Passer > Passer montanus. Next base: position 10,698,646 of record NW_024371037.1, read on the forward strand.
TCCAACTCAAATGAAGTTGTTGTTCTGTAGGGAAAAAAACACGCAAAATCATTTTTTATAAAAAGAAAAATTAGCTTAGAGAGTAAACATCATAATTTTACTTGGAAATAAATTGCATGGAAGGATAACCTAAATTACTGCTATCATTATTTCCAAAATTAAGAACTATATAAAATGTTTTCTTTGTAATACAATTAAAATTTCCTTGAGGATTAATCTTTTCCACTTTAAAAAAAAATCCTCTTGATAGAAATATTGAAATATTTTATATAGAGTATGTAAATGGTTTTCTCAATGACTTTTTTCCCCCTTCAAAGGACCTGACAGGAGGAATGTCAATCCTTGAGCATAGCAGAATCCTCTTGTATTTTCCAAATGGAAAATTACTCTTAGCAATTTTTTTTACCTCCATATTTCCAGAGCTTTTCTGGACCAGGTAAATTGAGAATAATGCTCTTAAGTTAGAGTTTTGTGTGTTATGATGATTTGATCAGATCTTAGCCATATTGGTAGGAAAATATTAGAAAAAATCTCACTAGTCAAAAGAAAAGAAACAACTACTCCTACAGAAGAGCTTCCTTGGGTACTATGGGGTGAGCTCTCAGACATCAGCTCACTAGAACCAGGAATTATAAGGCTATTGGAAAAAATCCTTTATTCAAAAGAGAAGCTGCTGAAGTAACTAAATTATTGCCAATGTGGAAGGTGATTACAGCTCAGCTGTAGAAACCTGCATGCCCTTACATCGCATACACAGATAAAACACCTAGTGAAGGCAGTGCAGGGGAGTTGCTGTCCTGTCAGCCTGAAGTAAGAGTTGTGAAGACAGGCACAGCCAGAGCAGAGAGATGTTGAGGAGAAGCCTCCTCGAGAGATGTGTGCTCTGGAGCATGAGAGTCTCAGTCTGAGCTGCGTGTTGCTACAGCTAAGGAAAGATCTGTCTCTTATGTACACAGGTCTGACTCCAAATCACTTGGTAAACACTGAGTATTTCAGGAATTACCTCAGCATAGCACATCTTACTTTTTTGTTTGAAACTGGTAACAGTGGAAGGATTTGATTTATCTTGTAGAGGCCATTAACATTACACGTCAGTGATTTCCTACAATAAAAGGAGAAATGTATTTTTTACACATTAACCACACACAGAAATAACTTGGTTTTGACACCCCTGACATGTTACATAGAACTGCAGAAAGGAATATTATATTTAAAGAAATCATGAGTTCTAGTCTGGAAAAGTGCATTTATCCTGGTTATTAGATGTAGAAATTCTTAACAGTCATGTACCAGCTTTGCCAATGTAGTTTCAGGGCAAACAAAAATAGATTGCCAAAATACAATAAATCTTTGAGTCTTGATGAAGATTTTATAACCTTCTCTATTATAAAATTAACGAATACTCTTTACAACTATAACACAACTGTTTTATGGTCAAAACAAAATTAACAAATATCTATTAAAATATGAACTGAATTAAAATTTTATCTTGAGTTACTGTTACAAAGTCATTCAAAGTCCAATAAAGTAATTTCTTGGCTCCTATTTTGGACGATTCAGTGCTTTGTCCAGAAAAACGTACATGTATTTCATGCCTTTAGACTTGCAATGCCTATGATTTAATACACAAAATTGTTTAAATACACAACTTAAATGTTTATATAGAACTGTTTTAGCTGTCCTCTGCCTGTCAGAAATACAGTAGCAAAGTACTACAAGTATGCTATTCTGTATTCATTAATAACTCCTTTCTCTTGAAAATTATAAACATGTAATAATGTTTCTCTGCTGTTCCAACAGCCAGGCTAACCCTCTGACACCACAGAGAAAGCCTTCTGAAAAATTAGAGAAAGGGGAGAAAACCCACAGGTGTTGTTACTTTGTTTCAGACTGACCATAATTCATTTTTGGTACTCTATTTGGTCTGCAGGTAGGTCATTCTGTCTAACTTTCTCAGCTCCAGAAAAATAGACTCAGGTTACAGCCTTTCCTTGCTTGCATGGTGTGTAGAGAAGTGTGACAGCAGAGGGTGCAGGAATAAGCAAAAGAAGCAAAGGATAAAATTGATTTTCAAAAGACAATCTGTCTGAGGCTTCCAAGACAGACAAATTGGTTTCCCCAGAGTCTGACCTCTGTGAAAAGTTAAGAGAAAAATGTTGGAAAGTACTGGAGCATAAACGCTCTTCTGATCTTAGGCTGTGTAGTCATGATCCAGACCATCTGCTGGGAGCCTTACATCTATCACTTTCATTGCTTTATATTAAAAAAAAAAGGTGTCAAAAAGCCCTGAATTTTTCAGGTGTCATTGTAAAGATGGATACTAAAAATCAGTTTTATTTTCCATACTTGAAAGGCTAGTTGATAGTAAGTAATGGCCAACTGCTGAGGCATTGTATACTAATGAGACATAGGGAGCATCCAGTACTTGGGACAGTGACTTATATTTTAATAGCTGAGTGGCAAAACTCAGCTCTGGCCAAAGCTGCATCCTGTCTCTGCTGCATTGCATTGTGAATTCACCGAGTTACTGTCATTTTAAAACTTTTTGTTTCAGAGCCACTAATATCTTCATCTAGTTGACAGCAAATTTTCTAATCTGCCTGGTATTAATTCAAGAGAACAACAAAGCATTTGTGCATGGTAATTTCACAAATAAATGTTTCTATTAATTATGGTATCACCAAGAATAATTTTTTTTATAGCACTTCAGCTCACAAGATGAAGATAGGTTCAAAAGTCCATTGCATGCAGTAAATCAGTTTACTTGCTGTAATTGTAATAGTTTTATGGTAATATTCAAATAATTGGATAGATAGGTCACAATTTGGGACTTAAGTGGTTTGATATCCTGATCTGACACCTCATTTGAAGGACATTTCTCACTAAATCTTTAGTAATCTTTAAGCAATCTGCAAAATGAACTTTTCAATATCTACTGAAGTCTTCTTTGTAGTTCAGAGGTAAATTTGTGATTAGCGTGGATTCTGATTCCATCTAATTAAATATTAAATATTCTAAAAATATCTTAGCTAAATATGAGACTCCTTTGAAGAATTATTTTTAAGATGTCCCTGTATCTTTTACCCTAAGTTCCTTTGATTATTGCTTCTCAGTTATAGTTTCGAATTGCTTAAAATAAATGCGGGTCAGAAGTTTGCTAAGCTGTTATTATACTGCAGCATTGATTGCTAGTGATAATCTCAGTGGTTTTAGAGTGACTTCTAATTCATGTGGTATCTAAGTCTATTTTGATTAGGTGCTTGGGGACAAAACAGGCTAAAGGGGAAGACAAAATATGGAATGACAGTTTAAAAAACACAGTCCTGTTGAATGCAGATCTACCAAAATGAGCATCACTTCTTCATAGTATTTGATGTGAGTTGGAGTCTCCATTCAGTAAACCCTTGTTGAAGAATTGAGAAAGGTTTGACAGATGAATTGCTGAGGTAATTACTTAGTTCCTTTCCATCTCACTAGCTTTTTGTCTGATAAATGAAGGCTTAAATTCTGGTTTCAACAATTCTAATCTCAGTAGCAGAGTCAATTACAGTAAAATGCCTATATATTTTTTCCAGAGTCTGGCCAATTTGAGATTCCCTCCTTCCAGTTGTTTGTTGCTTAGGTCAAGAAATAGCACATGTATGACAAATCTGTCCAGTCACAAATGAAAAGGAAATGAAACTTTCAGTGACCAGTGCATTTTTAGCTGATGCTGTTACCATCTACGAAATAATACCTTAATTCTGTTTTTAAGCTACAAATAAATATAAAATGAAAGCTAAGAGAGAAAAATACTGCTTTGTATAAACATCTCACAAAAATAAGGAGAGAGAAGAACCTCTTCTAGGGGAAAAAGCTAACAGACAGTGTTTCCACAAGAACAGATATTTTTAGAATTTTAAGAAAAAAAAATAGTATACATGCCAATGTCATGTTTTCTGAGTATATTATAACATTTCTTTTGCCAGTCAGATAATTTTCTTTCATAATTGCAATAGTTACAGTGTTTTAGGTGTCTAACATCTCTATTTTTGTCACTATTCTCTTAAGATCTTCTTTTCCTAGCTAACTATTACAGTGCAGTCAGTATTCATTCTGTATGGCTGCATTAAAATCTCATATAGTACAAATTTTACTGTCAGATACTGAAGAATGCTGATTGTCAAACATTTCATTAAATTCAATACATATCTCATGTAACTTGAATATAAATGCCATGTCTAAATCTAAACTTTTCAGTAGTGTTTTACAACTCAGTAGTGCTCTTAATATCAAGTATCAGAATGCATGATATATAAAGGAATTAAATACATTCTTTCCTGCACATGTTATTTCAGTGAAAGGTTTTCTTTTCTGCATTTAGTTGTTTTGGAAATTAAAGCTCCATGAAAGCCCAGTTTAGCACATTAGCTCGCTTCCTGAAGTTTGATTATGAATTTCTTTCTATCTTTGCAGGAAAGACATTCTTTATGTTAAGCAAAGCACACATTTCAGTGTCAAGCTTGACATTCTTCTTTTAGCCCTTTGATATGTTAAATAAAATAGAAGTCAGACTGCAGTGGGTAAGGTGTTTTTTTAAATTTCCATAAACAGAACTGGCTTATGTCTTACAGTCAAAATGATCCTGTCAAATCCATGTGCCTTTCTAAAGCTCAGATGTGATTGTCACAAACAAAAATTTAAAACTGATACAGAATCATAAGGTGATACCTGGTGAGATCACTGTCAATGTTCACCTTTCACTTCATTTGTAACCTTAAATGGGAAACAAAAGGTCAGTACAACCAACAGGAAACATCACATAATCAGTTAGAAAATAGGGAATTTTGGAGACATACACTCTTTGATCCACCATATTTATTGAAAGGAAGATTCCTGTCCCGATATACTAAAGAAATAGGCATGCCATGTATATTTGTAGTCATACATGGAGTAGTCTGTGTTAGGATTTGGGAGCAAAGAAAATAAAGAAAAAAGGTAGAGTTCTTTGCACATGATCTTATGGTTTTAATACAAGCTAAGTATTTAAAATTTTAGACATTAATTTATTGCTCCTTTTCTAGGGGCTGTTATGCCCTTTCTGATAGCTAATTGTTTCTTCTAATTTACTAGAAGCTAACACACTTGTGTAGGGGAAAAAATAACGCTTCCAAATTCCTCCAGCTTCTTAGAATGGTGATTTTGAACAACGTTGCTGATCCTTATTTGTATCCTTTTGCAAGTAGATGTTGTCTAGAAGAAACATTTTTGTACTCTTGTAGGAACTGTGTGTAGACAACGAATGAATTTTTTTTAAAAGTTGCAGTGTGCTAGTGTTCCAAATGAAAATAAAAGAAACCCACAGTGCAATTACTGTCATTGCACTGAAGGGTTTATGTAGTTAGGACAAACATGTTCTCTGTTGTTTCTTTAAGAAGGTGGTTTTATTTCAGTATTTAGCATTTTATTTCTTCACTTGCAAAACTGCAACTGTGTCACACAAGAAATTTCATTTCTCATTTCTCATTACTAACATTAATGTTAATGTACACATTAATGTTAGTATACACAGTTAAATGAATGTCATATTTTTTCAGTTGGATGTGAGGGGTCTTCATTAATATAAATCATTATTTATAAATCATCATTATAACTAGCCTGTTATATAGCACGTGTTTTCTTACTCCTGGAAGCAATATATATACACAAAAGGAAGTTCTTTAGAGTGCAATCTGCTGTTTTGTTAGTGGAAAACAACAAGATGTTCACCTGAAAAAAAATGTATCCCAATATTACCGCACATCCAACAATAATCTTTCTATATGCTTAGATAAATAGTATGTCAAACTGGAAGTGAGGTGGGACTTTGTATTCACAATTGCAAAGCCTTCCACATTTTAGTGAATGAAACTTTGCAAATGTGGTAAGCCTCAAAAAGTACTCACAAACCTCAATTTATTCATGTAAACATGCTTTGACATCAAAGTATGACAGATACCCTTAGTTCTCTCTGCCTGTGTCCTAACTTTTGAATTCTCAGAATAGATATATCTAGTGATTTTTATGATGTGTATTTGTTCTTATAAAACAATATAAAATTATTCTTATAAAATAATTTGAAATCAGTAGAGTCAAATATTGCAGGTATGCTTACGATGGACATACACATGCAGCAGCAGTGACAGAAAAATAGAAATAAAAGAGGATAACCACGTTAATGTTTACTCAGAATAGCAATTTCTGTGGGTTTCCTAATGTTTCTTTAATTAGAAATATAGGATGTGTGACAAAAAACTACAAACATATATGTGCACACACATGGACATAGAAACTCATTCTGAAAAATGTGAAGTGTTTTGGAACACAATTTTCTTTTCCTTCATTTTTTTAAAAATTCTGTTTTCATATTTCAGTGTTTTGAAAGGTCTAGCTTTTATTTTAAGCAGAATATTCACTTTGTTGTCTGATTGCTAGTGATGTGGCTACTTTTTAATAATATATATTTACATGAGAGATGTGGAAAGAATTTGACTCTAAAAATTTTCCATTAATATCTCTATTTTACAAATTATAAAAGTGTTAGACCTTTGCATTTGAGATATTTTAAGTCCAGAAAGGAAAATGGAAAATTTTGGTACATAAAATTTGTGAGCTGGTTTAACACAGTGGAGGTAACCATGAAAGTCCTAAAGAAATTGAAATATGGGAATACTTCAGTTTTCAATTAAGGCTATAGAATTTGCCAATTCCCTGCTGTCATTTTGCATTGACACGTGGACAGTGTCAAAGCTGTCCCAAGGGTTTCTTCTAAAAAGGGACAAGTAAAAATGCTACCCTGATTTTCTCATTCTATGTATAAGCAAAAAGTTACTTTCCTTTTATTGCTGCTTGCATTTGAGATCAGGACCAAGTACCAGAATAGACAGGGAGAACTGAGAGCAGGGCAAGAACTCTCAAAGATCTAAAATAATTTTGGAAAGTTTTCAAATGATTGCATTTCAAGGTTTTTAGGTTTGAAATCATTACCCATGTATGTAACTACATCATACTTTGTTTCATAGTCTTATGCCAGGTGTCACAGGAGTTGGGTTTTTTTACCTCTTGCTGGTGCCATAGCATCCATTTACAAGATTCTCACACTTGCAAACTTAACTGCTGTGTAACTGTTTTGGTGAAAAACATTAAGCCTACTCAGAGGCTTTTGCAATCTGTGAGACTTAATGACAGACTTCCAATACTTGACTATGTTTGACATTTTGTCTGAGAAAAAATTTTAGACCAAGAGCTGTATTTTCAGTATCCATGACTCTTTTTACTCGATTAAACTTGTTTTTGAAAGTTATAAGAAGAAAAAACATTAGTTCAATTCAGGCTGGTAAAAAGTTATAATTTGGGTTCTGAAGGTTATTTCAGTGTTTATAAATTTGGGGGCAGAGGGAGGGAAGAAGAAAAATAATCATTCTGATACTTCTAATAGAATTTCATGGAATTATGAGTGAAAATTATATTTTTATGTTCTTGAGTTTCAAGGTAATCGGACAAAAAAACCAGTTTCTGTCTTCATATAAATATATTCAATGACTACTTAGGCTGGGAGTCCTCCCTCTAGATTATTTCCCAGTGAGTCATACATAAATTTTTGTTCAGACTGTACTGAGTTTTCCTGGTCTTTTGTAGCAGATCATCTTGGCATAATCCTGGGCTCAATAACAAAAACCAGTTAACTAAAGAGGAGAGTGAGACACTCACAGAGTTTGACGTGGGTAGGTTTCTGGAGCTGGAGAGGAGCAGCAGCTCTGTGTGGTGTTCTGCCGTGCTCTGTGACACAGCCCTGCAATTCTGCAGCCTCTTCTGGCCCCTCTGACTGCACCGTGTGCTCCTGCTCAAACAGCACCTGCACAGAGACATTTGTCCAAAAGCACCGAGCAACTCTGTAGTGTGTGAAAATACTCCAACCTGCCTGTTTCAGAGAGGTTTGATGCAGCCTGAAATGTTATCTGTAAATTTTACATTTTAAATAAAGCACCTGTAAGGTTCCACCAACATGAAACTCTACTAAAACTTTGAAGAAATTGACTAGCAATTCGTTTAGTTAAAGAACCATTAAGGTTTGCTGAGGCTAAATGTGAAGTGTTTAAATGAACAAATAGCAACACCTTTGCCACTTGAGTCAGTATTTAATTGCTCACAAAACATTTATTTTTTGGTCACAGATGGCCATGCTATCAACTTTTGGATTTTCATGAATTTCTGCGTTTATGAAGGTGAGGTGTGGAAATGCACTCAAGCCTAGAAAGAGATTGCCTAAAAAGAGTTTCAGTAAAAATGTGAAGCAAAAAGGCCAGATATAACTGATTGGCTTTTCTGTATATTTGTCTCTGAGAATCACTTTAACTGCTAAAGAACAGAAATGCTGATTAAGTAAGAGATTTCAGAAAATTACTGAAAGTCTCTAAAATCTGATCGCCCTACAGTGCCTGTGCCTATTTCCAAGATAATAAATCCTTAAACACAGTGAAAGTGATGCATTAGAGAGTGTCAAAATTATCATTTGTTCCAGACAAGATGGTAGTGAGTGTGCATATGTTATTAGTATGTGGTCTGGTGTAATCTGTGAAAAATGACTTTGTGAGCACAGTCACAAAGTAGTCCATCCAGTAAAACATCTAAAAATGCTTTATTTCTGTCTTCTGTGGATGACAAGGGCAAGTCTAAAATCATTGAAAAAATCCAAGAAAGAAAAGTCTGTTCATATTTGAAATAGTCCTAAGAGAGGATTCTCTTTTATTCTTAAGCTAGTTTTGCTATGCCCAAAAATGCATGAAAATATTGAACACATAGCCAAATTAACCCCAAATGCAATGATATTCATAATAAAAATAATATAATAATATAACAATTTCAATAAATCAGAAAGCACAGACTAGCTGAATAGTGGATTAACATCTTGGAAATTTTTTAAATTTACAGAAATATAAATATTATTACAACTCTCTTGTTATATTTCCACACCTTTCTTATGAAGACATTGTTAATGCAAACTTAAAACAATCAGTTTAGCAGGGCATTCAGTTAGAAAATAACAAGGTTTCTTTTCCAAGGCCATCTATTTTACAAGTCCACTAAAGGGAAATTAAGGAGGCAAAATGGCTAATTAAAGTCTTGGGCAAAACTGTTATTGTGAATTATTTATTTTCTGAAAACTGTCCCTTAAAGAATACCAAAACTATTAGAAAATTAGAAGACTTGATAGGGCCAAAACAGAAAGATCAAAACATTTAAAAAAAAAAGCAAAATAAAATAATTTAAATAGCTTGTTTTGAATTTAGCCAAATACATTTAAAAAGCTTACACAGGCAAAAAAATTTAAAACTTTGCCTTGGACTGAATTAAGAACTTAGCTGAAACATTTTTTATTTCCTGCCTGTGAGATAAAACACCTTTTCTGTTTCAGATTGGCCAGAAATTCACTTTCTCATAATAATTTTTTATTTTAAATATGTATAATTAAATATCCTGGTTTCCCCCATTCTTTTCACAAGGAACATCTCTTTGCCTGAGCTGATAACACTGAACCCTTCTACTGTGTCCACTCTTGCAGCAGCACATCTAGGGCTGTTGACCCTTGAGGAGGGGGTACATCCGAGATGAACAAAAACCAGGATTGACCCAATTTTAAGTTCTGCTGGGCTTGTTGGCACAGTTCTCTGTATTAACATCATGACATTAAATGTCAGGGGAAAAGGAGGGAGAAAGAACCATTTTGGGGGAGACCAAAGCACCAGCACACATCTGCAGCAAGGAGAGAGGCTACAAGGGGTGAAGGGAGCAGCATCCAGCACCAGTGACCTCTGCTAAGGAAGCAGTGCTTGGCCAGAGGTGCCACACAAGGCAGGCAGCAGAGAGACTGGCTCCAAAAAGCTTGGGAGACGCAGATCTGCAAGAAGCAGCTGGAGGTGAGATAACAGCTGCTCTGTGGCAGAGGGCAGATATCCATCAAAACTAACAAGTCACAGAACTAATTAAATTCCCAGCTGCTTTTAGGCAAATGAGTAAGATCATTAATTAGGATGGCCTTTTTCCCATCTCCACTGGTCAGAGGGCACTAGCCTTTTGTTTTGCATTCAGACTGCACTATTAGAAACAATCTCTCTATCTCTGGAGGAAAAGAAATGCTTTCAGAAAAGGAGTCTGTCTGATGTGATATACTATTGTTTATATTTGGAGGTTGTTCAGAACTTCCTGTGTACAAAGGATTCTGATCTCAGAAATTCTGCATAAATTTCTCTGCGCCTTAGCATCATAATTAAAAAAAAACCAACAAACCAAGCAAACCACCCCCACCCCCACAAACCACAACTAAAAAATAAAGATAAACGGGAGAAATTAGGACGGTTTCTTTCTATTTAATTTTGAGTCACTGTTTTACATGGGCAAACAATGACAGCAACAAGGTCACGATCTCACAGAGCAAAAAATAACAACTCTTAGATTATGGAATTCTATTTCTATTTGGTTGCTTGCATTTGGCTCAAGGATAGTTGCATTTTTAGCTGCATAGTAGCACAATTTCAAGAGTGCTCACTGTGGGTGTTAGCCAACAGCCTGGTTGTTCAAGCAGTAATCTGTGAATGGATTTGGAAGTTATTCCCTTCTAACTTCAGCTACAGGCTAACATGGAAACAAAACCCAGCTCTTCAGCTCACAGCAAGATCTATCAGAAGCAGAGCCCAGACCATTATTCTCATTTAGCTTTTTGCCTCCTGTGCATTTTGCTGTTTCACTGTCCCTGGTCGGAGTTAGCCCTGGATATACCTGGGAAGGGGGTTCCTGGGGAAGGAGGCATCACCAGTGGCTGGTGCCCAGTCCAGAGCAGTCAGGCTGTGCACTGGTACCTAGAAGAAACTTTTGTGTTGTGCAAGGAGGTACTCAAGGAGTTTCTACAGGTACTTTAGCAGTTGGACAGTGTTAGGGTAAAAAAAAACAAAGAAAAACATTTTTGACTGCTTTGATTGCTCCCATGGATGTAGAGACTTCAATTCTTCCCAGTTCTCGTTGGTTTTACACAATTTTTGTCTTCATCTGAGCCCTTACTTTAACCAACACATGGAGGTAGGTTTTGATGAAGTTCTTTAAATACTTTTCCAACTTAACTCTACAATTTGGTTTTATTCCTTTTTAAGCTGAGGGCTCTCAAGAATTAATTTCCAAACTTTTGTATTAATTTTCTAATGTATTTTGTTTTGGACTAAGCTAGGGGCTGTTGCCTATTAACTACTCAGGGGATACACTCTGTATCCATGTATACCAAACTGCATTTAAATATTTCATGCTGTACAATAACATAAATGTAATATCTTTCCCTCAGAGGTTTATTCCATCAAAATTTACAAATAAAACTAATCTATGTGGGATACTTTGCTTCCCTATGCAAGAAATGTCCAAAATGTTTTTAATGAAGAATTTTTACATTTCAGTCTAGTGATCTATACCTGGTTTCTGTTCAAGTTCATGACAACACATGATTTATTTTTCATAGATAATGCTAATAGTACATCCATTAGGTTTATAGAGAATTTAAATATGTAAAATAGGCATAAGCCATGCTGAAAATTTTCTGATATTCTCTTTGGAGCTGATAACTCTGTATTATCCATGAATTTAGTCAGTTTCTTAATTAATCTTAATTTCTTGAGCAACATCACATCTTCACTTTATAAGTCACATATGAACTGTCAGCCCTTGAAAATCTCTTTTGTTCATGATCAGTCACAACATGGTGATATAGCAGAACCAGAGGTTGAGGACAGAGGCAGCATACTTCAGGGACTTCCTGACTCCTGAAATTAATTTCTTTTTCTTCCCCTGAATATTAAACAGTTTGAAATTAGTGTATTATGAGCATGCCCCAAATCTCATCTTTTGTGGTGGCCCAAAAGACAGGATTTTGAGAATCATGTAACACACTCCTATTTATTATTATCTTTCTTGCTTAGCTATTTATTAAAAATAGTTCAGCAATCTTTGTGCACATTGCATTTTGAGAAGATGGCAGAGTATCTTAGCAATACAACAGAACTTGCAGGTATTAGAATCTTGAAGAAACTAAAGATATGAAACCAATCCATCTTATAGCCACTTTAATTCTTATAACAATAAGAAGATGGATTCAGCTTAGGTGAAAGTGTAAGCCAACTTCATTTTCTGTTAAAAATAAAATGCAATTTAATTACTTATTCTAGCTGATCTACCAGTCTATCTTCATGATGCATAGACATTGGAGATGCCAAGAAATTATAGCATATCAATGTCAGTGTGAAGCAATTTACATCTACCCTGTGGTTTGGTTGCAGTACAGGATACAAAAATACAGCATGCTCAAGATTTGATGAGTAACACCTTTATTATGCCCATTGACTAGCACTAAATTAGAACATAACACCCCTGGCAGTACACATGACAGCTGCATGAACATAAGATGAATTCCTTACATCAATACATTACAATTAATGGCATGTGAATTCATAATGATCAAACACTTCTCATGCCCAAGATATTTATCAGCTATTCAGAACACAAAATGTACCAGCTCATCGAGGAATGAGCTGCAATTTTTAATAGGCTGGTAAGTGGCAGTTAGAAGAAGGGGTGACAAAGTCATTATCAAATATATATTTGTCACCTCATTTGACACTTCCACAATGGCAAAGATTTGACAAATACATTAAAATTGTTGTTTGAGATGCTTAGGGATCCTGGGAAACACCAGTGCCTTTTGTTCACAGCCAACACTTGTCCCTCATGGCCCATTCAGTCAGTCAGGCCAAAGAACCAGGCTCAGTCTTTCTCTAGGAGTTATAAATAAGGCTTGAAGGCCTGACTGTATTTTTTACTCATATTGCTATGCTTCAAAATACAGTGTTCTAAGCATTTGTGCAACATCCGTTCCAGTGGCAGCTGAGGATGTTAATAACAGCTACCCAAAAGGAACCTCTTTGAAGAAGAGAACTTTTTCCCTTTCAACTGAGATATGTCTTTTAGATCTAGACTAATAAGAGATGATCCACATTGCTAAGAACTTAGCAAGTATCACAGTATCCTTGTCTGAAAGGCCATATACAACACACAGCATCCAGGATTACCCCTGAGGAGCCAACTGTACTCCATTTGCACTCACAAGCCAACAGCCCCTGTCATCTTCATTTAGGAGGAGAAAAAACCCCAGACTCATGTCCTAACAGGAGTCTAACAGTAGCATGAATTGTGGAAATACAGAAAAAAGAAGATAACCCAGGTCTGGTGGGGCCTGCTGAGCCATCTTCCCAACTGACTCTGCAATTCTCATCAAACAGTGGCATTTTTGACACATATTTTCTGACAGCTTTATTTTATCAACCAGACTTACAAAGTACTTACAAATGGAGCATATACACTTTTGGAAACAAAAACTTTGTTTCATTGGGTTGCTTTTTCTTTTTTTTTAAATTAAGTTCTACTAATTGCACCATCCACATGTGCGCTGACCAAGGCAAGTCACTGGCTTTTAATGTGTTTGGGATCAGACAAATGCAGTAAGAAGCAGCTTTACTTCCAAAAACTGTGAAGGCTAACCCTCTATTCAAACTGAACTTTCTGTCATGTGCAGAAAACTTGGCTTGGAATGAACCTTTCTACATCCTAGAGAGTGAGCTGAGAGCTCTTTCTGTAAGCAGAGCATTCAAAGCCAGGAGACTGAAGAGATGTCTTAAAGACAGGTTAACTTCCATAAGCAAATTGTTCTTGCTCTTGTTTTCCACTAAAGGAGTGATGTCAAATAGAGGATTTAGCAAGAAAGATTTAGAAAGAAAAACTTAATCCAGTCACAGTAATGACTGAATATTGTTCTGCATTGCCTTTCCATTTTAGTGGTTGCTTCCAGCCTGATATCTAATAAAAGGTTCATTTCTACATTGAAAACTATATATAAAATTATTTTAGTGTAAACAGTGTTTTCCACCTTGTAATATTTAATCTCTTTTATGCAGAAATAATAATAAGAAAGAAAAATTTTAACCTCCACACAAGTAAACTTTAAAAAAAACCCCAAAGAATAATTAAAATTACTGATGTTTGCTCACCTTGTATAAAATTGCTACTCCTGAATGATGTGGAATCATCCTATTCTAATTAACCTAATCTTGTTTAAAACTTCATCACCTATTTATATTTTGTTAGCTGTGACTTATCCAAGTGCTTTGACTTGCATCTAACTAGTTCCATTTCATCCTTTAAGGGATTTGCGTATTGTGCTTGTGTTCTGTAAGATTTTGGCAGGCATTTGTTCATATTAAATACTCTGAATTCTTTTTTATGCACCCTCAGAGATATTATACTTTCAAAGACTCAAAGATGTATTCAGAGATCTGTTTCAAGAGCACCTTTTTCTCAAATACACAAAGAATGAAATCTTAAAATGACTCTGCTAAAATCTTTCTGGCTGTCACTTAATATGCCACTAGGGAGAATATTATTGCTCTAAAGACCATAAATAAACTTTTATTTCTTCTTTAGGAAAAATGATTGCCTTGTTTAGAATTGAATGAACTAGCAGAAAATCAGCCAGTAATTTCTCACAAAGGGGCACTCATTTTAATGCAATCAGGCTTAGAAAACAAAGAGGTTGTTTTTGATTGTGAAATAGGTACACTTGTGGCAGCACTGCATGTGACTCTATAAGCAATCCCATTTCAGGTATAAAAATTATAAAGTAAGTCAAGTTTTAGACCTCCTTAAAATATTGCTGTTGCAACTTCATTGTTTGATGGCTCAAAAATAGACTGACTTCTTTCTGAATCTCTGATCTTTGTGATCCAATGAATGACACTGAGATTAATAAAAGTAACACCCCTGCATTCTCCTATCCTTACTGTACTCTGGAGCTTATCTTCTAAACTTTCATTTGTGTAATATTCCTCAGCCTTCCATGTAATTCTGGGAACTGCATAAGCCTGTGAAAGCTATTGAACTGAATTTCAATTAAGGAAGCAGGATCAGCAAAGAGTAAACTGACATCTGGAAAGGCTGGAAAACAGACTGGGCTGGAAGATGGCAGGTTCTTATTCTCCTGCCATGGCTTAGCAGTACGTGATGGAGACCTGCACACTTTAAATGCTGCTTCTCTGGGAGCTGAAATCCATAGCAGGTGGCAGATGATAGTTTGCTTCTGGTCTAGAAGATCACTGTTACTGGCAGGGTTTCCTTCGAACTTCAATGAGGAGTATTTCTATTTTTATAAAACTACTAAAGGACAAATAAAAAAGAAGACTTCATCAAGAAGATGTTTCTGTACATTAACTTTAGTGGTCAAGAGACTACGCACAGACCTAAATCCAACAAAATATGTGTTTTTACATCACCTGGGCAAAGGGGAGCTAATTGGTCAAAACAGGGTAATGATACAGTGACATCCAGCTCTTATGAAGTAATTTTTTCCTTCCTGCCAGTAATTTTGCACTATTGTGTAATTCTTTGCTCTAACATCAACCTCATCATTGCAATATTGTCACTTTACTCATATCTGGTAGTAACTTTGGCTCCATGCACGTGCCAAAAAAAAAAAGTTATATTTGTGGCTAAAAGAATAATTTTTTCCCCAAAGAATCAGGAATCCATTTTACTGTGGAATGCAAAAATAGATGTTCACAACACCTCTGCCACAAGGAAAGAAATGGTTTTGCAGATATACCAAAGTTGCTGCTTCATCTCCTTAGGTCTTTATAATACTTAATTTTTTATATTTATTGAGATGGTAATATAGATACAAAATACTTTAGTGCTTGATATATATGCACAATTCACAGAAAATAGACTATAAAAATAAATAACCAAACTCTAATATTGGGAAATCCTCCTTTTCTTTCTTTATCTGAGTCAACTTAGGAAGGTTCAACTAAAAAACCATTCACTTTTTATTTTATTCCTAATTTTTAATTTCTAACCTGATCCTATTGAATTTTTTTTTTTAATAGACATATGGGAATTTCCAGATGAAATTATCTTAATAGCAAAATATTTTTTTTCTAATGAAAATATCTGTTTCTTTAATTTTTACTGTCTAAATGAAAAATTTGTCCTATACTTTGGCTAATATTGAAGTTTGCCCTTTTTTATGCAGTGAGAAATGACCTTCAGTAGTGTAGGCAGGGAACAGCACACCCACCCACACACCAGGCACACAGGCATTCACTCAGCTATAAAAACGTGACCTAGCTTCACTCTGGTTCCAGCACCACACCAGGGAGCCCAGGTTTTCTTCTGGCAGGAGACAGACTCACTCTGTGTAAGGACTCTCTAAAGGAATTATTTTTGCAGTATGGAATTTTCAAGGGTAATTCCAGAATGAAAGCATGCAACATTCTATGTAATAAAATACAAAAACAAGTAAAGAAAAAGTGTATCCAAAACAACAAAATGAAAAAATAAAATGTTGAAATTAATTATCATTCTGAAGTCAACAGATTTATGGTTATTTCAATTACAAAAATTGTGTAATGTTTTAACTGAACAATTATTTGAATTACTGATACAATTGGGCTGTTAGAAATCCATAAAAACATTATTATTTTTACCTCAATTAATTGCAATGATAAATGGTGATGGGTTCAAAATTATCACTACAAGATAAATGTATTTTTAATGTGTGCTATAAAATGCAAACTACATGTGTCAGTGATCCTCATTCGATTAAACATTATTAATTATCAGTTTGTTCATGCTTGGTGTGAGTAAGAGCTACATGTATCAATCACACACAGACATGTATTCAAAGGTGGTGCTACTCCAAATTGTTGTGCAGTCATTATACTATAGCCTTTCCCTCTGTGACTCGGATAAGAAATGGAGAAGCCATAAATAAGATCATCTCTCAGTCAGCCCACATATTCTTCTTTTGGGAACATTTTCTTTCTATATCTGAGCTATGCTAAGCTAAACTGGATTTTGTTCGTGTGAGATATCACCTTTAGTTAGATTTCTATAAACAATTATCAGCCAGCAGCACCTGCACAACCTCTTCAGATTTTGTGAGTTGTAAAAATATTTAGATTGGAAGGTGTTTCTCTTAGACAACAGAATGGCTTGAAGGGTGTGGTACAGAAATTATTCAGCCATTTGTTATTTAATTCTTTCACTCTCCAAGCAGAGACAACAAAAATGCATACAGACTGTACGGACAAGCTGACACTGTCCTTTAAAACTGCACTGAAGGCAGGAATATGGAAGATATAAAAAGGGTTGAGTCCCAAAGGAAGTCTCAGGGAAATTCTGGCTAGTTGAATGATGTGATCATTTTAATAATCCCAACTGTAAGCCATATTAAAGTGTGTTATTCATGTCATGAAGGCAGACAAGTCCCAGGGGCTGCCTCTTCCCTTTGTTCATCTGTCTAAAACCAGCCACAGTCTGTCTTCGCTTTGATTCAAATCCATCTCTGAACTACACTATATGTTAAAAGCATGACTGAAATGCACATTCTACTTTAGAGGCTGTGGTTGAGAAAAATACTAGATTCTCAATTTTATGATTTTTCATGAAAAAGGTTCCAATATGGAGGAGTTAAATGATTACCCTCATTGCTTGGCAGACAGCTCTGGAAAACCTCCACCTACCTGGCCACTAAAGTTTCTCATAGGGATTTCATTGTTCAACCCAGCAGCTAATAAAATCTGCTTTTTTTCAGCCAGTTCTGATAATCGAACGGAATATATTCATCATCAATCTTAGACTTACCCAAGTGTTTGTTATTCAAGAAGAGAGATGAGTAAAAAGCCAAAATATATTATAATCAGTGAATATTTCTATCATTGGACCAAAAGTAAAATACCATACAAAGTTGTTTGAGGGCTGCTCTAACTTTAGGCAGCTGTCTGACCCCTTGTGGTCTTCTAAAATTTTTTTGATCCATACTCTTCTCCTCTGACTGCTCTCTTTGCCAGCCTCAAAGGTATTGCAGGACAGGTTTCATTGACCCTGTGCAATTTGATATTCCTTTACATACCTGCATTTACATGTAGGTGTAGATAGATATGGTGTCTTGTATTGTGATTTAAATAATTGTGTGCTTCAAGTGATTTAGGTTAAAAAAGGAGTGTCTTGGCATGAGTTTTCACTGCATTCAGAGTTTTCTTAGAAGCTGCTTAAAAATATTCTATGGGAGTTTATGGAAAAAAAGTAAATCCTTATTTATAATTAAGAAAGAAATTGGGTTACTTTCTGCTGTCTATATTGATATTCAATAATACGATTACGTTAGAATAAAAAGTATTGATTTGAGCATTGATTTTATTTTTTTTCTATTTCTTATTTACTACCAACCACTCTTCTATTTTTTATTTTTATATTTTCTTAGGTCTGTACTTGAAGATGTTTAGACAGATGTTGTTGTCAAGGAATATGCAGTCATATACCTGGAGCTCTACTCTGTTAGTTTACTCCATATAAAGATTGTTGGAATATCTTGGGTGAATACGGATTGTTTATAACAACAATTTGGTTGTGAAAAGTTTTTCACTGCTTTTAATTCATTAATGTTAACTAGTTCATAAATTAAATCTTAGAACTTCACAGAATATGTTCCTTTGGCTCTGGCAGGTATCATGGTTAAAATTTAATTAATTTGACATATATGGTATGCTGTGAGGACACAAACGAAAGACTATAGGATACCCTCTATGCTTGTGCTGTTGATTCAGGGAGCTGTTCCACCTTAGGGACTCTGACTTCTGTAGTTTTTAGGGTCCAAGGAGCCAAGATGTGGCCAGCATTTTTTCTGGCTTTTGAATATTCAGCCTTTTCCTTCTGCGACTTTTTATATTTCTTCTATTCTTTGCACAACCTCTTTCAGTCTGAACATTCAGACAACACAGTGTTGCCATTAATGAGAAATAGTGCACAGAAATCATGGTTTTAAGAGATTACATTATCATTAAGAAAATAAACATGTGGCTCAAGAAAGGCCTTATGTGTATTCATGAGGAGGGAAAAATAAATTTCAGGGACCTACATCTTCTAAATGGCTTCCCAAGTGCTTCAAACCAGTTCTGTAACAAGGAATCTTATGACCCTTCTTTCTAGCACAGTATTGCCTTTTATAATGAGCAGTTTTAATGTCTATTCCATCATTGATTCTTCCTTAACACGTGGAGTCTAATAATGTTTCCCATACTGAAATGTTTTTCAGCTATTTCTGCGTATTTTTGATAAAAACTTGTATTTTTCTGTATCCAGTGAAACAAATAAAAAAAAATAGATCTAAGTACCAGTTTATTAAGCCTCTCAGACTTGTAATTTGTGACTGTTAGCAAAAAAAATTATATTCAGTATCAATCTGGGGCCACTATTAGTCCTTTTTCTCTCTTACAACCACAGTGATGTCCTGAGACTCCTAAGGGATTAGGGCTATTTAAGCATCAATTGTTTAATGAAAGAACTGCCTACCTCTTGCTTTGAATATCTAAGAATGTTTTCTGGCTAATTTTTATTTTAGAAAAATGGAGGAGTGTAGCCATAATATTTTATGAAAAATCCTCTGCTAGAATTTTTCCCGTCCTGAGGAGCTGAGAGCCTCAGGAAAGAAGTGTAAACAATAACTATCTGCTGCTGTGGAATGCCACAGGTGCATCTTTCATTAGTCCATGTGGATTGTTTTCTATTAGTGACCAATCACAGCCACCTGTGCCAAGGCTGTGAGCAGTCACAGGATTTTTGTTATGCATTCTATTCTGTTATATGCTTAGTCTCTGTAGCCTTCTGATCTGTCTTCTCTCTCTGTTCTTTTAGTATAGTTTTAATGTAGCATTTTAGTATAATATATAACATAATAAATCAGCCTTCTAAGCAAAATGGAGTCATGCCTCATGTCCTCATACTTGGGGCATTCACCTCAAGAGAGGAGGAAATCAAACTTCCCTTGGTCCAACAACAAGTTTATCATAAATCCAGGATGACACCCCATCCAACAAAAGAGGCCTCTTGCTTAGGCTTTTTGAAAGAATAATGCTATGAATAGGCTATTAAAAAAACAATATTTTTTTGTATTATAAATCTCAAATCTAGTTTCTTTCAACATTTTTTCCCTCCAGAGAACTTTGGCTCGGGAGAAAAATGTGTTTTCAAAGCACACTGCTGCAAATACCATGCAATGCTTTAGCGAATCTCTGCTGTTTACATGCTTCCTTGAGGTGCCCAATTCCCATTTTGTAAATAAAGCCCAGTGTCTCAGAACACAAATGAGTACTTCACTCTGAAAGTCTTAACATTTTACTCCTAGATTTACCTATTAGAGTCATAACTTCTTGTTCTCAGAAGTAGCATATACCTGTGCTCCAAGCAAGAGCTGTTAGAAGAAAATCCAAGAGTAACCTAATGAAACAGTACATTACAGGATGAGGATGGTCACCTCGCAAAAAGAGACATGGGCAAGGCAGAGGTGTTTAACATGTTCTTTGCCTCAGTCTTCAACATGGATGATGGACCAAGGGGGTCTCAGTGCCCTGATTTAGAGGACCATGGCTGTGAGAATGATCAGCTCTCAGTTGACCCTGAAATTGTGCAGGATCTGGTATTCCAGCTGGACCCCTACTAATCTATGGGGCTTGATGGGATTCATCCAAGAACCCCCAAAGAGTTGCTGATGTCATTGTAAAACCTTTTTAAAAGATTTTAAGCAGTCTAGGAAATCAGAGAAGTCCCAGCTGGAAACTGGTAAACATTGTCCCAGTTTTCAAGAAGGAGAACCCCGGACTACAGGCCTGTCAGTCTCACTTCAGTGCCTGGCAAAGTTATGGAGAACATTATTTCTGGGAGGTATTGAAAAACATCTGAAAGACAAGGCAGTCATTGTTTACAGCCAGTACAGTGAATGGGGTGACATCAGGCTGGTGACCTGTCACTAGTGGGGCTCCACAGGGCTCCATCCTTGGCCCTGTGCCCTTCAACATCCTTATACATGACCTGGACATTGTACAGGAGGGGATACTAAGCAAGTTCACAGACCATACGAAACTGGGAGGAGCTGTTGACTCCTGTGAGGGCAGGGAGGCCCTGCAGACACTGACAACGAAGGTGAAGGGCCTTGAGGAGAAGCTATTTGAGAATTGGCTGAGGCCACTTGTTCTGTTCAGCCTGGAGAAGAGCAGACTGAGGGGAGACCTCACTGCAGTCACAGCTTCCTCATGAGGGGAAGAGGAGGGGCAGGCACTGATCTCTGCTCTGTGGTGATCAGAGACAGGACCCGAGGGAATGGGCCTGAAGTTGTGTCAGTGGAGATTTAGGTTCAATATTAGAAAAAGATTCTTCACACAGAGTGGGGTTGGGCACTGGAATGAGCTCCCTATGGAAGTGGTCACAGATAATACCAAGCCTGACAGAGTTCAAGCTCTCAGGAACACGGTGTGACTTTTGGGGATGGTGCTCTGCAGGTCTGAACACTGGACTCAATTATTCTTGTGGGTCCCTTCCAGCTCAGCTTTTTTCTGTGATTCTGTGAAAATCCATCCATCTGCCAGATCAGAATTGCTCCAGCACTGCCCTTTATGCTGCCTAGATTGTCTAGCACTCATTTATTAAGTAAACATAATTAATATTCAATCAGTAGCTGGTAGCTATTTGGCTGTGCCCTTTCTACATTCCTAACAGTTCAGCCTTTTCTGATTGGAGTTGTTGGAAACACACAGTGGCATGAGTATTTGGGGGTATCAGGATGGTTTGCCACCATAATCTCACTATTTTACAGATAATGAAAGAAAATTTATTTTAGAGAGAGTGCATTTTGGGTAAGTGTCTGTATGATCTCATTGTGTGACAGTGGGTCTTGAAGTGGTGTAAATATGACTGATGAGATACAGCATCACAGAGACAGTTTGCCACCTTTTCCCAATCAGACTTTTTTCTTTTCCTTTATTTGAAATGCAGGGTATTGAATTTTTAAGCATCATCATTCAAGAACCAGGATATATCCTGCCACAAGAAAGTTTGGGAACAGTTTAGCCTTCCAATTTCTAAGCTCTGTTTCTGCAGCAATGCAACTTACCTTTTCACTCCAATTCCCTATTCATATTCCTGATGGAGGAATTGCCACACTTTTTTTTTCTGTTTCTAAAGGATAGGGACAAACTATATGACACAGCCACCTGTAGAACTTAGTATTTCCTAGAATTTTAGGCTGCAAAACCAGTAAAAAATTGAAGACTTCCATTAAAGGGGTGTGTCAGTGGTATTATTTTTTCATCTATCAAAGTTCCTGAAACTCTAGGAGGTAATTCCTGAAAGAAAGCAAGCAAACATGAAAGAAAAGTGTCACACAGAAAGAAAAGGCAGCAAAATCTCTGTTTTCCCCAATAGTGATATCCACTTCTGAAATGGCTAAAAATTTACTGTCATGCAGAGGCAAACATTTACACTGTGAAAGTTACCAAGTTTGTTATTCCCTCTCACTATCTAGAAGACATAGCATTTAAAAACAAGGTGGTTGTGACTCACACAGCCCAGAAAATTATTTCTGAAACTTCCATTCTGTAGAAAATACACGGGCAAATAGAGACAATTTTGTTACAGGTTTACATTTCCTGATTTAAACATTGTGGCATGAAACTTGACCAAATTCAAATATACTGAGACAAGTTCATTTACTGATCATGCTAAATGACAAATTTCAAATACAATGGGGGAAAGTATGCTATAGGTTGAGAAGAATAATGGGTTAATAAGAAGACAGCTGCTGTCTAGTACACACACTTGTTTGTTTATCTTTGGAGGGGTTTTCTCTCTGTGAGATATGGACAAGGGTTTGACCAATTGTTTTTACCCTGACTTAGTTTTCTGAAAAGGACAAAAATACAGGAACATGCTGATAACTTTAGCTAAATTGTCCTCTTTCTTCTGAGATGAAAGAGGAGACCACAGAATGCCACCAGGAGTGTTGTATGTTCCAGGTAAAAAACTGCAAAAAAATGTCAGTTATAGCAAACTCATCTGGGCATGTAAAGACAGCAGAAAACTTAAATGGTGTTTCCAAAGGATTGATTGCATAATTGGAGAAATATCCTTGCTCTCCAGTCTAACCATGCTGTGTATGGACAAACATCAGACATTTTCACAGCAACTAAAGTGAATTACATGCTTAAGAATGTGGAGTCAGAAGAGCAACTAAAATGTTAGTTTCCTCTAAAAAAATGAATGTGGCATCCTGAAATCAACACCTCCAGAACACAGATAATTTTGTAAATATTGTTGCCATTTTAAATATTTTAATTAAATTTGAATTTCTGCATAGATTGAAAGAAGAGAAGCAGACCACAGAAAGTGTGCAGGTCAGTGGTATTATTTTTTCATCTATCAAAGTTCCTGAAACTCTAGGAAGTAATTCCTGAAAGAAAGCAAGCAAACATGAAAGAAAAGTGTCACACAGAAAGAAAAGGCAGCAAAATCTCTATTTTTCCCAGTAGTGATATCCACTTCTGAAATGGCTAAAAATTTACTGTCATGCAGAGGCAAACATTTACACTGTGAAAGTTACCAAGTTTGTTATTCCCTCTCACTATCTAGAAGACATAGCATTTAAAAACAAGGTGGTTGTGACTCACACAGCCCAGAAAATTATTTCTGAAACTTCCATTCTGTAGAAAATACACAGGCAAATAGAGACAATTTATTTTTTTAAAAATTGTTACAGGTTTACATTTCCTGATTTAAACATTGTGGCATGAAACTTGACCAAATTCAAATATACTGAGACAAGTTCATTTACTGATCATGCTAAATGACAAATTTCAAATACAATGGGGGAAAGTATGCTATAGGTTGAGAAGAATAATGGGTTAATAAGAAGACAGCTGCTGTCTAGTACACACACTTGTTTGTTTATCTTTGGAGGGGTTTTCTCTCTGTGAGATATGGACAAGGGTTTGACCAATTGTGTTTACCCTGACTTAGTTTTCTGAAAAGGACAAAAATACAGGAACATGCTGATAACTTTAGCTAAATTGTCCTCTTTCTTCTGAGATGAAAGAGGAGACCACAGAATGCCACCAGGAGTGTTGTATGTTCCAGGTAAAAAACTGCAAAAAAAAGTCAGTTATAGCAAACTCATCTGGGCATGTAAAGACAGCAGAAAACTTAAATGGTGTTTCCAAAGGATTGATTGCATAATTGGAGAAATATCCTTGCTCTCCAGTCTAACCATGCTGTGTATGGACAAACATCAGACATTTTCACAGCAACTAAAGTGAATTACATGCTTAAGAATGTGGAGTCAGAAGAGCAACTAAAATGTTAGTTTCCTCTAAAAAAATGAATGTGGCATCCTGAAATCAACACCTCCAGAACACAGATAATTTTGTAAATATTGTTGCCATTTTAAATATTTTAATTAAATTTGAATTTCTGCATAGATTGAAAGAAGAGAAGCAGACCACAGAAAGTGTGCAGCAAGACCAGGTTTATGCATTGGAGTGGTAAAAAGTAATTTAAAACAGGGAATGAACATTGATGAGATTCAGAAAACAGTGAAGGAGGTACATGGTAGAGAAAGTACAAAAAGCTCAACAGAATTAGAATATTTTGCAGACACTGGGGGAAAAATGGAATTTATATAATCTTGCATTTTTTCAGAAAGGAGACATGAATACAAATAAAAACTCCACAGAGCAGAAGATAATTCCTAAGAGAAATATTTATGTGACATACTGAATGATGCTGACAACTTTATTTCTCAATATCTGTGCATATATAATATACATTTCTTTGACCTACCTATAGTATGAGACTGTGCCATAATGAACAGAATATCTATGCAAGTGGCAATGAAATATTCACTAAGGCAGCTGATAGTTCTGAGATACAATCCAAGGTTAAAAAATGCGTAACCCTGAGGTTGACAAAAAAACTAACACAAAAAACCATTTCTTGTCACCTGAAATAAATTTTAAGATCTATAAATCTGAGATTATTGCTTTCAATTCTTAATGAATAAATTATTTTAGTATTCTGTTGTTTTCAAGTGCAAAAAGTATAACAGTAGCCTTGTCTTCTACACTTTAAGTAGGGATAATGGGAAAAAAAAATTACATCCACTGCTGCCATGTCAAATACATTACAAAACACCATACTAGCATTTTGAAAATGATTGTAGAAGCTCTTGAGAAAAGAGGTAGTTACAAAATGCAGCAGACACATCTTAAATGATAACCCCCCCATTACAAAGCATAATACTTTCTCCTAGCATTGTATATAAAATCACAGTTCAGCATTTCTTGATGCTCATTCAACCTCATTATTTAATACCAAAGTTTCATGAAGTTGAGATTCTTTTGCTCTCACTGAGACATCTAAGAGTTAGGCTTCCAGCTCAAACAGATTATCACAGATTTGTTTTATAATCAATGGAAACAGGTCTCTACATCAGGCAATTCATCTTACTGTCAGCAAAAATAAAGTTTCAGTTTCCCCAAAATAGTTACCTTGAGCTTCTTGAGATCCAACTACCTGCATGTGCTTGTCAGATGGGAGGCAAGACAGGTGGGACACCCACTCCCATATGACATTTATCCTGGTAATCTGAGGTGCCAAAAGTGACAGCAGACAGCTGGATTCTGACAAGTGAGTGTTCCCCTGAGCATCCATGCAGTGGTCACTCTGAAGGGCTCCAGCTACAAAGGGAGCTTAGGATGATGCCTTAAATTAATGTTTATAGCTTTTAGATACTTAAATTGGGTCCCACCTTTTATACTAACATTTTTTCCCTGTGAATAATGCAACTCACACAGACAAAGAAATAGATCCTCTCTGCTTTATATGGTTGGCTTGAAGATCATCTTTGTCAAGAGAATTTATGCAAAAATAATTTCCTCAGGTGATGTGAGATTTACCACAGCTGAAATTGATTTGAAGGGAGCAGGTGCTAAATATCTATCAACAATACCTATTTTTAGATTTAGGAAAAAAATGTGAGAGAAAGAGACAATAGATATTATGGTTGAAAACATTTTCTTTTTTCCTGCTTTGCTCTCCAAAATTGTCATGCTGCCCAATATTGCCCAGCTAAGGACAGTAGAACTTTATGTGCTTAATTTAGGTTTGTATAGCAAGAGGAGAGAGTGTGGTTTAGGTCAGGTACCTTTGTAAAGTGCTCTGAGTTGCCATCTAGAATAGCCAAGTCCATGCTTTGACCCTAAACAACCAAGAGGAACAAATCTCCCTGCCAAGCCACGTCAGCGCTGTTTCATGTCAAACACAGACAGAGACAGCTTTACCTGCTCCTTTCTTTTGCCTTTTTCATCTGCTTCTCTATATGTTTATGTAGGTGGCAGAAACATATGCTCACATCCTCATTTGCCTGCTTTGGGGAACAGATTAAAATTTGCCTCTTCAGACAATCTCCTGAAGAGTGAAGTATATAAAGTAAATGTCTATTTGTTCTTTCCTAGGAGGGGGTTCCCTTTGTATAACTAGTTAACCCTGGAATTAGGACTCAGTTCCCAGATGCTTACATCTGACATGGGCATTCTGTTATGTAAAAGTTTGCTATTTGTTTCCCTGGTCCAATAAATGCTGTTTTATTTGAGGTACATGTGGGGGAGAGGAAAAGACATGTTTCTCAGCCTCATCCCTTTGAAAGTACAGAATTGAAATTCAGGTGGATTGTCTTATATTGTAACTAGAGAATTAAAGCTAACTGGGCTCTTTACAGGCTGTTTTGCTTCATGCCTTATCAAATTACATTTTTTATGGCTTGCTAGCAGGCAGCAGGCTGATATGATGATGATATTATTGGTATATATGCAGATCCAGAGTCAGACATTTACTCATTAGAGAAGTTATCTGGTGGAAAACTGTGTGCTTTAGATAGGGTAGCAAATATTTATCAAGGCCCAGAATGTGGGTCCAAAATGTGGTAGCCAATTTAATGGTTGGTAAACACCTGCATAACAATATGTGTCCAAAAATATATGACAGTCTTTTGTGATGGATGGCAGATGGCTTTTTGTTGTAAAGCATGCATGTGAGAGATGAGTACAAGTTACTTATTCATAAAGTCAGCAATGGATATAAGTATTGGGTTTGTTATACAGTTTCATCATGTAGTTTGCATAAAATTATTTAGGATGGTAACATTTCATTACAGGAATGGTTATGCTAAGATGATTCTTTGATAGAATTTGCATTCTTTTAAGTCTCTGCATGATAACAGCAACAGTAATGAAAATAGTGGGGTTTGTGTTTTTTTTGTAAATAGGCTAGAACCAGCTGTCAGTTTTGGTAATACAGATGAACAGTCCTTTATAGAGTCAGGGTAGATAATTTCTAGGCAGATTGTTTCTTAGTTATTCTTAGAAGAAGCATATGTGCTGCATACCAATGCCAGGAAATCACTTGCAGCAAGTGTGTTAGTAGCAAAAAATACTGCTATTAATTGACGCTCATAAATTTAAACTACTCATATATTTTAGCCAGTAATAAACCACAAACACAGAATAATTTAAGTAAGGCTGGGAATCTAGTGCAAAATAATCTAGGTTTAAGTGTTAAAACAGGATTTCTGAAAATTTCCTTTTACAGTAAATTTTGTGGCAACACAAAAATTATGCAAAGTTAGTTCTACTGATAGAATTATTTTTAGTCTTTTGGTGAGAATCTCAGTAAAGTCTTTCATAGAGCGCTTTTGGGTACTTTGGAATTCAGAATAGCATAATTGCTAAAATTTCATTAAATGGTAGAGTTTAACTGACCCAGCTCCAAATTTCCAAATTGGATCATTAGTTTTCTCATGGAAGCATAGGAAGCAAAAAGTTAGTCTTCAAAATTAGTAAGCATACACAAAGTAGGTGTTGAAAGCCAGCTAGTAAAAAACCTAACCATAAGATGGATATACAGAGTTTGTAATTTCCCACCATCTCATTATTTTAACTGGGGAAAAAAAGTTGAGTGACCACTAAAGCTGCTTTCCTCAAACTGTGAATTATACACTACAATGATTCTTGTCCTCAAAATGTAACCCATCCTCTTCTCATATTCTTAGTGGTAGCAGTATTCATAAGGAGCACATCCTTATTTTTCCCTAGGCATTTGGAGAATTTCTTTAGCAAAAAAAACCAAAACAACCTTGCATGTTGCACACCAGATTATTAAAATATGCTGAATCAAACATTTTTTTTAAAATAACCACAACATGTTTCTGTGTACATATGCTAATAAAAATAATTTAAATGGCTAGATATGTTCTTCTGTGGAAACCGCTCTTTGTTGCAATAAAAAAGCCTGGGGAAAACTAAATGCAAATTTTCAGTCTTTGAGAAATTCAGAGACTGTAGAGTTTTGAAGTTTTTTAGTGTTTAATAGATGGGAAGCCACAGTCCTGGCTTTGTCCCATTGACCTTTACTAAACGTTAAAAAAAAAAGAAAGATAGAAAAAAAGATTCAACACAAGTCTTGGGAAATATTTATAAAATTAAAAGATATATTTTGATTTCTCCATTAAAAAAAAAAAAACAAAAAACCCCCCCAAAACATAAGAAACTCCTCAATTCATTTTTAATCAAAATATATCTGTTTGAACAGTACAAAATCAATGGAGGAGAAGAAGATTGCACAGTATAATTGCAGTTCTGATTTAAATCAAAGCTTTATTGAATGGAAAGTTCTCACACTTCTACAATGACATATGAAAGTCCTAGTGTATTAGATGGTTTTCTGTAGGTTGTTAAGATGGAGATGAAAAGTGGGAAGCTAATTTCTGCCTGGCTAGCGCAGCACAATATTACTCATTTAACCTATAACTGAAACCTTTTATATTCCCTGAAATATATGCAGCATCCTGCTGTGGAAATGGGTTTATTTGCTGCTGGTGGTGGTGGTTGACATTATTATGCTTTATTTTGTTAATATTCAGAATAGCAGTTAACTGTATGTAGCGCACAGTTTGTATGGATCATGTTCAGTACAGCTCAAGCTATATGTTAGACAGAGAGAGAAGACCCAATTTGGTTCCAAAGGCTTCAGTCTTGCAGCTATGTTACATTTCAAGGATTTTTAAATAAATTAATGTCTAATATACCTTCTGGTTTAGTAATCTTTGGTCTGCAGTCAGCTTTTGAGGCTACTGGTTACAAATTTGAATAAAACAGATAACAGTTATCATGGTAAAAGAACAGTAAGCCCTTCGCAGAGGAGACATGTTTTGCTTTCCTCTTTTTTATTGTTATAGATGTTTCTATATTTATTCTGTCTTGGTCAGAACATCTGACAAATAATAATAATATACAAATCAGTAGCTGCAGTTCAGATTTTCAAAAACAAGCTAGAAGAAAATGCTTCCATCTGCTTGCAAAGAACTGGCTCAAAACTAGAAAAAATACCCAAGTTCCTTCACGTAAGCAAGAAATACTGAAAGTAATAAACTATGAAGAAACTATACTCTAAAACTATTTTAAAACTAAATGGACATTCTAAAAACAATGCAAGATCTAATATACCTTCTGGTTTAGTAATCTCTGGTCTGCAGTCAGTTAGCTTTTGAGGCTACTGGTTACAAATTTGAATAAAACAGATAACAGTTATCATGGTAAAAGAACAGTAAGCCCTTCGCAGAGGAGACATGTTTTGCTTTCCTCTTTTTTATTGTTATAGATGTTTCTATATTTATTCTGTCTTGGTCAGAACATCTGACAAATAATAATAATATACAAATCAGTAGCTGCAGTTCAGATTTTCAAAAACTAGCTAGCAGAAAATGTTTCCATCTGCTTGCAAAGAACTGGCTCAAAACTAGAAAAAATACCCAAGTTCCTTCACGTAAGCAAGAAATACTGAAAGTAATAAACTATGAAGAAACTATACTCTAAAACTATTTTAAAACTAAATGGACATTCTAAAAACAATGCAAGAATTCTTTTATTTTAAAGAAAATCCATTATCTCCTTGCTTGAGGTGTCTCCATTTTTCTTTTAGATCAATCACAGCACCTAGGGAAAACACATTTGAAATCTTCAGTGAGCACTGAAAATGCTCTTTTGGTGCTGTTCAATTTCTTCCACCATAATAATTTAATTAGTACTAAAATATATTCTGAAGAGAAGTGTTTACATTAGAAAAACACTGTAGATTATTAAGGATGTGAAAAACCAATACACACAAAAAATGTTGGGTATTAATTAAAGAAAAGGTCTTAGCCTAATAACATCTGTGACCCATTATTTTCCCTACTCTTTCTGATGAATAAACTAATATTGCTAGGCATAGCATTTTTTCCTTTATGTATCTTAGTTATTGTATTTCTTACATTTACATGTATAAAGGATATGAAAATAGAATTTTCTATGTTATTCTTTCCCGAAACTACTGGAATTTTCTTGTTTTCCATGTTATTACTGGGGAGTTTCTGAAAAGGCACTGAAGCACACTAAATTCCCCATGCTTCAGTGTGAGCCCACAGTTTGTCCTGCTTGCTGTGAACTTGCAAAGTTGATTGTTTGTGTTGTCCCTGCAGCAGGCAGCACAAAACAGATGCCAAGAATGATGGCACACATTCCCTCCACCTTCTCTTCTCCAGACTAACCAACTGCACTTCTCTCCAACTCTTTCCTTGGAGAATATTTATTTGTCCTCTGAAAACTTTCATTCCTTTCCTCTAGGCTAAGGAGCTGGTCCACATTACACTAGGGGATAATGGTATCCCCTAGAATAGTATTTCCCCTAAGAAAACCCAAAATACAAGATGCACCCCTGCCCCATATGGTGGGAGATACAAAAGGCAAAGACCATGGATTGAGATAAGAACAATTCACTGGAAACAGAAATGAGATAAGAAGCTGGTAATAGCAACAATACAAATTTTTAAAATGTACAAAGAGCAGGCGATTTACATGCAAAAATGCTCACCAAGTGTGGGACAATGAAAAACAATGGCAGACAGACCCTGCTGCTGCCACACTTTGCCCACAATGCCCACACCACTCCTTCCCAGAAGCAAGAGTCCCTGTGATGATGCAGGTGGTGATGATATAGGTGGTATTAATTAGCAACTTCGACATGCCCACAGGGCTCCCTCCAGGCTTCACCCCCTTATGGGTACTGTGAAAAAAATTAGCTTTGTCCTGGCCAAAAGCAAGGCAATACTTCAATGAGGTATATTTTCAATATTTATTGCACTGATAAGCAGTGAGATGATTATGTAATATCTTATGGCCTTATCTTGAAGCTCATACTCCCTTTCTACATCTATGCATGTTGGTCACCATTTTACAGTAGTATGACATTGCAGCCTTGTGGTCCCCAGGCATTTCTTTTCTAAATGTTATAGGTGTTTTTGAATATTCCTGCTCAACTGTAGTACTTCCTGTGGGTCTGCTCAGAATTTCGTCTTTTTATCTATTCCATTCCTCAAAGTTAACAGGCCTATTTTGAATGTTTTTTAAATTCTCCAACATACTGGCTGTCCTTCCCAGTATGGTATCAGTGGCAAGCTTAATGGGTAAACTCACTGCTCTACTGTTCAATTATTTAATTAAAATATGTAATAGAACTATGGAATTGACTAATGAAAAATTATTTCTCATACATGCTTCTATCTTAACACTGAACTATTGATAATTGCAGCCTTTGGGCATTTTTATGTTCTATTATCAGTTAGACTGACATTACATTACTAGTTTAGGAGAATTTCATGAGACAGAATGTTTTTCACATAACCTGCCTTCCTGCTGTGGAAGGAAATTAGATTAGCTAGATGTGATCTTTTGTTGGCAAATCCACTTTGGCTGATGTGGATCTCCTTATAGCTTTGCAGGTGCTAATGGTGTGATGACCTGTCCAACTGTATAGAAAAGACTGTACTTAACTCATCTTTTGCATCATGTAAGGTAAGCTGACTCTCACTGTAGTGACTGGTCTTTCTGTTATTGCAAAATACATGTGCCATTTTGAGCCTTGTTTCAGTCCTTTAGCTAGGATCGGTTTTTCTTATTCATAAACCAGAGAAAAGTGCTTAGGGGTTAGAGTAGTTATTAGAGAACTGCTCTTAATAGGTGATATGGGTATATCTATATATATATATAGACAGGAGTTATTATATAAGTCCCAGATTTTAATTTTGATAACCAAAGAAGCTCCGGGAGTCAACACGAATTTTAAAAGAAAACCTCTGTTGTTAACAATGGATAAAATGTCTGCAGTTTCCTTTGTTGTAATTTAGGTCCATCTTAAGTGAGACGAGAAAAAGACACTTTTCTTTTTGAGTGGATAGATTGAAAGGTGATCATGGAAAATCTGTAATCACCATAAATCCAAATAGAGTTCATTATTAAAGACCAATCATCAGAACAAAGCTTCAGTGAAATACAGGTATAAAAATTAACTGAAACAATTATAAGAAGGAAGCCAGGAATGTTCCAAGATTCTTATGGAAATACCTGCTTCATTAAGTTTATTGCTTTTTTCCTCAAGTCTGTTTTGGATAGACTCTGTAATTTTGCTGAGTATCACTACCCCGTAAATGATGGCCTACAGCAAAGTTCTGTGCACTCAGGTCCCAGGGTCTAGATAAGCAGCTTCTGTTCTAGACCATAAGTAGGGTCTCAAAAGGTGCCCTCCAACCTAAAAAATTCTGTGAATCAGGAGCATGGTCTTATTCATACTGGGGAAAAAATTGTAATACAGATATGACCAAATAATGGCCAGATAATTACCAAATCAACCATTAAATTTACTGATTCCATTCTATGTCCTCTAAGTAGCTACTTATCTCTATTATTATGTAGCTTAAAATCTTAATAAAAAATGTGTCACATTTCTGTGGATTGAGTTTTAAGTGATAGAAGATGACATTATCTCTTCTTCTGTTAATTTTTCCAAATTCTTAGTTTCTGCCCTTTTTTTTTAAATTTATCTTTTAAGAAAAATAGTGATAGTAGCCTGTGTGCTTGCAGTGGTTGCAAGATCTGCAGAGGTATGGGTTTCAGATCTGCACAGACATTATGCACGACTAAGAGCATGGTGGCTTTAGACACACACCTCTTCAACCTGGCTTAGAAATTTTTTGTGCTCAATCTCTTGACACATTTAGGTCTCTGAGTAAATATCTGTGAGTTGTCTGAGAGTACAGCACATTTTCTGCTGGATGGCAAGTCAAGTATGTGCATGTGTTAGGGAAGGCTGTATGATTTTGTAGAGGATGCTCAGAAAAAAGACTCATAACAACACAGTTGGCATTTCTTTATTGTGAATTTAGGATGCTGAAGTGGTGAGTCCTTTCAGTGTGGTTGTGCTCGTATTTTCTGTGCCAGATGAAGTTCTTGCTGCTGAAAGAACATAATTCTAAACAAAATCTCTGCATCATTTTTCAACCTGAACAAGGATTTATCGATTTCCCCTGCTGTTGCTGGTAGTTGGGACAAAGGATACAGTAATTTGTGACTTGCTGGATCAGCTTAATGTAGTCCACAGGATCAGGAAATTATAAGTAGCTCTCAGATGGCTTCCGTTCCAGGTGTCTCAGGTTCTAAGTGCAGTTTCAAATAGAATTAAAAGAAAGTTTTCTGAAAGTAGCAGGTCTGAAGCATCACAGTTCTGTGTTTCTTACCTTACTCTTACCTTATTCTAGTGCCAGGGCAGTTGAAATAGTTTTGAATTTTCCACATCAGGGGAACACTGTGGCTGAGTAAATCTGCTCTGACTCAAGTGAAAGCATTGAAAAGAAGGCTTTTTTTTTTTTTTTTTTTTTAAGCAGCAGTAACTGAGTTCTGAGCGCCTTAAAATTCAGACCACTTAAAGACAAACTACCAGGTCTCCTGGACTCTCTTTCTTCTTCCTTCCCTTCACCTCTTTCTTAGTCATCATCACTCCCAAACTAGATAAAAGTTTAAACCTTCTGTTGAAATGTTTCTATCAATTTCTCTGCTAGTTTCTAAATCATGCAATTTTTCCTCAGCATGAGTCTTTTTATTCATGCCATCTGAACTTCAGAATACTTTGCCTCAATTAAAAGAAAGATATTTTCAAAAGGTGGTCCTATTCCTCTGCTTTCAATCAGAACTTTTACTCATGCCTGTGAAGTTAAAGCTAAGTCATGGACGTTAAGAAATACACTTTTATTGAGCTTGTACATAGTTCAGTATTTGGGAATAAGGCATAAATGGGGTTACAGTGGTGAGGAGCCTGATCTAAAGCATTAATTACTTGAGGAATAAAAGTGGAGAATTTTGAGTGGTATTATATGATGCTTCAACAAAGAAAATGGGTTTTACTGAATGCAACCTACACTGACATCAACATCTGCTTTTGTGTCTGGAATTTTTAAACACGTCTCTCTTGTGTATTCTGATTTTTTTCCTAAGAAAAGCATTATGTAAATGTTTTGTATAAGCCTTTTGAGCCTGAATTTCTATTGTACAAAGAATGACTCACAAGTCTTCATTTCAGAGCCTATCCTGCTTATAAGTTTTGACTTTGGCTAAAGTCCAAGACAAGCAACAAAGAAAGAACAACCATAATTCCTTGACAAAAAGGTATTAATAAATAATATTAGGGATACAGGTGATGAAAAATGGGAAGATTTTATTTCTATATTTCTTAAGGGTTTTCAGTGCACAGATATTCTGCCTAGGATTTTCTAATGCTGTGTTGGCACTTTTCATTCACACATGTTTCCCTCTTAGGGGTAGGGAGCAAAACACCTTAACTTGAGCAATCTGGTCTAATGGTAAGTGTCCCAGTCCATGGCAGGTTGCTTGGAACTGATGATCTTTAAGGTCTGTTCCAACCCAAACCATTCTATGATCCTATGAAACTGTGGATCATGCCTTTGTAACAGCACCTGGGAGAGTTTTTTATTCCTTATTATGAGCAGTATATTAAGTGGAGATGTCATACAAGTATACAAGTTTTGTGCTCACTAACTCCTTTCTAAGACAGATCCACCAGTTTGCATCCAAAGGCACTATGGCACTCTCCAATTAAAAAAAAAAAAAAAAAGAGGATCTGAGTTGTGATCAAGTGCCTCAAAACTGTGGAGACCAGAGTAGGATATGTGAAGTTGAGTGTAATGGCATTTGGCAGCATGTCTTACCAGCTTTGTACCAAATTTTGAGTATGAATGCCTGCACTGAAATGCTGCAGCTTATGTTCTTTCTTCTTTCTGTCTCTTTGTGCTCTTTTATTTGGTGTTTTTTATTATTACATTTTCTTTCCTGGCCACTTTACTTTGTGACTAAAAACTTACAAGAAATTAGGTGAAGAAGGTTGAAAGAATGAGTCAAGCATATTCCATAAACCACCCTGAAAGCATTTCTTCCTGTTGGTTAGGTAATTAAAAATTTATTTTAAGGTAACCGCATTCATTAGTTTACCAGGACAGGAAATGCAGTTATTGGTTTTCTGAGATAATCAGCTAGTATTTTAGAAAGCTTGCACAATTTCATTTTGGTGTCTATCTGTCTATGTATCTATGTATCTATCTGCTGCTGCAGACATTGTTTGCATTTCCACACTCTCCTCACATTAAGAAATTCAGTTTTAGTGTAGTAAAAAGAAATTAACATCGGTAAAATGTGATATTTTGCAGCAAGTGCAAGGCCAACATTACCCCAGCAGCAGAGACTGGGGAATGACTGACTTCAAAGCAGCTTTGCCAAAAGAAAAACAAAGCAAAACAAAACAAACAAAAGCAAAAACCCCAAACAAACAAACAACTCCCACCTCCCAACCACCAAATACACAAACATATCAACTTGTGGGGACTCAGTCAGCAACAAATTGAACATGAACCAGTGGGGCATCTCAGCTGAGTGCAGCCATCAGGTCAGGCTAAGTGCTTTTTCCTCTCTCTCTCTCTGGCACTTGTAAGACCAGATCAGGAGTACATATAATTTCTGTCACAACAATGACATGGACACATTGGAGCATGGCCAGAGGAGACTTCCAAGATGATAAGGGACCGAAACTCACAATGTGAAAGGAGAGGCTGAGAGACCCATTCAGATGGGAAAAGATTTGAGGATGTCTTAAAAAAATTGTTTAATGTGACAGTGCAGAGAGGACAAGCTAAAATCTATTCAAGGTACACACAGTGAAAGGATGAGAGACACCATCCACAAGGCTGCAGTGTAGGAAATTTTTTGAATTTTTCATGAAGTGCACAATTTTTTACCATGAAAATATTCAAACACAGGAACAGATCACACAGAGCTGTGGGATCTCCATCGTTGATGTCTTATGTTTACGTCTTAGCACTTAGAATTACAGATGTCTCTAGATAATTTAGGCAACTGAACTGTCTCTCATGTCTACCTTTAGACAACTCAGTGATCATGACCCCACTGTGTTAGGCTCTCCATAAAAGAAGTGCCAAACAGGCTAAGAAGGAATGAGAATATTTCTGCTGAACAAACCTCTAAGTTTACTGCAGGTATATTGGTAAACAAATTTTGGGAAAGGTTCTTCTAAGTTAGTTAATAGAGCTCTTTATGATATTTGTTGTGAGTGTCTCAGGAGGCAGCATGATCAGCAGTATTTCTTGGTTTAAAAGTTTAAGATTCATTTAGTCATAGTTAGTTTGGGAGTGAATTTGCAGGTAGAGCTTAACAGAGGACATGAGCTCAATGAATACTAATAGGGAAGACAGGATGCTGGTGTTCAATTCAATAAAGATAGGGGGGCCAATGGAGAAACAGAAAAGAAGGTGATGTCTAACTGTTCTTTATCTCCATGGTCTCAGAGGCCCAGCACTTGCAGTGCTCTTCAAAATCTAGTGTGAATCAGTCGAAAGAGAAGGTGACATATGGTTCACTCAGCTGCCAGCTATGTGCTTCTGACAGTCAAATACACCTCCTATTCTCAACTACTGAAACCACTTTTTCCTGAATATAAAAAAGTCTTCAGGAGATAAATGGAGAGAAGAATCTAGTCAAGATTATAAAAGAGCTAGTGAAAACATGGTGACCAAGATTTCTCAATTTATCCATTTTGCAGCGTAGCAGAGAAGATAGGAGAAAATTACTGATTTGCTAATCCCTTTAAGTAATAATATAGAAATCTTGACCAACTTCTTAAATAAGAAGAGGCTACTTTTGAGATCCTTTGGCTGTGTGTGAAGTAGGGTAGACAACTGGAACTCTCTAAAAGCATCTCAAAGTATTGCATGAAAAAGTCACAAAGCTGTGGCTGAAGCAATATTTTTCATACATGTGAGCTATTTGAAAACATTTCTCTAGCTTTTCCATATATCACATGACCACAACCTCCCAAAAAACTCACTTCCTTCTTAACCTATGACACACCTACTTGTCAAAGTTTGTTCTAAAATATCTACTACATTAGCAAAAATTATATATGGAACCATTCTCCCAGACAGCACAGAAGCAAAAAAACTTGGTCGATTTTTCTTACAGAAAGTGAAAGAGAGAGGTTATTATGAAAGGTATTTTCAGGTCTATATGGAATGCATTAATGATGTTACTGAACTCATTTCAGTGAGTCAAGTATTTGCTACAATCTGAATAACCTACTGTAACCTGACGGAAATACTTTTAACAACCCGTAGAATTATTCATAGACAGAGTCAATTATTAACAAATAAATACAAAAACCATATAACTCAAGGCCAAAAATCAATAGAACACAGCTTTCTGAAGAAAAGTACTTCAATGCATATTACTGGTTCTCAGTACAAAATTCAAGACAACATTGGATTGACCCTGTCTTTCCTTGTGTTCCTCTGTAAAACAAGTGGAAACAGCTTTGAAGAAGGAACTCTTCACAAGACTACAATTTTGGCAATTATTAATTTGATCTCTCAGGGTAGGAAACAGACTCCAAGTAGAAAACATGCTGGTAGAAGCTGTGAAAACAAGAATATTAAAATGATGGTTAAATACCAGTCACTGTGTTGAGATTTATATCCTGTGCATCACCTGTCTGAGGATTAGACAATTTTACAATTCATTCTTTGTGAACCAGGTCGCAGTACAGGAAAACTGTGACAAAAAAAACCCAAAAAAACAAACCCCTCAGAGGTCTCATATTATATAATGATTATTAAATATGTAACTTTAAAGGCAGATCCAGATCCTTATATGTGCAAGACTAGAAATTATCCTATTGTGGAAGAGTGAGAGGAAGTTAAATCCCTTTCCACAATGTGGCACACCCTCTCTCTGGTTCTTCATAGGAGGACAGTCTGTGGGAATGGCAGCTACCAAGAATCCCATCCTGCTCAGACAGCAGAATTCTGTAGCTAAATTTCAGTGACAGATACTTCTTATGCTAAGGCTCTTGTTAAGACCAAAATATTTTGTGAGGAAGATTCTAATTCAGCAAGCTTCAGCCAAAATACAGGCAGTAATTTGAAGGAACTTGGACCATCAGGAAGGTTTTTATCCAAAACCTGTCAAACTCATGCCAGAGTGCTGGGAATCCTGCTCAACGGGTGCTACAGAGCAAAGATATCCACCTGTGAAGAGGGACAGGGCTCACTTGGGATGAATGTCAGTTAAATGTATCTGGGATCTCCACCTCTTGTCATATCTAGTTCCTGGATTCCCATCTGGCAGCCAGTGACTGCTGTCTGTGCAGCAGGGCTGCCCCACATGCCTGGGCTCTGCTGCTTGGAGCCTCAGTAGCCTGCCAGGTTCCCAGGAAGCTGAGAAAATAAGGGCTGGGACTGGGATCTGGTGAGTTTTATTTTGACATTTATATTCAGAGTTTTCCTTTCAGCAGAGAAGTCACCAAAACATTTCAACCAGTAATCCACAGAAGAAGGAACACTCCTTGTCAGTTATAGCTTGATTTGAGCTTTTAGAAAAGGGTTGCCACTTTCCCTGGGAAGCAGCTGGCATCTTGGTGTTCAGAGAAACAGAAGATAATTTTATACCACAAGAGAAAAAAGAAGGATGGAAGGACTCTCAAAGGAAATTTTCATGCAAAAGGGAAACTACAATGGAGAGGAAGGGGTGAATTCATCATCCTTCTTCATTCACATGATGACAGCGTCTCACTCACATTAGGAGCTGGAACTATATTTAGTTATATGGCCTTCACTATTACAGTGTCTGATACTAATGAGTAACAACTTTCTCCTCAGAAGCTCCAGAGAGGCGTTATCTCATTTAGGAGATGAGGACTGAAGAATAAACAAGGGTAGCCACAGTTTCCCTGGCATCCCCTGTTCCTGTCTCCCTCCCATGGTGAGGAGCACTTGTCCTCCCTTGCCCCATGCCCCCAGAGCAGGAGCCTTTCTGCACAAGGCCTGGAGTGGCTCTGCCTCCTCTGCCATGGCCTCCAAGGGCAGCTACTCCTGTCTTGCCCAAAAAGTCCTGCTCAGCTGGCACTGCATCAGTGAGCCCCATGACAGGCACAAGCATTCCAGGAAGCTGCTGTACACCAGGCTTCTCTCCTCAGCTCCTTCATCTTCCAACACTGGCTGTAGCAGAGCCTCATCCTTATGGAGCTTTGACCCCCAAAACAAGGGACTGACTTTTATACATTGTTTTGTGAATTTTGGGTGAG
Source organism: Passer montanus (assembly GCF_014805655.1). Taxonomy (NCBI): domain Eukaryota; kingdom Metazoa; phylum Chordata; class Aves; order Passeriformes; family Passeridae; genus Passer; species Passer montanus. Next base: position 10,738,153 of record NW_024371037.1, read on the forward strand.
TCAAAACAGCAGAGAATTTAGCATTTAGTGAATATGACTGCTATTTCTCTGCTCCCAGCTTCATTCATGGAAAGAAACATGCCTCTGCTTTTTATCTTAATTTAGAAATGAATCTTCAGGTACAGGCAATGACTGTGTTTTGGAAAATATCACAGTGACCAAGAAGCTCTGCTGGGAGTCTCAAAGGTTCTTTAGAATTTTAACATTACTTTAAGAAAAAAAAAGAGAAAATTAAACTCTGTCTGCATTTCTCACTTTTTTCCTTCTCTCCACAACAAATGACACATGACTACCGCAGCTGATTATTGAAATTAGCTCATTCTGGAAGCAAAACTGAGATATGCTCTTTCTTCTCCTCAGCCCACTCTTTTTCTGCTCCTCCTTCAGTAAATTTTAAATGTACTGGTGAGTACTCATTAGTACATATTTTGTTTCAACATCTTGTAGAAAACAGAGAGAGGGAAAGAAAGATGAGAAGAACTGAAGAAAGAATAAAAGAAAGTTGAAAAAGAGAATAAAAGAAAATAACGAAAAGAAAGCCTAGAAGAAGAAAAAGACACAGACATGATCTATATTTGTGGTGCCCTTTTCAAGAGAAATTCTTCTCAAGTTAAAAATTTACACACCTATTGAGGTGACTATAAGATATAGTTCAGAACATTTTGAACAGTAATGAACTTTAGACTAAAATGCCATGAGATGTTTAGATGAATTCATATATTTATTCACAGCAGTGTCTTTTCCAACTGTTCGCAGTGTTAACAACACTTACATTTTAAGGACCTATTTACAAATTCACAGTAAATTTCACAGTGTTCTGTGGTTTCCTAGATCATCCTTGGCAGGATCTTTGAGGATAAACTGCTCCCAATGTATTCTGCCTTGCTCATGAGGCAACTCTGGGCTATGTTAGGAGTTGCACAGTTGGCATGACAGGAAAACATGCTCCAAAGGACATTCATCTTTATAACCACCCTCATTTGTCTCTCTCTCTGCCAACTCAGTCTGGACAGCTTGCATGAAGGATCCCTTTGAAAACATCTCTAGTCGTTGGAAGCATGTGCAGAATGTCTGTCCTCAAAATTCATTTTCAGGCTCAGAAATTGCTTCACACTTTCTGTAACAGCTCTGAGGCATCATCAAGGTGCTCACTTGTGCTAGAGAATACTCTGTGTGATTCTCAGTATGGGTGGCTAAAAAGTAGCTGCAGGTAGCTAAAACAAGAGCCATCACTCTCCACAAGAGCAGCAGGACAAAGGGTTTCTGCTGTCACTGTTCAGTCTAAAAACCAGCCTAACAGCGAGTGTGAGACAGTGGTGGCCAGGTACAGCACACTTCAGTGAACATAGCATTTCCTGTCTGGATCTAGTCAACCAAATTGACTTTTTTTTTTTTTTTTAAAGAAAGATACATATATATTTTTTCAGTTTTAAAGAAAAACATTATCAATTATAAGTTTACACTTAACAAACTACTGTAGTCCTTCTAAGCTCAATTTTATTGTACTGATTCCTTCTGATGCTTCTATCATACTGATCTTTTTTCACCTACTTCTGATGTCAACAATTTTAGCAAGATTGGCCAGTTCTCAGCTATGTATGACTAGACTCGAGATGGAAGGCACAGGAACCCAGTGTCAACCCTGCTGCACCATAATACCTAAGCATTGACTGTAATATGAAATAAAATGGAAAAGAATTTCTGGATTTATAATATCTTGATTTATAATATCAATATCTGGATATTGATATTGGATTTCTGAATTTAGAAACATCTGCATTTATAATACCAATAATAGCTTACAGTGAAGGTCAGTCACCACTGGATATTTTTAGACAGACCAAGACCTCCTTTCCCAGTTTACAAGGAAAAATGTGCTATATGTTTTGGAATATGTGCTCAGCTTGCACATCTTTTTCCACTTAAATGATTTAACCTTTTAGCCATCTGGAAGTTAGAAGTAGCAGGATTCGAATTTCTGTATGTAATTGAATTGCAGATGCAAATTTTGCAAAGTTTGACCACAAATGCAAGTCTCACCTTACTGGAAATTTACCTTTTCATTTGCACATGTTCCACTACAGAACATGAGTCAAGTGCTGTCAGTGCTTGAGAATTTTCCATTGGCCACCAACTCATTAAAACCAGACAGTAACAAATAATCATCATGACCCTTAGTCAGAGGGACCTTTTGGTGTAGAAAAATCTCTTCCTCATCTATTCAGTTAATCACTTTTCCACAGCTTCTAGTTCCTCAGGAGCCATTCACTGGTCCCCTAGCCACTGTGAGAGCTCCATTAAATTTTGCCTGTGACCTTCTGTGCCTCACAAAACTCTATGTGAAACACTACTGGTGTCAGCAAAGCTTTTATCATATCTATACAATGCCTGCTCAGTGATCTTTCCCTGGATTGTTCTTGCTACCTTACCCAACTTTGCTGCTGCTCAAATCCTCTTCCCGTTTATCCTATGAATGCCCCCAAACTGATGCCCTTTCATTCCTGCATCTTGCCCTGAGGACTGAATTCTTGCCATGTGAGTGACATGGTCATTCTACAGGATAAAAGGGGAAGAATCAACATGTATCCTTTGGTGACAGGGTGACTATGGAAAAGGTTAAGTATACAGCAGTGGAAACAAACCCTATTGTCTTCTTCATTTCAATGTGGATGTGTGGAATTGTCATCACTGTGTGATAATTCTGGAATTTATTCCAAATGATTTTGTATAACCAGAACAACGTCTCACTATGTTGTGTAATACACCTCAAGAAAAATAATGTGAAGTAAAATAGTGCTTCAGTCAGTGGTGTCCTGCGTGATAAAGGCTCTCCTATGAGAGGCTTTGTCCCATTGTTTTCTCCAGTGTCTGGCTTTTTTGTCTTTTATTTATTACTATTTTGTTATGACAGTAACACAGATGTTGCTTTTCAAATTCATTATCATTGTTGTTTCTCAACATTTCCCAAATGACACCATGGTGAGACAGAGCACCAGGCTTCCATTTCCTTGATAATCACTTTCTCCAAGGTAACTGATAGGTTTCAAATTTATGTTGATGATGAAGGTACTATTTGTATACGGCTAGATTGGTGAGTTGGGTTTTTCTCTCTCTCTCTCTTTTTCTTTTATTACCTTTTTTTATTCCTTTTTTTATTTTTCCCCCTTTTTCCAGCACAACAGCCTTGGTGCTTTCCAGGTCACTGAAAATGGGACAGAATGCTCTCAGCTATGTGCCCTACTGAGTGGAACTGTTTTGTTCATATGCACTGATGCTCCCTTTGTAAAGATATAACAAAATCAAGCAGGAGAATGCAGAAGTCAATGTTTTTTATTCTGTGCTCTAAGTTTAACAAAACAAACAGATTGCAGACCTCCTTTGTATTTGAAATATTTCACATATTCGGTCAGGTACATTCTGCTATGGCATTTGATAATTTTTATTGCACTACAAGGTTAATGTTTATATGAAACTGTTCTACTTTTGCAATGGCACTTTAATGCAGTAGTGTTTTTCAAAGAAAACATTTCTTTATGGATTTTTTTCTCTGCATAAACAGACTCCCCCCCACCTTGCATTAGCCTAATATTTACAATATTAAAAATATTTTATAAAATCACTTAACAGCATCAAAATAGTCAGAATAATTGCAAAATTTGTTTTATTTTAAAGGATCTGGTGCTGTGCACAGAAATATAATGAATGCTGGCTGACCTGGGATGAAACTCTAAAGAAAAGCTGAGGTGAGAGACATCTTTGCTACAAATAAATGTTTTCTGTAAATGTGAAAAAAGGAAGTATCTTACTGCAAAAAGAATGGAGGTAGGGAGCTCACCCTTTCTTGGGTGTAACTTACTAGATTTTCCTGTCTGCTATTTTTTAAGTACCCGAAGTTTGATGGATTCTAGTGCAGAAGACAGATGTAAAAGCAAAGATTCAAATGTTTCAATACAGTGCATTTTTAGTAGTATTAGATAGTAAGAGATGGAAAGGGAACATACTTTTAAAATGTGATTGGGTAATCATGATAATAGAAAATATGTTCTAAACATGTTTTGAGTGATAAAATACAGTGGATGGAAGATTCCTTCTTATTTATCTCTGTAAAACAGCAAATGATTACAGACATCTGGCTTTCATCTCTAACAGACTGAAATTTCAGTGATGAGGCCTTCTTTTCCTGTGACATCACAATTTTTACATCTATGGTAAAAATGTTAAAATATGCTTGCAAATTTTTTCTCTTAATGTGATTATATTTTCATCATTTCTGCAGAGAAATTGGTGTTGAATATGCTTTCAGAATCATCCATAAAGTTCCTGACAAAAGTTGTTTCACTAACATGAAAACAGAACATATAAATATATGTCTATATATTTAGGTACACACAGCTATAGACACAGAGACAATATTTGAGATTATTCTATGTCTAGGGCAGTTAAATTTTTCAAAGTGAGTGTTGATTTTGAATGCTTTTATTTATCAGTATCATTCTTGGAACATCTGATGGGGACAATCTTCATAAGGCAAATGTAGGTCATTTTCCCTAGATTTTAATTTTTAATCTGAATACACAAAAATAAGCCATTGCATTAACTTGATTAGTTTTTGTTGTTTTTTGGTGGTTTTTTTTCCAAATATATGTCAATAGTTCATAACATCCTGGATGTGTTACTTGTTTTCTTTCCTTTTCTTTCCAATATGCTGATGAAAAGAGATAAAGAGATAAGCTGACTCCACTTCAGAAAAATTAATTTATGCAGAATTTTGCTAGAATTAATGAAAACAATCCAACTGTGTATCCTGTGACACAGAAGGACGCATAAACCAAGGTTTCCAATGCACAAAGACTTTGACTCAATCCAGACAAGTTCATTTTCATAGGTCCATTTTCAGGAAGGAACTGGTTGTAAGTATTTCACTAATTTTAAGTACTTTAGTGGAGCAGTTATTGAGTGTTTAGCACTTTGCAATATTTAGATTTATGTGCTGTTCACTGCCTCCCTGGGTCCCTCAACTTTGAAGCATGCCTCCTCTTACGACTCAGAGGCACTGCCACCTTCTGAAGCACTGACACCACTGCCCCTAGCGTCCAGGTGGATTTTTGTGAAGCTTTCAAGAGCACATAAATCAGGTCCTGAGACTCTTACGTTTAAGAAATAAGACCAGATCTTGGGCTCAGGTAGTGTCTCTGATAGGTTCCAGAAATACATATTCTCAAGTAAACATAAGCACATGTGCAGCTTGTCAACAGAACTTTGTCAAGTCACAACATTGAAACGTAGCAAAGCAAGTAAGTAATCAAATGTTATTAATTAACCCAGATTATTTTCTACAGAGCATATCCTTTATCATCTGCTGGGAATCTTTGCCATTTAATCTGAGATTTAGGACAAACTGCCTAACCTCAGGTTTTAATTCTAGGCACGCTTCTGTTTCTAAACTTTTCCCCAGGCACAATCTCTTTGATTCACTGCAAAATGAAGTTTGACATATCTTATTATGAAGAAATACTTCATTTGAAAATGTGCAAAGTAGCTCTAGGAAAACAACAGCATACTGAGAAAACCTTGCCAACAGTGCAGCCTTTCTACAAATGCAAAAAATACAAAACTAAAATAATATTTCTCATTAACAATGAAGTTTTCAAATAGCTGTGAGTGGAATCTATGAAGGTACCCTAGGTATAAAACTGTTGGCCAGAAAAAATGTTGAGAATTTATAAATTGGCTATGCTGCCCTGAGAGTACTTACAGAGAATTCAGTGGTCTGACGCATCCTTAGTAACCCTGTCACCTCTCTTTGTTGCTGTGGGAGAAACACAGGAGGAGTATTTATTCAGCAGGTCTTGTGGTACCAGCTCCTCTGAGTCAGTATTGAAGACATTTCACAAGTGACTGCATCCTGGGTTGCACAAAACCAGTCTGTCAAAATCTCATATCCCTTTTGTCCTTCTCAGCAGAATGTTATCGTTTTTGTGAAATTGGTACTTTAATGTCCACTTACAAGGCTTGGGTTTAATTCTGAAGCTTTCCCTCTCCACGTACTCTTCTCTTCATTGTTCTCCTCTTTCACTGACATCTGCAATGACATCTTACATCCAGATATGGCTCATATTGCACACCCTATAAATCAGATTGTTGATTCATATTGTGAAGTGTTTCACATTTTCTGAGAATTCCTTGAGATGCTGTAGCCTTTTCGTCTCAAAGAAAACTCCCTGTTAGGCTCAATATGTTGACTTTTTCATTGAATGTGCTAAGGGGGGAGGGGGAAATGAAGGAATGGATATTCTTTATTGATATACATTTTTATTAGTTAAAAATACCAAACAAAATGTCAACCCTTTTGAGTGGAAAGGTCATTAATGGAAAATGCAGGGGTGCATGGGATACTGAGCTCCAGTTAAATCTTCATGGATTTCTCATTATCTCCAGTACCATTGTGAACTCCATGAAGCTTACTCATGTTTGGGAGACATCTAAGTAATGACTAGCTGGAGGGGAAGAGATGGGCAGCCTCATCACCTTGGTCTGCTTCTGTGAAATCTCCACCGGTACTTAAGAGAGAAGTGGTTCCTGTCACACCCAATGGGTCGTTTTCATCTTCAGCTTTTCCCATTAAAAAAAGAACTTTCCTCTTCATTTTATGCCAAAACAAGCCTGTAGTTTGCAAGTCTCACTTTGCTGTGAGACCCGTGACTGACATGTTGAGATAAATGCCTTCAACAGCCAGGCAAGAAGGACCTGGGAGCTGTATGAGCAGCCCATCTGACCAGGTGCTGTATTTCTGCAATAAAGAGAGCACAAGAGGAAGTCAGCTCCAGAAATAGATACATTTTCCAGAAACTTTTTCCCTTGTCATCCTTTTGTTTTCATTGGGAACACTTTTTGTTTTTTAAGTAAGAAAGATAATCCAATTATAAGAATAGTCCCAAAATTTCTCTTCCTCACACAAAAGACTCTTTAAATTATTATTGATGCCATCCCAAATATTGCCCTATGGTAGGAGGGATTTTTCTGCTCTTCTGAATGAGCATTATTTTAAATGCAAATTTTACTTGACTGGATGTTTAAGGAAGGAGGCAGTAGCTTCATTGCAATATTCTTTTCACTGGTTCATAAGGAGGGGGTTGAGATGCATTTCCCCATGCCAGCCCAGATGTCTCGTTGTGTGACTTCATCAAATGGGGGTGTCTCTTCATCAGAGATCAATTAATGCAGAACCAGCACAGGGGAGTAGAAGGCAAGGAACCAGCACTGCTGCTCAGTGGCTGTGCACAGCAGAGCAAACCAGGTGGCTGCATGATATCCCCAGCAGCCTGACCACAAGCACTGACTCACCAGTGCTGCCCTTAGATGGTAGCCCAGTAATTAACTTACCTGCTGATTAGAGAGAAATGTTTTGCATGCTCTTCCAGCTCCAGCACAAATATCAAAAAATCAATATTATATTAATATTATTCAATATTATATGCAGCTGACTTAATGATCCATGGCAATAGAGCATTTTCTCTTATTTTTCTCACTTTCATGTGTGTAAATATGAGAGTGCAGATGCAGAGAGCTGTCAGTCATCTCATACTCTAACTTCTTGGCAATTAAGTAATTCAGAAATACAGTTTCATGCAGGTAAAAGTAAAAGCTTTTAAAGAAAGATTTTAAAAGCCTCTTTTACATCAAGGCATCTCCTTTCATAGGTGTGCTGAACCAGGAGACCTAATTGCTCTTCTAGCTCTATGCACACAAACAGAAAAAATGTGAAAGGTTACATCCTAGAAAAAGGTGATAGCAGAAGATAAATAAATTGTGGCATTATTATTACAAGGAAATCAGTTCAAGTCTTTGAAGAAAACTGCTGGATAATTGACCTTTAAATCACTGTAACTAGTACTTATTTAGCCATCTTTAAAAAATGTATATTTCTAACTAGGCAATTAATTAATAGGATTTAATATAATTGGCTTTTCCACCTGCTCCATCTAAAATTGTATTAAAAACAAAGTGCACAGAGATGCTGTGACCTCCATCTGCAGGAGCAGCAGCACCTTTGAGAGCTCAGGAGATCTCTACTACTACTAAATACTTTCTTTCTTTGGAGATGTGCACAGGTAAAAAATATCTGCAGGAACTGATAGAAGCAGTTCACCAAGATAAAGCGTTCTTACATTTCTGACATGTCAAGAACATCTGCTCTCTTCTTACATAAACCATTGAATGAATATTCTCATAGAGCATTAGTGAAGCATGCAATATTGCTTCACTAAGAGCCTTCCCCTGCCCTCCAGATACACTTAAGAAAAGAACTCCAAATGGAAGGATGATACACACAATAGCTAAAGGGAATGCAATCACATTCAGAGAAGATAAAGAAATCATAAACAGACACCTGCATTTCTGGAAATTCCTTGGGCTCTTGCTATTGGCAATTTTAGCAAAACACTTCACGGCATAGACCTAAGTCTGCTCCCAGAGCTTTCAGGTTGAACCACAGCTCTGGCTCACATCACTATTGTGAGCAAAAACTACTTCTATGAAAAGAAGTTACTTAGGAACAGGAAAAACACTATTAGAAATAAGTACTAGCCAGGCAATTCTTCCCCAGAAACTGAAGGGAAACTTTTAAGCATTAAAAGAAAATAAGACCTAAGGGATGGATCCTCAAGACTGTCTTTGTGTGCATGTCAGAGTACTCAGTCAGGCCAGCTCCTTCTGCCTGCATAGGGAACTCAGGTTCAGCTATTTCTTATACCATGGGACAGAGGGAAAATTTCTGTCCTCAGACCACCATGTTAAACATAAGTTCAGGAAGATCCGGTCATGACTAAGGTTGTTTGATGCCATTTTTCAAAAGAAAATAGAAAGCACTTTGGAAGCAGGAACAAGAGAACATGATTAGTCTTTTACCAGGTCATCAGTAGTAATATGTATAGGAATATAGAGAGACTTTGAGCTAAATCTATTCTGTTTCTGCAATTTCAGATTTCCTTCCTTCTTCACAGCTTAAATAAAATAAATTTGCCTACTATTGTGTATTCCTGTTGTGTTAGTTTCCCCCTTGGAGATCAACTCTCACACATTATCCTTCTGTCTTTACTTTTCACCAATTCCTACCCTGGGCAAGTAGACTGTCCCCTAAATTGGCTGCAGCTGAGAACTGTCAGTATCCCAGGAAATTCTCTCCTAATCTTCCCAGCTGAAGTGCTACTGAGCACAGCTCTACCAACTGTGTTTGCTCCGTTAACATCTTGACTACTTGACCTTTGAGCTCCACAACAAAGCCTGAACTGAAACATCAAACAACGTATTCTTAAAACACCAACATGTCATATTCTTCATAAAGGACATATAGGTCAGTGCTAAATTTTTAAAGACCCTTTCCTTTTTCTATGAATAAGACATGGATCTTTCAAATGTGTAAAATGCTGGAGTAAAGGGTCTTCCTGCAGTCTTTGTCTCCTGTAGAGTTACTACCTCCTCAATAAGAAAAAAAGGTGCTCTTGTTTAAGGCTATGGGGGGCATACTGAGCTTCCCATCCCCTCTCTTAAATGTTCTTCCTTTTTTTCCCTTAAAAATCCTGTTGAAAGGAGTGTATTTCTTAGAGTGAAATTCAGAGAGAAGGACTAGAATAGCTTCCTGCAGGCAGTTGCCAGGTTGATACATCAAAGTGATATTGCTTTCTGAATTGAGTGGCACCAATCAGCAGGAACTGTCAGTCTGGGGATATAATAACTGTGGTGCCAGTCTTCAGGAATCTAAATGAAAGTTTCAGCTGTACTTGCATATTTAAAGTGCCTGTTGGCTCAGGGAGGGAAATAGGAACTGGGAAGAGCTTTTCTGGCATTGTCAAGGAAAGATGGCATCTGAAGAAAAAAATTGGTGAAGCACAGAGCACCTGGATTCTCCCCTGGGACCAGTATGAGAGTGAGATGACCAAAGGCATGGAATGGATCTCACATCTGCAGTCCCCTTAATTACAAGCCCTGTTAACTATCTTTCTGAAGAGAAGGTGAAAACTTTTACAAGTCTGTCACATTTGTCATGCTGATATCCTACCTAACTGCCTCTCTGGACTGCAGTCCAAATATAGATCCCTGGAACCTCTGCTCAGCTGCTGTCTGACTCTGTCAATGCCTGATATATGTAGACAGATGATTTTTAAATTAAGTTCCTCAATTCTTACCAAGATGGTGACACAAACTCTCTCAGACCTGGCAGAGCCTGTGGCTTTCCCTTCATCCTGCCCAGATATGGCTCCAAGCACATGGGGGAGCTGACAACACTTGGATCTTTGGGTGGGGAGAGAAAAGCAGTGGACTCAGTCACAGCACTCATCCATCAACTGTGGGGATGAGGGAGCCCATTTCCACTTTCCCACAAAACTTCTCTAGTGTCCAGGCTGTCACTGTGGGCAAAACTGTTTTGCCCCTCCTGTTCGAGCTGGTTCCTTCACATTACACAGGTGTTGCTCGTATAAAGGTCAAGACTTTCAGGTGATGGCACAGAGAGATCAGGCTGCTTTCTGCTTCCAAGGCTCTTTCAGAATATTATCATATTAAGGCCTCTCCAGACAAAAAAATACAGTTTGAGCAAACACAATCCCCTGGTTACCCCATCCAGGAGTGCCCAGACCACCACAGGGCACGTTTTGGAAATCCTGAGGTATTGCCACTCACAGTGCTATGACTGATATTTGAGGCCTTTTGCAGGTCTAGGACTAAAATAACTGATGTAATCAGCTGGATCACCCTCCTCTGAAGGAAACACAGGTCTTGGGATTAGAGCTCTTTTAATCAAATTCTTTTATGTGAATCATATTTCAATTGGATTTTGCTTTTTAATAGTCTGCACTGCAAACATGAGATAAATAATTTTATCCATGTGGTACTTGTGACTAGTGAGTAAGGTCACAGTGCTGATTCAGTTTTCCACATATACAGCTATGATTCACTAAGCACAGGAAAACTCTCCAACTATGGCAATTCAGGTATCAAAAACAGGTAAAATTTGTCTTTTCTGAACCACAAAAGTGAGTCTTCATCTCCAAAAACCTCAAGCAGATTTGAGAATTATTGTGAGGAGGGTAGATCCTCAGCTTCAGGTACTCCCATGTTGCAGATCTGTGACACTCAGCTAACTTGAAAAGTTGTCTGGAAAGCCATTCTCCTGCTGCATCAAGAAAAAAATATCACCATCTACTAAAAAAGGTGAAATGACATTGTATGTGACTTCACCATTCCTGATACGGAGTTTCTAGGACAGTAAGACACAACTCCCACAAAAGAAAACAAGGACATCACAGGAGGGCCAGGCTCCTGGCCAAAAGGGTTCTTCTTAAAAGTTCATAAGCTGGAAGCATCTGTCATTCATCCAGCCATTTCAGTTATGAAATTAAATATTCTGCCTTTAAACATATTTGGAGGTTATCCTCTTAAATTATACAAAATTGAAACTAAGTGAAGAAAATGCCTTTTAAAATAAATTTTAATTAAATGTAATAAATTATTTAAATAATTTAAAATACATATTCCAAAAATTCCCTTTTCTCATTTACATCTTCCCATAATGAAAAAAAAAGAAATCATGATGTCTGTGAAGTGGGACTAAATGGACATTTGAAACATATTCTTTTCCTGGGAAAGAAACAGATAAAGTCTCATTTCTCAATTTATCTGAGCATGCTCTCCCAAAGATGATAAGCACTGAAAGGTGACAACCAGTTTAAAAGGATATGTAATTCTGATTTTATAAATGGGTTCAGGTTAACCAGATATGACTGCAGAATTTCCTACCATCTGTCCCTTAGGGGAATGCTCTGCGGTATTACTGAAGATCCGTGGCAGATCTCATGCTCAGCCTCTCCAGGCTGTTTTGTCCTCCTGGATGCTGTCAATTGCATTTGCATTTCTTTTTATTTTCAGATTTTTCACCCTGGTGTCCAGTGAGGAAGAGATTCTTGTGTACACATCCTGGAGTGCAGCGGCTACACTGGAGCAGTGTTACAGGCTATATGTTTCTATCCCAGCACATCATTGGTTGTCTTAAAATCCTGGATTTCTTCCTTAAAGGATTTTGCCTAATGTCTGCTGTGCCAGCAGTAGAATGATCTTTTTTATTATTCAGCTTTAGAGCAGCTGTCAGAACAAAAAAGAATTATAGAAGGTATCCAAAACTGTTTTTCATTAAATAATCAAAAGTAAATTCACTTGCTCAAAATGTTCTTGAAATATTTAACCTGGGAAAAAAAGTCCAAGCCAATATTGATTGGCTGAAAATTTAAACTAAAATAAAACCTGATTATTGAGAGAGTATAATAACCTTTAGTCTCTAAATTAAACTCATATCTCTTAGTATTGACAATCCTACTCCAAAAAACTCCTTCATAGGGACTGTGGGTTCAGATGATCTGATTCATACCATGTGAAAAATCAGAACATGTGATAAGGAACATTTCTAGCTTAACATTTTCACCATGGTTTTACTTGGAAGCTACTTTCTTTGGCTTTATGTGTGGAATGAACCACAAGGAGCTAACACAGCTTAACCATCCAGTGAAAATCAAAAGCCAAGGCTGAAAGAAAATAAGGAAAGGAAAAGGAAAATTTAAGTTCTTGGTTCTTGTTTATTTTTAATGTATGATATTTACCTTTCCATTAGTTGTCATTGTATTTGGAAGTTTATCAGGATATTAAGAAAGATAAGCAGTCACAAAAAGAGAATCTCTACAAATAGTCTAATAACTGTGAGGAAATTTGGGGGAAAAGGATCCCTGATGACTCTGAAATTGTTGCTTCCAGTGATTTGAACACATTCCTCTGCAGAATCATACCTGGGCTGATATGTGGATATGGCACACAATGGATCAGTGTCTTGATGCTCCAAAAGTGTTATATTTTTATGATGCAGTCTTTGTAGTTTAAATATTTTCAACCTTTTTTATTAGAGTAAAATTGTGAATTAAACATTTCAAAATCATAACAGTTATTAGATTGTGAACTCTTTTACCCAACTAGTTATTTCCCTTTTTATTTTCACTTCCACAAATATTTTCCTTTTTGTTTATTTGGTTGTTTTTTGTTTATTTTTTGAAAGGCAAAGACCATTCCCTAAAAGGTGTAAGGATGGATTCAAAGAATGTAATGCTTGCAGGCAAGCTTCACATTTTTTGATTTGTAAATTATGCTCCCATTTAGATGAATATTTGGCAGTGTCTTAGCTCACCTCGAAAATTCTGTTTGCCAACTTGGTCTGCCTTTTGATTGATTAATGAGAAACAGAACAGTCCTCTTGAAATGTGAATGCTCTGAATATTAGAAATTTCATGAGGTTGTCATAAATACCCTGGCCTTTTTTTAGAGAGGTCAGGTACGCAGTTGGCTCCTTGAATTTTGATATATCTGTTTATTCACAGCCTTAATTTTATTAGCTGTGTTGGCAAAGGATCGTGAATTCCTTGGTGGGAACAAGGGTATTTTTCAAGAGCTTGTCAATTGCTCCTCTCTTTAACAGATATCTACTTTTAGATGAGCAGGATGTTAGAGATATAGAAATAAGTAAAATGAACTGTGTAACTTAGCCAGCACAATGGTAGATAAACATAATTATTTAGCAGATTATTTCATTATTTAAGAACAGGTAATGAAATTATGCACATCAACTGTCTTCTGCTCTCTGTTGACTGCTACAGGAAATACCACCATTGACAGAGTGAGTAGAGATGCGGAGTTACACTTTGCTGCTTTGCATTGCTCATGTAAGGAGACAAAAAATCAAGCAGAAAGACTGATCAAGAAATCAGGCTCTGAGTGCGCAAGAGCAGTGCTGTGGGGTAGTGCTTGGGAGGGAAGAAGAGACACTGAATCCATAGGGGACAGCAGGTTTGGACAGTGAGCACCTGCATTGAAAAATCTGTGGGAAGGGTCCCAGACTTTAAGTATTATGATGAGGAACCCAGTGTTTGGGGGGTGGGGTAAAGACAAAAACCCCCAGATTAAATAAAAGGATTGACTTAGTGGAAACTTGCATTATCTTTATTTTTAAGGAACATATACTGACATGATCTAAAGAGTTTCTCTGTTTTGAGGTTAACAGCCTTAATTTTATTAGCTGTGTTGGCAAAGGATCGTGAATTCCTTGGTGGGAACAAGGGTATTTTTCAAGAGCTTGTCAATTGCTCCTCTCTTTAACAGATATCTACTTTTAGATGAGCAGGATGTTAGAGATATAGAAATAAGTAAAATGAACTGTATAACTTAGCCAGCACAATGGTAGATAAACATAATTATTTAGCAGATTATTTCATTATTTAAGAACAGGTAATGAAATGATGCACATCAACTGTCTTCTCTCTGTTGACTGCTACAGGAAACACCACCATTGACAGAGTGAGTAGAGATGCAGAGTTACACTTTGCTGCTTTGCATTGCTCATGTAAGGAGACAAAAATCAAGCAGAAAGACTGATCAAGAAATCAGGCTCTGAGTGTGCAAGAGCAGTGCTGTGGGGTAGTGCTTGGGAGGGAAGAAGAGACACTGAATCCATAGGGGACAGCAGGTTTGGACAGTGAGCACCTGCATTGAAAAATCTGTGGGAAGGGTCCCAGACTTTAAGTATTATGATGAGGAACCCAGTGTTTGGGGGGTGGGGTAAAGACAAAAACCCCCAGATTAAATAAAAGGATTGACTTAGTGGAAACTTGCATTATCTTTATTTTTAAGGAACACATACTGACATGATCTAAAGAGTTTCTCTGTTTTGAGGTTAAAAGTTGCTAGGAGAAATATAACCCTTCAACCAGCTAAAGCCATAAAGCCTTGTCTGGTGAAGGGCTAATGTGACAGCTGCCAGGAAGCATCTACAATTATTCTAAAACATACCGTGAGGATGTTGGAAGATGTAGGAGTATGAACGAGTGACGACAACAACTTTTCATTTGTTTTCTTCCTGATCATATCAAGGCTTTATGCTGAACACCTGATGGCACCTGCTTCCCTCCAGCTGCTCCCAACAGGGAGACCGGGGAGGCTCTGATGCAACCATGGTCTCTGCATCATTTTGCTTGTGAAGCTGCAGCCCTCACTGCTCTGTCTCCAGTGAATGATACTGAAAATGACCTAGATTTAAGATCAACTTCCAAAACCATTCAAAGGTTGGACTTTCTTGTGATGTTCATATTTTACTTCTAGTATTGTCTGATCATGTGAAAGATGTCAACCTACTGTCATCCTCCACTTTCTCCATTAGCTCAAACAGTGGACTCAGACACTCAGAGTAAAAGTTGCACAAGGTGGACCACTTTCTGAGATGGCTCAAGTTTCTGATGTAAGGTTCCTCAATGCATGTGTAACAGGGGCTAAAAGGCTTGTGCTGAGGAAGATAGGATTTCCATAAGAAAAAGAGTGGTCTTGTGATTAAGACAGTCTGCCAAAAATCCTGCACTAAATACTCTACACAATATGTAGTCTTTGGTGCCTCAAATTAGCTGCCCAAATTAAAGGCTAATTTCAAGCCTAATCTGTCTACCTTTCTTCAATACAAAAATTCAGCTAATATCACTCCTCACCACTGCACAAATAAAATTTGCAATGAGTAACATCACAGAAAAAATTCCCTGAGGACATCTATAATTCTATCACATGAAAAAGTTTGAGTTGCATAAAATAAATGTGTCCATGGGGCATGCTCTGAAATATGAGGGTAAAACAAAAATATTGAGGAGCCACTCAATCACTGAGTGCTGTTCAGCCAGGGCACTGAATGAGACAGTCTTGCAGACTGTGGATGATCCTCAGTCAAACTGGCAAAAATCACACACAACAAGGGGACAGCCCACGGCTGTACAGATTGAAATGCAGAGACATATACACAAAGCTTAGTTCTAGCATTTTGTAACTTTTCACGGTTTGCTTTACAACCTTAATATAACTTTACTGGGTATCTTTTTTAGAACATAAGATTGACCAGAAGTGAAGGGTATCCTTATAATTTTACGGAAGTTTTACTGTCACCTCTGTATTTTTTACATATTTTCAGAACAAGTCACTTCCATTTTAATGTGGTACAATTGTGGTTTTGAAATTCTCTCCTGAATCAGTAGTCATACTGGATAGCCATGAGAGGAAACCTTTCATAGTTTGAGGTTCACTGTATTATCATCATTTCAATTTGTTCCATGGAACATATGTTCACTCACCTTGGATGCCACATAATTTTCACTAGAATTTGATTCCTTCTATTCTGACTAGCACAGGTTTCAGAAACCATAGGAAGAAAGCAATTTTGAGCTCATTCAGGTATACCTTGCATCTACAGTGAGGCAATTAGCCAGTAGCTGCAGTAGCCAACACCAGTCTAGGTAAGACACAGGCATCCTAGCCATGCTACGAGGTGGTGCCTGCAGCAACTCTTGCTCCATGATGGGTGCAAGGCAGGGCTGTTCCCTAGTTCTGCCCCCAGGGAATTAGCTTGCTGCATATATAGATGGGAGCACTTTCTGCTCATTTAAGAGTGTCAGGATCCGACACAGCAGCATGTACTATCGTTCAGGTGAAGGGAGGGTTCAGGCTAAGCACACCGCAGCTTCTCTTGGAAGTCTCATTTTTCACTGTTCCTGTGTCATCTGGAAATGAAGGGGGAAAAAACCCAACAAACCAAAACAGAATCAGACCTAATACTTTTTAACACATTTAGTTTGGTCAAATATGAGGTCTTCTTCCTAAATGTGTTGGTGTTGCAATTTTCTGTACCTTGTCAGTTGAAAGACGGGAAAGTACATATTTTCAGTGAGTGCTGCAAATGTGCCCTACCAACTTGGTGCAATATTTAAAGGATGAGAACTGACAGTTCATCCTCTTTTGCTCTAATATGCTGAATCTAAATGCCCTAAAGTGAAGAAAGCTAGAATTTCAATTCAAAATTCAACACCCACATCCTTAAATTCAAGAGCATTTGGGATTAGTTTTAATGTTCATTCCTTACAGGAATAAAAACAATCTGGTCTGAAGCCAGAAAAATCTGGGGTGCTGTCTGCTCCTGCCTACTGTTGTCTGGCAAATCAATCTCATGCCTAATTGTAGACTGCACCTGCAGAATATTAAATGTGGGGAGTGTGCAATGCATTATGAGTGACCCTCACCTTGCTATGATGGATGCTTCCTGACAGTGCAAACACAGAGAAAAGATAACAGCTGTCCTCTCCCATCACAGGACCCTGACAGCAGTCAGACAGTAGGCATCCTGTGGCAGCCACTGACTGGGCTGCCCAGTCTGCTCTCACTGTCTCCTTATCCCATGTGTTGTAGAAGGGGGCTGTTGAGCAAACTCCTCTGAAGCTGTCCCTTCCCTGCCCCTCAGTTTAACACTCTGCTGGAATATGAGCTAGACCTCCCTGTCTGTTCAGGAAGTGTTGGGATTCAGAGACTTTAAGCTAAAATACTAATTAAGCAGATGTTAATCATTGCCAGCCAGTATTCAGAGGAAAGGCTCTTAGAAAAGGGAGCATTAAATACATACGGAAAATATTAGAAATAATATTAAATATCTGTAATGCTTTGCACAACTAAAAATAAGATGGAGTTAGCTACTAGAGATACCGTGGTTCTTCCTACACAGATATGGCTCTTTTCTTCTCCTACCTCTATTAATAGGATTGCAGCTGCAATATTAATTTACATAGCATTTATATTGCATTAAGACAAAAATAATTTAGTGCCCATGCAAATTCAATCCTTCACAAGTTTCTTTAAGAGGTGGTTTCTTGGTCTTCCAGAATATAGATGATAACCTATTGCCTGGGCTCCAGAGCTTAGAAAGAAAGTCTCAGCATCTCAGTCAGTCCTTTCAATATTCCCCTGACTCGTATTATCAAACTTTTAAAATTCCCCACATTCTGAGTGACATGTTAAGCACTAATGACCCTGTACTTAATAGTTAACACAGAAGTAGGACTGATGTTGGATTCATCAATAAAAGATCTCTTCCATCTATAGGGTTTTACTTGAGAACCTGTATCCCTTGCCTATGCATGGGTTAGTAGGCTACAAAATAGTATCTTGTTTCAATAAATCCAGGTTAAATAAAATACTAATATCCACAGAAGCATACAATCACCACAGGTGCACCTGCCTGCATTCTCATCTGGAGAGGCAGAATTCCAGCTTAAAAACAGTGAATAGTGAAATGCAGTCTGTAATCCATGAAGGTCAGCTAGTTAATTCTGCACCCTGTCCATAAAACAACTTATGGTAGGTCAAAAGTCACTCATGGCAGAGAAAGAAAGCCATTATATTTGTTTGAAGTGGTGAAAGTAGGGACAGAAGATAGAATTTACAGAAAATTCATTTGGGTTCTGCACTGCTCAAGTCTTTTATGCAATCTTTTCTTCAAGCAGTTTGACTGGAAACACTCCTGAAGGGTGACCATGTATGCCTTGAGGGAATAATCAACCAGAATCTTCCTCAGATAGTGCCAGAAGAAGCTGCCATGTATTCCTTAAGATGACCATCCTCCACTCCTGATTTTTCTGAGTCTCGTAGTTGAATGCCCCAGCCCTCTACATGTGGGTAGGGATCCAGAATATTTCAATTCTGCCTTTCTCTTTAGCTGCCTTTTTTTTTTTTCCTGTCCTGTGGAACAAATTCAAGTGCTTGGAATACCAAAGCATGTAAACTACAGGATTAGATAGATCTCTTTGCCTTTATCTACTCCTCACCTCTGTTCTGACATTGAAAGAAATGTCTGGTTTTGGAGGTAAGACATCTATTTGAATCTGAGCACTTAACACAGCAGGGTCATAGTCAGTAGCAGATACTCCCTGGGGACTCATTAGGATTTCCAAAATTGTGTATAAATGCAGTATGGATATATATATATATATGCTCCTGTATCTTGCAAATCCCAGTGTAATGTACATACACTGAAGGCCACAAAAGAAGTGGGCATCTTTGCAACCACACCCAAAGCAGGAACATCTGTTTCCATTCATGATGAATTTTTTCAGCTGAAACAAGCTGAATCACAAAATTTTGCTTTAACTACAGCGCATAACAAATCTTCCTCCATTCTTTGTCTACTAGGTGAAGCTTCAGGATGGCTAAGTTGGACCTGTCTTAAAGTGAAACTAATTCATTGGTGCTGGAGTAATTTAAGGACTTCCTGTAAGCCATCACTAAAGCTACTTGCCAGGATGACCTATGCAGGACAAGCTAGAGTGAGAAAAATTAACTGGAAGAGGCAGTTCATTTTAATTTTTCTTCAACTATTTTCCCACACTGCTAAATAATAATGAAAAGGCAAAACAGCCTGCCCAACATTACTTCAGCCTGCCACCAGTGCTACCACCAGTGCTGATGGGCTCAGCAGTGGATTCACAGGTCAGTTCATAACACCCAGTCTCTGCTGCTTTTTCCTCACAAGGGGGAGGATTCCTCATGGTGGGGTGGTGGGGTGGAGTCCCTCCCACAGCAGGCAGCCTACAAACTCCTACAACATGGGTCTTTCCCTTGGGCTGTAGTTCTTCAGGAGCAGGTCCAGCACGGGGTCACAAGTCCTGCCTGCAAACTCGCTCCAGCATGGACTCCTCTCTCTAGAGGTCCTGCCAGGAGCATCCAGCATGGGCTTCCCACAGGCTCACAGTGTCCTTCAGGCATCCAGCTGCTCCAGTGTGGGGTTCTCCATGGGCTGCAGAGGGACTGCCTGACTCACCAGGGTCTGCAACAGGGACTGAAGTGAAACTCTTCTCCAACACATGGGGCACATCTTCGTCCTTCTTCACTGCCCTAGGTGCCTGCACAGCCGCTCCTCTTGCATATTCTCACTCCTGTATTTGGCTGACGCTGCTATTGTGCAGAAAAACTTTCTCTTCTTAACTGTGTTATGCCAGAGGCACTACCAGAGTACAGATGGGGTCATCCTTGGCCGGGTTGACATGGAGATGGCTGGCACTGACTCTGTGGACATGGTGGAAGATTCTGGAAGGTTCTGACACAGCCACCCTTGTAGCCACCCTACTATCAGAACCTGGCCACACAAACTCCCCCCACAGACCCTTCTGTTGTTTCTGTGCTGCATTTTTTAGCCTCATATGGATGTCTCAGATACACAAATTACACTTCGACCTTCATTCCCTTAAACTGCAGTCTAAAAACCTAATTCACATGGAGACAGTTAAAGTTCATGAGAAAGGATGGCAATGAGCTGGTATATATTTAAACTGAACTGAAACCAGGGTCATATATTTCTTTTCTTGTAAAGAAAGTGAACTGTTGTAAAAGGCCTTGAGGAGAAAATAAGTTACAAGAAATGAAGAAAAGTTCTTTTGACTTTTGATCACTATTAAGATCTTTATGGCTCAGAAGCATTTAAGGATTTGCATGCTAGTTCTGCAGAAACCTAGAGTTAATGGAACACTTTAACATTTAACATCATATTTGTTTACTTGAATATTTTTACCCAGGTCAGCCTCATTATGTGATATTATTTTCATGTTTCAGCCCTAAATTATCAGCATGAGGATCAATTACAACACTACATTTTCCTGTTTAAAAAGTGACAGAGTGCTGAAACAGCAAAAATATTTTTTCCAAAAAATTAACCTTTTCTTCAGCAGTCTCGCTGATAACTTTGTTAAATTATGGAAGATCTCACAATACCCATAAACTTCCATATAGGTCTCTTGTGCCTGTGCTGTCCTGGAATATTTGCACTTATCAGAACCAAGCTATGAAAAAAGGGCTCTTTCTCCCTCATTAATCTAGACTTACATTAAGAGGAAGACAAGTGTTCTCAGGTGGCTTGGTTTTTAAGTGACTACCTTGAATTACTGAAATCCATTCAAAAGCACCAACTACCTCTCTGAGAGCTGGGTCCCATTAAACTTTCCATTTTGGGCAACCTAAATGGGCCAAATCAAATCTCACACTAAAGCTAAATGTAGATGTATGTTAATGACATTTGTTGCAGCTGGAGGTAGTAAACATCTAGCAATGCAGCGATGTTTCCTTTTGCTTTCACATGGTGCTTTCATGGTGTACATGCAGGTTTTTTTCTCCCAAGTACCAAGATTACCAAATCCACATTAAACTTGAGAAGCAGGCAGCTTACTCCATGCTTCTTCCTCAGTGACAAAGATGTCTATGGATGCTTGTGCAGCATAGCTCTGCACCTTTCTCTTGTTTTTGACTTTGCATTGCATTCAGCTGTTCAGTGGGTCACCGTGGCCACGTCACAGTTGTCACCAAGCATGAGCAGAAATGGGGTATGACCCTACAGCCTGGTGGGGTCCTCAGAGGAGCTCCACAGCCTGGCACCCTGCATGTCTGCAGGTCACCAAAGCCCCATAAGCTGATCTATGGCCACACTGCTGGAAAAGGGTAGGAAAAGAACATGTCTGAGTTCTATAAACAGGAGGGCTAAAAGATGCTCTTCCTTCACAGAATAAAAGCTTGAGTAGATGAGTCTATCAGTAGGATTTAAAAAATCAGCTCTGACAAGAGATGGCAATACAACATTTGTTTCTTCTGGT
Organism: Passer montanus; assembly: GCF_014805655.1. NCBI lineage: Eukaryota > Metazoa > Chordata > Aves > Passeriformes > Passeridae > Passer > Passer montanus. The sequence continues at coordinate 10,759,674 of NW_024371037.1, forward strand.
AGATTTTGCAATTCAGATTTAAGCTTGTGACACTTTAGCATATGAGAAAGCTGTCAGAAGCATTTTAAGCATAGTTATTTTTCTCTTTCCTAGGCTGTGCAAAGGTAACCTGGGTTTGTATCTTGAGGAATTAAAGCAGAACATTTTGTATAATTCTGAAGTAGTTTTTAAATATTGTCTGTAAGACACAGCTTTATGCTGCAAACGTGACGATGAGGTAATGTTTATTAGTGTTCACTTGATATAACCTAATTTATTCATTGCTTAATCACCCCTAAGAAATATGGACCTCTCCAAGTGAGATGACTAAACAGTATATATTGCTATCATACATTCTCTCTCCATGAGATTCCAAAAAAATTAAATGCATGGAAAATATGTTTCTTCCACCAAGATTAATCGATGCAGTTAGGGAGACTGATGTATTATACAGCAATTCATTTCAGTGAAATATTTCTACATGACTGTTGATAGAGAACAAAGCTGGAATTTGCTGAAATGGTTGTATATGGTATCCACTTGCCTCACAACAGCAGGAAACTTTTAACAGTACAGCAGCTCATTCCTAAAGGGTTCTTTTCTTAAGCCAAGATGCAGCAAAGTTGGCAGCTCAGGCCCATCCAAACTGGTGCTAGACAAGATGCAGAACCACAGGGTTTGGACAGATGTACCACTGACAGATGGTGCTGAGATTAGTCATTATCAATCAGCTTCAACTTGCATTTATTTCTCTGGTTCAATGCCAGTCAGGGATGAACCCTGACTGATAATGCCTTATTACAGGCTAATATTTATTAAGAACTGCTGGCTCCCTAGAGGATGAAATGGAAGCACAGACCCTGCTCATAGGAAAGGACAGACATAACAAACTGAGTTTGCTCATTATCACTAACACTGGTGCTCAGAGCTCCAGCATCAGCTCTGCCAGTGACACTCTGTAGAGGGATCAAGGGTTGCACAGAAGTGGAAAGACCAGCTGCCACTTCTCTCAGAGGCATTTCCACCCAGTTAAGGCCAAAGTGTGCGTTTTGGGATAGCATAAGAGGAGCATAAGTAGGCTAGATCTAGAAATCCAGAACTGGCAATTATCTTAGTACTATGTCCACTCTGTCTCAGGAATAGAAAAAAAAGTACATGTATAAGTACATATACAGATACTCATACATGTGCCACTCTATTGCACAGACATATGTGTAAAGATGGTAGATGGGTCTGTGTATTTACACCTGCCTCTTTCTCCATAATACAATCTTATGAAGTGGCAGTAACAAAGCAGGACTGGATTCACTACATCATCTATGATCACCCATACAATTCTGTTATAATATTAAACTCATCCCCCAGCCCTAATCTATAAGGCTGTAATAAAAACTGAAACGTTAATACACTAGATTCAGTCTTGATTTATACAACTGAAGCTCACACTAAGACATTAGTCTCAAGTCTCTCCCTTGACATTAGGGAGATTGAAAAACTGATGTTAAAAATAAAGATAATTGTCCTTACAGTCTGACTAGTTATACAAATTATATTAAATTTCTCTAAAGAAAAAAAATGAAATTATGCTAAAAGCAGCAGACAATATATTGCATGTTCATTGTTGAGATGCCATTGAAAAGTTTTCTAAAATCTTCACTGCTGATATTGACTGGAAGAAAAATAAAGCTATAATAGATAGCTGGTTTAACAAAACTGTCCTAGTATGTCTTTTATTTGAAAAGGATTAAAAGAAAATTACTGCATAATGCAATATACCCAAGTCAGCGCAATAGTAAGAGGAGTCATTTTATCAACAGGATTAAGTCTCACAATAGAATAATCCATAATGGAAGTTACAGGAATGGAGCAAAAGAGAGAGCTAAAATGGTTGTTCTTTTTCCCCAAGAGTTATAAGGAGATGATCTAATGCTATGTTTTTATAAGCAGAGATCTTTCCCAAAGCATTTCTTAGGATAATTTCTTTTATATTTAATGAATTTCAAGAAGTGAGGAAGGTTGATGTTTTATGTTTAATGTAGTCCCTGAAGAGCAGAATAAAGCCATGAAGATATTCTATGTATCTAATTTTACAGCTGCCAGATATGCTATTTTTTCCTTGAACAAAGACTCTCCAGCAATTTATGAATGCAGTTAAATGATCAGATATTTCAGTGCAGGAGAGGTTTTACCTGTGCAACTGAGAATATAGGGAATTTATAAATCCCAGGTTCTCAGCAGAAACCTGTCTCCAAAGCAATGCTTGTGAACTGATTTCTCCCCTGCAGACAACTAGGGTTTCATCACAAACCCCCCCAATCTCATTTCATACCAACACTCTCCAGGGTAGGCTGGGCAGTGTCCAGTTTCCTCTCCCGGAATGGAAGAGCCTTTCAGTGGGATGCTGCAGTCTGGATGCTGCAGTCCGTGTTCAGGGGTGAAGTTCAGTAAGAAAGCCCAGTTCACAGGAGACACCACCATTCAGCTGCACCTCCTTTGAGGCAGCACCCAAGAAACAAGTAATTTCTAACACAAGAATTTCTCTACAAGCTGGGAAGCCCAGGTGCTTTAAGAATCCCTGTAGATGCTCATGGCACTTCCATAGGTACTTTTCAAGGCTGATGTAATCAGATCAACCCCCCTTTAAAAATAATTACCTACTCAGAGTTCATTCTTCAGCTGAATATAGCAAATTTGAGCAATTAGTTGGTCAGAAAAACACATCTAACTTTTCAATAATATATACAGTTATATATTCAGTTATATATAATATAGAGAAGGAAGGTAACATCCTTTAATTTCTTTTTTTTTAATTCACAAAGAGGATTTCAAGTAAATAACCAGCTAGTAGGAAAAAAGAAAAAATCTGAAACATTTTAATTCACTGACAATAATGAGAACATAATCTCCAGCATCTGATGTATTATAAACTACTTTATGTGCAAAATATCACATTGGGTCATGTTGTACTTAATAGCTGAAACACAAGATCAGCTGATAACTGACACTGTTATTTTGGGCAAAATTCTTATTTACCAAAGCAGTTTTCCTGATATTTTCTAAAATCCCACACAAGCTAATGCAATTTGGAAAAAAAAAATAATTGAATTGGTGCCAGAGAAACGTACCTGAAAAAAGATTCATACCTTAGATAATAGAGGTCTGAACTTGCAGCCCTGACATAGATAAATAGGTTGCCTAGTAGGTTGTTTACTGTGCTATTGGACCTGGAGCATGATAAAGTAAGCAGAAAAGGGACTGGATAAGCTATATCTCCATAACAACCAAGAAAAGAACGATTACAAAAGAGCATGGAAAAGCCACCTTCACAAAACAGGCTTTAACCTTAGAGCAATGGGAGCAGCACAGCACACTGCACTGCTGATGCCTAAATAAGAAAAGACAGTCTTGGCTCAAAACTATTGCATCTCACACCAAGTTGGGTGCTGCAGCTGGAATAATAAAAGTACAAAGCTATCTAATACAGCAGCCATATGGAACAATAAATTCTTTTAGAGGAATTGAATTGTGATCAGTGTGTTACAGAGGAAGGAAAGATAGCATGGCATTAAAGTGATTTTCAGAATATACCTTTATATCAAGAAATCTTTCACATGCTACTTTCCTTTAGCATGTTTCAGGGCATTAAGCCATTTTAAAATTAGTTAGTTTTTCTTTGTTTTCCATAAGTTTCATGTTTGAACAGCTCCTTACAGTAGTTTGACCTAACTGAGCGAGTTCTTTTAGGTTTTACAAGAAAGACAGCATTCAAATACAGTCTTCACAGAAACCTCCTAACTGAATAAAAAAGGGACAGACTTTTGAAATGAAGAAGTCATTGGGAAGGTAGACTCACAACCTGAACCTTTTCCTACTCAAAACATTATTGAAACTCCTGCTGGCTTTAATGAGCATTGGATCAAAACCTTGGTTTTCTCTTTGACTACGAATTAAGCTCTTTGATGTTAAACTACTTTTAAGGGGAAACTTCAGCTTTAATGTACAAGCCTTCAGAAACACAATCTCTAGAAGAACCTCACTTTGACCAAAGTACCTGGGGGCATTTTTATTCCCCCCAGGTACAATTAGTTATCAATGGAAATAGTGCAGACATGCTACTGGTATATGTAGCCATGCTGAATGGGAACAGCTACCCTGGCTGCCATTAACGATTTAACTCTTCCCTTCTCTTGCAACCCACAAACTTTTTGCATGGTCACTCTCACACAGTGTCATTTCAGTGGGTTAGAGTCATTACAACAACTACATTCCCTTGAAGAATTTAGAAGCTCTTTTATCTGACACTTTCCATTTTCATAGAAATAGGAGACCCCAGCCTGAAATGGCTGTTTGGTTTGGATATTTTCCCTCTGCTGTCTAATGTTTGAAAGATAAAAGGATTTTTTTTTTCTTAGTCAAATAAGGGTTCTAGTAAACAAGAATTGATGGCACAGATTTTCAAACAAACATAAATAAGTCTGGAGTGGAAAAAAGGGTAATTTTCAATAGTAAAGCTCTTAATTAAAAAGAATTCCAGTGTCTCTAGAAAGAAATTCTTGCCCATGCAGCAGATCCCCTGCCCCTGACCTTCCTACCTTGGGCCCAGCCCATAGTAGAGAGCAGTCCTTGTGCCTATGGCAGCCACAGCACAGCAAGAGGATGCTTGCCTCAGTTTCCTTACTCATGTCTAGTTCCATTCCACAAAACAAAATCTTGCCTGAACTGAGCATATTTGTCCTATTATTAACCTACCTACCACTAACCTATGTACATGAGCAACTTTCACAAAGACTTTCAGTCCAAATACCAATTAAATTTTTTCTAGGCAGACATTCTACAAGTATCTGTACAAGGCAAACAAGCTATAACAGCTGCAAATAGCAAATATGTGTGTAAGATTTATTCAAGCACTAGTCGTTCAAGACTAGTTGTTATTTATTTATTCTTCTTTTCCTTACTTATTTATTATTCTTTTCCTTACTGTCATATGTTTCAATCAAGTCATAATTTCATTATCTGTGCCAAAATATTGTAATTGCAAAATTCTTCCTCCCAAACAATGCACAAGAAATACAGTTGTAAAGACCTGTCAAGGCTGATGTGTCATATTTACTGTTTCAGTATTAGTTTTACACTGAAACTTGTAACTTCAAATGTATTTTTATTAATTTTGTCTTTTTTGTTTGTTTTGTTGTTTGTTTGTTTTTATTTTCATGCTGTGCTCACTGAGTATATGATATTAATCAGAGGAAAAATGAGAAACTGATGTTTAGCAGATGCAGGGGTAAAGGTGCTAAGCTATGCCTCTGCAGCAAACCAGACTATTCAGGTATTCATGCTGAAATACAACCTACCTAATTAACTCTGCACCAAGAATGCTGGAAGTGGCTGGTTTTCAGTGAAAGACCACAGTCCCTTTGAAATCCCACACAAGTGGAAGTTTTACCTCTTACTCAGGGAAGAAATGGATTCAGACATATTGTCATGACCAAAAAGTGCAAGAAGGATTTACTATGTAAAATCCTCCACTGCCATTTCTAGCAGGTTTCAAAATATTTATTCCCAAATCAGTTTTTCAATTTACTCTGAGGTACTTTTACTGAATTACTGACTGTGAAATTATCACAGTAGCACTAGCTAAGTTTGTTATTCAGAACATCTTAAAGTCTTTCCTTTTGGTATATTTGACAAACGTGGAAGTTTTAGACCAAACCTTACCAGCACATACAGTATCTAATTATAAAATGTTGTAATCATTAGTATGATTCTTGTGGAAAATTGAAACCCTTTCCTAGATACATGCATATTTGGCCTATATAGCATCCATAAGCAATTTTCATTAAAGCAATTGTTTCTTTGAAAGTCTACTGTGCAAATCCTACTTATAAAACTTACAAAGGGGTGATGGTAATATTTAAGATATAACCAATATCTGATAGATGACTTCATTTGCTTTCACAAGAGAATTCTTAACTTTTTCTAGAAGATTAATATCGTAAGTGACCATCTGTGCTGATTTTGGCTGTGATAGATTTAATTTTCTAAATGGTATCTAGTATGGGGCTAAGTTTTGGGTTAATGCTGGAAGCACGTTGATAACACAGGAATATTTCAGCTGCTGCTGAGCAGAGTTTACCCAGAGTCAAGGCCTTTTCCACCTCTCACCCCAGCCCACCAGTGAGGAGCTGGGGGTGCACATGGAGGGGACACAGCCAGGACAGCTGACCCCAGCTGACCACAGGGATATCCCAGACCATGTGTGTTGTGCTCAGCACACAGAGCTGGGGGAAGGAGAAGGAAAGGGGGGATGTTTGGAGGAATGGTGTTTGTCTTTCCAAGTCACTGTTACCCATGATGGGGCTTTGCTTTCCCTGGGATGGCTGAACATCTGCCTGCCCATGGCGAGTGGTGAGTGAATCCCTTGTTTTTCTTTGTTTGCATGCTCAGGTTTGCTTTGCCTGTTAAAATGTTTCTATCTCAATTCATGGATTTTCTCAGTTTTCCAATTTTCTCCCCTATCCCTCTTCAGGGAGACTGAGCAAGCAGCTGCATGGAGCTGCTCTCTGAGGGTAAATAACAACAGCATCATATACCCAGATAGACACACATGCAGAGTATGCTAGTATTTTATTCAATGTGACCTAATGAAAGCTCTCTCCCAATCTGTGACACAGGGAATAAAGCCAGTGATACGACCTCTATGTGTTCTGCTAAGGTAAGCCAGAAATCTTCTAGGGTAAACCTCATTTGCACAAACTCCACCACTATTCTTTGTTTCACACAGGCAGATAGTGACAGGACAAGCATAAATGGTTTTAAACTAAAAGAGAATAGATTTAGTTTAGAAGTCAGGAAGACATTCTTCACTAAGAGAGGGTGAGGCACTGGAGCAGAGAAGCTGTGAATGCCTCATCCCTGGAAGAGTTCAAGGCCACTTGATGGGGTCTTGGGCAACTTGATCTAGTGGATAGCATTCCTCTATGGCAGGGATAATCTTTAAGGTTCCTTCCAAGACAAATCAGTCTAGGATTTTATAATTCTATGATTGTTAGCACCACACCCAGCGTTAGAGGTTCAAGTCTTCAACTTAAATTTAAATTAAGGGGCAAACTTGTAGTGCAGATGCCCCTTCTTTTGGTTAAGATTTGAGTGTGTACAAAACAAGAGGTGAGGTTCCCTTTATATCTGTTCAGCTACTTGTGTTTTTCAGAACACTTCAGTGTATTAGAGAAAATGTTTTAATCTCCTATAACTTAATTACAGGAAAATGTTTTAATCTTCTATAACTTAATTTACTATAATTTTACTGGCCTCACTACTATCATCTTAAAATCATGTTGTACATGTTGCACTGTTGACAATTTGTCCATTATTGAATAATATCCTGCTGTGTTCAGTACTGCCCAAATTAACAACAAAACCTGTTTTCTTATTCATGAACCTGCAATCTAAACAATCCATGCACTTGACAAGGTTTTAGTGACCAACATTAACAGGTCAACTTTGTTTCAGAAGCCTTTCTGAACTCCTGTTTGAATCTGGCTTAGCTATAAGGAAAATAAGTTTGTCCAATTGACCTATATGATTAAGAACTAAGAGTGGGTAGATTTCCCAAAGCTAATTCAGCCCAGTTCACATCCTAAAGAGCTTTGCAAAGGCAAATATCTCTCCTCAGGCAATCAAGTTTTGAAAAAACTTGGTGACTAGCCTGCACTCAACAGGAATTTCACAGTCTGCAGATAGCTCATTACTTCCTGCAAACTTACTTCCTCATCCTTATCACTTTATATAAAAGGTTTAAGATCCTTTTGAAGGTAAGCAAGCACAAATAGGCTCAAAAGATTAAATACCAGAGAAAATTTTTTTCTGAGGCACAAAGAAAAGTTAAGTACTTAGCTCTAGACATGTTTGTCTTTAATGACTCTTGCCAGGAACCAGCACAATGACATTTACAGCAGCATAACTGTGGCATGGTGCTACTTCACAGCTGCCTGAGATTCTGGGATGGAACTGAAGTAACACGGTAGGGCAGACAGATGGAGAAATGGCAGCTCCTTTCTCAGTATCTCAGCTCTGGGAAACCATTCCTGTCTGTAGCCACTTCTAGGGTGTCTGCATGAAAATAACACCACTGGGATACTACTGACATGCTGTAATCCTGCCATAGTGCAATGCTGGACCAGCTGGAAATATCCCAGACTGATCTTGTCTCCTAACAGTCAGGAGAGTGAATTCCACTGTGTTTCTTGTGCTGAGTTACAACTCCCATGAGTCAATTTGCCGCTCAATACAAGAATGAAGCAGTCACACAGTGATGAGCAGCAAGAAATAACATCCTGTTCCCCTTCTGTCTAACCAGTGAGGCACTTTGGCTTTCCCAGGGAGCCAATACTCTCCAGCCTCTCTGCTGCTGTAGTTTATCCATTCACACCTCCTTTTTCTTTCCTCCATCTTTGCTAAAAGAACCACATCAGGTTTTCCTCTCCCTCTGAGAACACAAAAATTTGCATCTGCCCACTTATTCTGGGTTAAAAACTTATATAAACACCAACAACTAAAACTGCTGGTCTCATTCTCGAGACCTGTGCATGCTTCCTACACAGTTGACAACAGCTGCACTTTTAGGCTCTTAAAATACCGACATACCTCTTGAGGATTCAGTCAGGTTACAATATTTATGCTCCCTAATGGTCTTCTGAAGACCTCATGTTCTGCCCTCTTCCCCAGGAGGAGCAGTTGGATGTGGAAGCAGGGCTGCTGCACTGTGCTCTTTTTATGTCGCACAACTGCAAGGCACAGGCTGTGCTTCTGCAACATGAGGCACACCAAAGAGGGGTTTTGATACTGTTTTGAGATTTAAACATCAGCTTTCCCTTTCAACTATATTTGTTGTCCTACTTTCTAATTACATCTGTTTAGAAATACTTTTGCTCTGCTTTCATCTGCTCTACCACTGCGTTGTTCTGGGCATATGCCAATAAGCCTGTCAGCGTAATATCTAGATACAGGTAAGGTAAGTGGAGAAATATGAGGATATTGGCAAAGAAATTACTGTCTGCAAGAAAATTCTATGAGATAAGGTCTGTTTTGGCAACAACCAGATGAGTGGTATCTCAGTCTTTGTTTTGCTGAGTCTGGAGAGACAGGAGGAGAGAAGTGGAACTGTCACATAATATAGTGAGAGACAAGCCTGGTAAAAAAGAATTAACTTTAGTGAGAGAGAGAATGAGAGAGGTCAAAGGAGATTGAGATGCTTTCAGGAGGCCTTAATCATCAGGAAATGCTTAGCAATCTACTATCTTCTTGCCTATAAATGATTAGTTGGTTTTGAATCCTAAGTCACTGGACATCATTAATTCATGCCCAATCTTAATATTTAAATAAATATAACTATTCATATATTTGAACAATTGTGTATGATGTTCAAAGGCCAGAACTTAGAGAAATACAAAGTTTCCAGACCTATTTCATATGTGGCTTTGTTCATTAGCAGCGTTTATAGAATATATATTCATGTAGCCATACCATTCTGCTAGCCATGTGGTTTTGTATATTATGGTAGTAGCAACACAAGATTAGAGAAAATGGTCACTATGACATAGGATACAACCAGATTAGTGTGCTTAGTTGGAACAGTAGTTCATTTCTGAAGCTGAAGCCCCTTTATCACTCAATGGTTTGGACTGGAGAGTATCATCTTTGAGTAAAGTCAAATGATGAACAGTTGCATTGCCTGCCTAAAGTACCTCTAGCACACAGACACTACAGAGCCAGAAAAAGAAACATGGATAGATAGATAGATAGATAGATAGATAGATAGATAGATAGATAGATGGCAGTTTTCAGCTCTACGTGGATTTTGTTGATGTTGAGATGTTCAGCACTTTCCCAAACCTTTTGCTTCCAGACCAACCACATTACCTGAGAATCTTTAGTGTCATTAGAAAAACATAAATGTTTGGTTCTCAAGAGTTCAGAGAAAAGCTTAGGAATTTTAACTGTCATGACTTCAAAACTAACCTCATTTACTGGCAACTTGCCCTTTGATTTTTTAATGCTTTAAGCTAGCATCTTCTAATAATTTTCTCTAATAATGGTGAGCCAGAATCATCTGTGCCAAGCTTGATTTTGACAGAAAATCGAATTGACATCAATGATATGAAAATATTTATTGATATGTCTATGTCTAAATTTATGTATTTTATATAGATGTGTAGTATGTAAAATGTGGTTGCTAAAATTAGCTTACAGCAGATGAGGTAGTTATTCTAGCCTTGATTCAATACTATTACTATTCAGTGAGAAACTAGCAACATTTACAATGCTTGCAGAAATTATGCTTTCTAGATTTGAACAAAACCACCAAAATTTAACCCCGAACAAAACCACCAAAATTTAACCCCAAACAAAACCAAATTCTACAAGACACTCTAGCACTGATTGTTTATTTTGCTTTTATTCTCTGAAATACAACCTTTTGATGGTTCATTTATTAATAATCTTGTGCATAACATGAGAAGTTCAAAGGTTCCCACTTTTCATCTGAAAAATTAATCTATTAGAACCAAATTTAATATATGACTGGGAAAGTAGTTTCTGTGCTCCCTTTCTTTCTCTCTTGTACATGCATGTGCCATATGAATCGTCTGCAATATCTATTAACCCACTGAGGAAATTCTAAATTGTGAAGCTGAAATTATTTCTAGACACCAGGCTATTGATGATTAGTGATAGTTCATTTTTATATCTACTTTTCTTGCAAATAGAAGCAAGTTTGTATGCTTTATTTATCTTTTTGACCTGGACTAACTGATGTCAATTTCAGAACATTAACAGAATCTTATTATAATAAAAAACTTGATATTTTAAATGCGATGGAAAACACAATTAACCTAAGAGAGGGAGGAAAGGCCTTTCTTAATTGAGTAGCTGACATAATAGTCAGATGTTGCTAATAAAATACATTTAATAGAAACTCAGTTTAGTTTTGAATACAAAAGAGACTTGATGGTGAACATTCTTGATGAGTCATACATGTTTTTCATTAAATAAAGGTCTTGGGCATTTGAATGACTATGTGTTTTTCATTCTACAAGCCTCTTAATATAAAAAAAGATATATATTGTGTATCCCCAAGTCTAGATGGGGTGATCTGGAGTCACTTGAGCTTCTGGCAATGGCAGACCTCCATAAAACTGCCTTCTTTCCTTTCTAGGAGATAAGGAATAGCTGATATGGCATTGTGTCCAAATGGTCCAGCACTTGGTCCTAGGTTACTCTGTTCAGTTAGGGAAAGGCACAGATACACAGCACCTCCTCTGAATTCATCCAGGTGGATGCTGAATTGATGCAGCCTACATGGAACAGAAGATGTCAAAGAATGCAACCTGACACTATGTTTTCAGAAAATTGAACTGACATGGCCACATAAATTCAGATTTCGTATAAGAAAGATTTTTTATTGCCTATGCTGTTGTCTGTGATGAAGATAACATCAAAGGAGACCAGATCCAGTACTGACAAGTGTGACTAATCAGTGAGCACCTTGAGTCTATGGCATCCCTCATTCCTACTAGCACTGTTGTGCTCTCTTTACATCACAAACAAGGAAAGGGCACAGAGATCTCATCTTCAGAAATTTTTCATGCTGGGTGATGCCTGTGTCCAATTACTTTTTCTGGGAAAAGATGCAGTCATTTCTAATGGTGGGAGCAGATGCAATATACAGCTTTGCCTACGTGAAGCCTGGCAGTCTTACTGGAAGCCTCTGCTGACCTCCTGCTTCCAAGGTGGCAGCTGACATCAGTCAGAAGAGTTAATTCAAAAGGGTGACAAGAAATTTTATCAAACCTGTGAAAATTTACGCAAATTCAGCCAAGTGATAAATCACTGGAAAACTTCCAATCCAAGGACTTTTTTGCTCAATTTCCTGTCTCTTATGGTGACCAGTATCTTGAGGAAAAGTATCAGAAAAGTGTGAGTATGTGGTACTCTTTCTTGGCCTTCATCCAAGCCTTGGCCAAGACATTGAGGTTAGAAAGTGATTCTGATGCACTCTTGATTTCTGAAAAGCAATTGCTTGTGCTTTGTGGGATCACCAAGTTCTCACAAAAACCAATTGAATGAAAAATTTGAAGAAATAAATATTTCCTTTTTTTTTACAAAATTTGAAGGCTTTAAAGGAGCCATTCAGACATGTAAGAAAAATACGGTGAGGGGGAAGTAGAGGAAAAAATATAATTTTCTCATAGGATGACTTATCACATAGTTAATGACTATTGTTATAAGCTTTTACAAGGAAAAAATAAAATTTCTACACACAAACAATTAGCAGTTGTTTTCCAATTATCATGTAACCAAAATAATGTTTCTCAATAAACAAACTTGGTTAGTGAACAAAGTTAATACAAAAAACATTAAGTAGTACACAAAATAAAGACAATTAAAATAATATATTTTACTTTAATAATTTATAATGGCTGTATAATTTTAAAAAATTAGAAGAATTTTTAATGCAAATTGAATTGAATTCCTATTTGTTAATATATCTGCAGCTTTGAAATGAAAATAAAGAAAAAACAAACTATTTATCTTTAAGAAAATAAAGAATGAAAAATCAGACTTTCTTTCTCTAAATTTTTGTTAGGGTCCTCTCAAAATATACAAGTATGTAAAACAACATCTCCAGATTGCAATTTGACCTATGTTGCATACAAAAGCATAAAATGGCAACATACATATAACAGCTCTATGGAACAAACAGTGAGAAAAAGGTAGATATAGTTCTATAGTTTCATCTTGATGATATGTTTTCTTCTTTTGTGAATATAAGGTGAATCAATGTCATTATGATTTAATAACACATATGGATCACCTTCATAATACAGAGAAAATAAATGCTTCCTTCATGTATGAAGGTCAATTATGCCTTGAAGGCTTGTAGAAGTCAATGTAACAGTGATAATGAAAGGCTGCGATTTAGATGAAGTCTAGCTATATGAGTCTAGCTATAATGAAAACTTGAGAAGTGTTCCAGATAAACCCAACAGTTATAACTCTAATAAAAAGGTCTTTCCAAGTAGCTTATCCAACATTAAAAAATTAATAAAAATTTTGTGTTTCAGATCAATTCTTAAGCCTGCTCAGAGAAATAACCAAATTATTAACTTATTAAAATGCCATTTGAGTCTCATACCCATGCATGACTCCATATTTTAACTACAATTAGAAATTATCATCCTTATCCCATATTCAGTAAAAAAGTTGTAATTTTCCTGGTTAAAGTAATTTTCCTGGTTAAAATGGTGCCCACAAATGTTACTACAGACAGGAGTCTGACAGCATTTTCATCGTGCAATATTATTTTCAGAGATTTAGCACAAGATCGTTGTCAAACCCAGTTCTTTGTTGAATTAAGAAGCATAGTGACTCAGAGCAGTGAATTTGCCTTAATAAAAAGAAAGAAAAGAAACCTTGTGTTTAAAAATATTTTGGTTAAGGCACACAAACTAAATCTTTTTAAAGGAAAGGTTAGTTGTCAAGTAGACATTTAAACTCACCTAAGTTTGCAGGACCCTGTACTGGTTGGGTTAAATTATGCTTTCAATTTAATGACAACTTCATTATAGAGCAGTTCTCATAGAGTACAGATTCTAATCATGTAGGTAGCTGAAAATGTACAAATATTCCTTGTATGCTTAAGGAAAGTCATATATATAAATAATTATCAGATCAGAGGAAAAAAACCTCAAAGGTACTTTGGAGTGCAGGTACCAAGAATGTAAAAAAGATCCTAAAAACCACCTGAATAAGGAACTATTTATGCTTAAGGAATAAGATGTTTGGCTGCAGAGTCTGACTGGCACTCTCCACATCTTCCTCCAGCTGGGATCCTGTGAAGCTGACTCTTTTCTTGCAAATATGTCCACAAAGAGACAGCAAGACAGATTTCTTTGAGAGTTGAGACAGCTTGTACACTTCCCTGGGAGTGGGTTTCAAATTTCTGAATCAAACTACAGCTACAAGCTCAATACTGCTCCACTCCATACAATGTTAATCTATTCATTCAGTTATTCTCAAAGTTAAATATTGAAAGGAAGTTAGAGTCTCACTGACTTTCCCAGGCAGGATTTAGGTGTGATCATCAGATCACTTTACATCATTTAAATGACTTTTTTCAGGAACAAAAGATTTTGCAAACAGGTGAGACATCAGCTAAAATATAAAACAGCTATTTATTTGTTAATAAACACCAAAAATGTCTAAAATTAATGAGCTCAACACCCCAGTAAAATATGTTTGCTGAACCAGTAGGCATCAGTTAGCTGGGGAAGATCTGACTTCCACTGGTCCCAAGAGCAGACCCTCCACACTACTCGCTTACCATCTTCCAGATCCATGGGGTTTTTTTCCTTCAGAAAATATCTATCTTTCCAAGCTGGGATTTCTCCTCCTGAACCCTTGTTCAATAAGCCCAGCCTCAACAATCTCACACCTTTCTGCCTTTTTTTTGTTATGTATGACCTTTCTTACACCATTTCCTCACTTCGCAATCACAATCACAGAATTGCAATCACAGACTCACAGGATGGATAAAGTTGGAAGGCTGGAAGGAGCAACAGAACATCAATCCTCCCTTTTCAAGCAGGGTCATCCCAGAGCATGTGGCACACAATTGTGCCTAGATGGTTCTTGAATATCTCCAGTCAGGGAGGATCCACAACCTCTCTGGACAATCTGTTCCAGTGCTCAGTCACCTGCACAGTAAAGAAGTTCTTCCTCATATTCAGGTGGAACTTTCTGTTCATCAGTTCCTGCCCATTGCCGCTTGTCCCATTGCCTGGCACCAACAAGATAAGCCTGGTTCCATCCTTTTGACACCCTCCCTTCAGGTTCTGACTTTCATTGATGAGGTTCCCCCTCAGCTGTCACTTCTCAAGGCCGAACACGCCCAGCGCCCTCAGCCATTCCTTACGAGAGAGATGCTCCAGCTCCATACTTCTCTTTGTTGCCCTCCAGGAGCCCAAAAGTGGACACAGAGTTCTAGATGTGGCCTCATGGAGCTGAGCAGAAGGGCTCACCATCCTTGTCCTGCTCCCAGCATTCTTCCTAATGCACCCCAGGACATGCCACCAGGACTCCTTCTATCTACGTGTTGTCAATGAGCTTGCTGAGAAGGCATCTGCTCCTTTTAATCCAAGTAATTGATGAATAAGTTTAAAAAACTGGACCCAGTATTGAATCTTGAGGGACTCTGTTAGTGACAGGCATCCAATTAGTCTTTGTGCCACTGATTATGGCCTTCTGGGATTTGCTGCTCAGCCAGTTCTCAATCCACATCACTGTCAGCTCACCCAGTCCACACTTCCTGACTTTGCCTATGAGGATATTGTGAGAGATAAGTGCTGAAAGCCTTACTGAAGTCGAGGTAGACAATATCCACTGCTTTTCCCTCATCCATCCAGGTAGTTGTTTCATCATAGTAGGTGATCAGGTTGGTCAAGCATGATTTCCCTTTAGTGAATCCATGCAGACTATGCCTGATCATCTTGTCATCCACATGGCTAGAGATGGCCTCCAGGACTTCCTCAGAAATCTGAGCTAAGGTTATGCATGTGCATTGTATCAAAGTTGGACCTTGAATTCTTGGTCACAAATAGCTGAATGTCCGGGTAATAAAAAGCTCCCCCAGGTCTGTGGGGTGACAAAATTCAGGTTCCTCTTTGATTAATGTTGTTGAACTGTAAGGCTTACAGTAAGAGAGGATGTCAAAGTACCATCGTGGAATAACTAAAAACGGATGGCTAAATTTTTATACATTCTCTTGGAAAAGAGCAAAGCTAAAAAGCTTAGAGAAAAAATAAGATTAACAAGGACGTGAAACCCGATGCTGTGACTCTGTGACACCCTTTGCTTTTTCTTCTCAGCCAGGCACTTTCACTGTAAGTCTGCGGGGCTGCAGCACATTAAGTGCTAGTTAACATGGAAAAGAGTCTCTTTTAGTGTCTATGTGACTGGCCACAAACGAGGTTCAGGCATTGACACTGTAAGGCAGCACAACACTGTTTCTGCAGACATTAGAAGCGCAGTTCTTTGAACAAAATGCATAAAATATCCTGGGACCTGGAAGGATGCTGAAGCCTGAAAGTTTCTCATTTAGCACCCTGAATAAATTACATAAAAGATATCCATAATGATAGTTCTTTTTCTTTTGTATTTACTTGGACCTACCAATATGTTAATTCATTAATTATACCAAGAATGGCTGACAGAGTCTATTTGTGAGGGTGGAAGACTTCATTTTCCTCTTGTCAGGCAGTGAAAGCTTTTGTTTCAAAAAGATAAGGGCAGCTTTGGGTCCATTAAAAAACTTAACTATACTGTCTGAGGCACAATAAAATGAAAAATATAGTACCTGTGGAGGCTGAGAGGTGACTGTAGTGGAGCAAGGATCATAGTCAGAAACATAAACTTAGAAGGTCCATCTTAAACTTCTCCTTAGATACCTATCACCTGCTTCTTTAGTATATTCAGTGCTTTATCTGGAGTACTCAAGTGATAAAATCAGGGCAATGGATATAAACGAGGTCTTCATTTTCAGTATTCATGTTGCATTCTGAGGGAATGATTTAGATCCAAATTCTATTTACAGCTAGGGAAAATATCTTTCATAAAGAAGTCATTGTAAATTTTGGCAATTTTTGCATTGCTTATTCACAGTCCTTTATTAAGCCAGCTCTATAAATGTCTAAACAATATCATACAAATAGCATCCATTGCAGATTTTTTGTGGCTTTTTTCAATGAATAATTATCTATCTTGACATTTTCTAGTTGCTCAAACAGCCATTATTCTCAGACATACATATATACTACTACTAATACTACATCAGGAATATGCTGAAAGTCCAAAATATCCAAGAATATATTTTCAAGCAACACAGACACATTACAACATGCAATGCCTGAAGTTTCATAAGAACCAAGCTACTAAATCCACAACTCCTCTATGATCTCCCAGAGCATAAAACAGAGAGGCATCCTTTGTATTGAATCCAGTGTTAATCTTCATTCTCTCTCTTTTTCATGGTGAACCTCAGTAAATCCTCTCAGTTCTCACAGACCTAGCTTGAATAGCTTGTGTTTAATGCCATCACCACATAAAGTTCCCATAAATCCTCCCAGTGGACTAGGTATCTATGAAATGTGTTACAGGCTGTATTACATTCCCCATTTTGAAAATTTAGAGGCAAGTGCTTAAAGAATGCTGTGGTTAAGGTGGGTATTTTGATTACCAATAAGCTGGAGCACACAGGTGCCACAATTTATGTTACTTCAGGGAGCAGGCAGACTGAGCTGGATATTGCAAAGGTGAAGAGAGATATGTTGTAACATAGCTGGTTCTACATCTGCCAAAAGGAAAATGCAGCTTATGGAAGCGTTTTTTAGAGGCTTGCTGGAACTTGGCATAGTAACTGGAACTAGCAGATGTCTAAAACCAGGTGGTAACACCCAGTTTTCTTAATCATCATCACCATTAAATATTAAAGAGTGGTGTCATTTCTCACAAATACATAGGGTAATAGCTTTTGCAGAACTTCCAGTCCCTAATTTGTCTTTGGAAAAGCACTGGCAAGTACTTAGCCTGAAGGGATAGTCAATGTGTGGAGCACAGTGATGAAGTTCCATGAGCTGCCTCTCCCTAAATATTTCCCATGAGCTCCTGATCAGCACCTCTGATTTTCTAGTGTCCTTCCTCCAGCACATGCTGCATGGTGTCCTGCCTGCCCCTTTCAATGAGAGAAGGAACCCAAGTCCTGAACTAGTCTTGATTCATAGTTTAGACTCTAAAATTTAGTCCTTGTAAGTCTTCTAAAGTTTTCACTCAGAGGAGCCTTAAAATAGAGGGGAATTAGGCCTGACACATTTTTAGCCATGTAACTAAACAGTGTTGTATTCAGCAGAGAGAGGTTATTTTTGCTGGATCCATAAATCGATTTCCACAGGAATGCTGTACCTAGGAAGTAAAATTCTTGTCTTAGCAGAGATATGGAAAAAAGACTGGGAGCTGTTTATGTCCCAGTTGCTGTTGGTGTTTTGTATCTGGCTAGGTATGTTTGCATGCACCTGCAGACAAAAGAGCTCCTGTCAAATCTAGCTTAGGGATGGATTCTAAAAATAATAGATACACTCACTCATTGCAGATTTCCAGTAGAAGCTGCACTTTTTTAGCTTTCAGTGGCCAAGATCCACATAAACATAAATTAAATGCAAACACTACTATGCCTACTTTGAATCAGAAAACTGACATAAATTCTCAAAATTGAAGCAGAGATGGAAGCAGACACTTCTGGAGTAAACTTGAATGAAGTCCTTTTACTTTTTATATTTGTCTCTAAAATTGTCCTGCATGAAAGTACTATAATTCAATCTATGCAAGACCTTTAAATTGTGCATAATTTATGAGGGATAAGAAAATTTCCTTTTCAACTGTTCCAGTTTATTGGATCTGACCACATTTGGAAATATTTTACTTCTTGCATTGAGAAACAGATATTCTGAAATGAGTATGTGTTCTACCAACTTCTTAATAAGAGCTCATATTTGTTAGAATCTGCACCTGTGTATCAACCATAGCTCCTTGAAGGGTTTGGAAGTCAAACTGGAACTGTGGGCAGCCATGGGGCCAAGGCTGCATGCAGCTCCCAGGCCAGGCTCCCCACAGAAGCTGGGGCTGAGGACCAGAACAAGGCAGGCAGCCAGGAGCCACAGCCTCAAAATAGCAAGTGAGGTCAGAACTTAAGCATTGCATAAGAAGAAGCATATTTTCAAAGTATTTTTATACATCAGATATAAATTAAAAGTACTATTCAAAAACTTTTTTTAAGTATTCTTCAGTCTTTTAGAATCACTATGAGTGGTGATTTGTGTCCTCTCAGAGGAAACTGCCCTTTTCCTGACACTTTCTGTCTTTTATGTTTGCCTTCAGATGCAAAAACAAATCATCCCATTTGGGACAAACATCACACAATGGCCGTGCTTCACAAAGCTCTTGCTTATCAGATATTGCTTGTCTTCATTTTCTTGTCAAAAATACCATCTTAGTATCCATTTCATCAAAAAAAATTGAAAGACCTTTCAACCTCCGAAACATGAGTACAAACTTGCCAAGTAGATCTTAAAATGCAAGGAAGGACATTTCTGCTACAGCTGTCACTGGTGTAAAAGCCAAGTTTTCCCCTGGCTAGCTCAATCCTGACTCTGCATAGAAGATCTTGGAGTATGCAAAGCACATTAAAATAAGCTTGTGACTAGAATGCTAAAATATCTTAAGGGTCTTGTTCTTTCCCTCCCTCAGCACTCTTCATGCTTGTGTCATGGGTCTCTTGGTAAAAGTCATCACGTTTTTCTGAAATTCTCTGAACTCCAGGGTCATCCTTGGTTCCCCAAACAAAATTATCTCCCAATGACTTACAAAGGAAACTTGAAATCCTGTGGGACTTTTTGCATTTGATGCAAATTTGTCTTGGATTGTCCTAGCTTTGTGATTCTCAAGGTGTGGAATAAAGAATTTTCAAAAGGAAAAATAAGGATAAAAATGTGTCAAGTAGGAAACCTGGGTAATTTCTTACCGATTCAGACTACCCCTTGCAAAATCTTGCATGCAATGTAACCAAAAATGGATGTTTAATGAAGTCTTGTCCAGGAATCAAATGCTTTACATTTGAAGTGTCTCAATGAGTTAATCCATTTTTTCTCAATAGAGATTTTAGTGAAGTAAACAGTTTTACATTATATCATGACAAGGCTTTTAGCAAGTACTTTTGTAGTCAAAAAGGGATTTTAAGACATCATTTTTTCCTGTCCACAGCACAAGACCAGCTGCATCTCTGCAATTCTAGTTCACTGGCAGCCTGGGAATGGAGGTTACATCAATACTGTGGAACTGAGGAGTGGCAGCACTCACACACAGCAGTGCTGGCAACTCCTGCCTCTGTGCTCCCCCAGAGCTTCTGGTACCATTCCTGAGTCCCAGACTGACCACAGCACACACACTACAGGTCAAAACTTAATATTTTAAATTCTACTGATAGGTGAATGACAATACTGCAATTTTAGAAAATTGAAAAAAAGTTGCTTTTTTATTTTGTCATGATGATTTTAAATCTATAAATTAGCTCCTGGACTCATGAACAGAAATTAATCAGAAAATCATAGGATTGTTTGTACTGGAAGGGACCTTTAAATGTCATCTAGTCCAACCTCCCCATCATAGGCAGGGACAACTTCCATTAGACCAGATTGCTCAGAGCCCCATCCAGCCTCTCCTTGAATGTTTCCAGGGCTTGAGCATTTACCACCTCTGTGGGTAACCTGTGCCAGTGATTCACCACTCTCATTTTTTAAAAAATCTTTTATATCTAGTAGAAATTTATCCTCCTTTAATTTAAAATCAGTAGCCTCTGTTCCACCACTACAGGCCCTACTAAAAAGTCTGATGCCAAATGCCTTATCATAGTTAAAAAAAAACAACCTTCTCTTGATAGAATAACTTCAGAACTTCAACTAATAAAATTAAAATATCTTCTGTCATTTTTCTTGTTAATTGTTTTGTGGCTTATGAGTCAATTCAATTTAAACAGTGTCAAATTTTGTTTAGGCCAAACTGATTTATAGTACATTTTGTGACCTCACCTCACTGAGAAAGCCACAATTTTCTTCCTCCTTACTGAGAAAGGAACAATTTTTCTCTAAGAAGCACTACAATTATCTAATATAGCTCAGGCACAGCTTATCTGCTCCTCTAGGAAAACATTTCTCATGTATTAGTTCTGTAGGGTTCTATACCTTGAAGATATAAAACTTTTCGTTTGATAGCTAAAACATCATCCTGCCTAATACTTCATTTATAGAAACAGAAGATTTTTAAAGCAAGTATCAAATTGTAATGCATGATTTTCAGTCATGTCAAGAACTGTCACTTACACATTATTTTTCAGTTATCAGGTTGTTTATAGATTGATATGTCAGATTAACATTTATAGCTTAAAATATGTTGGTTGCAAACTTGGAGGAGTTGACATTACTTTGGTAATGTACCCTTGATTGTAAATATTAAGTTCTAGACTACAAGGATTAGATCAAAACAATATCTATTTCCTAAAAAAAAAAAAATTAAACAGTAAAATGTGCAATTTAAATTTTTTTGCCTCTTTTCTGAAGCTGAGTGCTCTTGACTTATTTGAAAAGAAACCCATCAGCTGTGTTCCAGAAATTTCTCTCTAAAGCAGGTAAGTTAAATTGCTTCTCAACAAATTATCTGTCATCACTTTGATCTAAATTGTTATTACTACCTTGTTGGTCAAAAATTTTTATCAAAATGGATTTGGTGGAAACTGGACTATGAAGCTATGTCATGAGAAAACAAATAGCAGAGAAACAACTTCAACTGGAAGGGAATGAAAGAGGTTTTAAATCTCTGCTAATCAGCATCTTCCTTAATACCATGTGTTGTAACTATGAGAATGTAATTTAAAAATGTAGAAATACAGACTAATTTTCAGACATTTCCATTAACGTAATTAAAATTTGCAAGTTAAGTTTTACAAAACACTCACCATGGGAAATGCTGAATATATTTTTGATGTTTCATGAAAACAAAATGCAAAATATCAATATACCATCAGTTCAGGAGTTTAACCAACTCAGATAAATTCAGGAAAAAAACAACAGGATACTACAACAGGATACTATCTAACAATTTTATCATTCAGCCAATAAGGATTAGAAAATGAAGCATGAAAAAACATGTTTCTGATCTTCATAGACAAAGCAGTCAGGAGAAATAATCCAGTTTTGCAGTTGCTGAGCTTTCAGCAACTTGCTTTTGTTCTTTTGAGACTGCCAGCAATAAGTATCAGACATTCCTTCCTCCTTCTTGGTCCACACATTTTTCTGAGGTGTTTGAAGCTTCCTCTGTGATTGAACAGTCCCATTTGTTTTCAGTGAGACATACAGAAAGTTTGTCTGTAGCTTGAGTGCATTTTGTGTCAACTCTCTTCAGGCATCTTTGAAGTCATGTGAGTCATCTGTTCTTTGTCCTCATTTTCTTTATTTAATAATCTAGCTCTGTGACTAAAGTTGAGCAGATAATAGTTCGCTTTTCCAGACTGAGGTCTCTATTAAAAACAGTCAAAAATATATGCCTTAAGATAATTTACACTCTTGCTGTATCCATGGAAACATGATGGGTGGAAAGAGTTCCAACAGACAACGGTTTACCCAGCTGTTTACACTTGCTAGAAACACATATTTTTTCATTGCCTTTGCCAAGTTTTCTTATTGTTCTACTTCCAGGGCAGAGACCCTGAATACAGAATGTGAGTATCTGACTTTCATCTGTGTTTATGGATATTCCCATTTTTATATTACCTTCATGCTACCCAAGTGTATTTGGTAATTCTTTGGAATTATGTATGGAATTATTAAACATATTTATTTTATATTATTTATAGTTGTGAACAATTTTATTATGATATTTCAATAAATATCAGTCTAACAAGTCACAATCTTAACAATTTTTGCTATTGCCGTGGGACAGGAAAAAGAAGATTCTTCATTGTTATGTTTTAAAAATCAGATGGAAAATATAAATGAGAAAAACACACTGGTATGTGAGGGAACACTGAAATTCATCTGTGCTCAGTCATACACTCACTGCTCATTTACTCACTGTGCTATTAATAGACAGAGGTTCTATTTTTGTCAAGCAGGCTCAAGTAATCTATTCTTTTCATTACAATGCTCAAGAGCACTATAAGACATTTGGGAACAGGGTTAGAATAGCAGAAAAACAATACAGAAGTGCATTGCACTAAGTCTTTACTTGCCATAATCGAGTACTAGAAAAGCAAAGAAATGGTTTCCAGAGAACTGCCTCTTTCCTTGAGGCACTCTTACAACCCAAGTATCCATCTCACACCTTTTACACACAGGAAACACCTCGCTAAGTCCTTACTAACAAACATAGTGGTGACAGTCATTAAGAGAACCTTCTCATGTTGGATCTCAAAAACCAGTTGCATTTTTTGCTCTTAGTATTCTTACTGGGAAACTTGTGACTACTCTCCTTTCCCGTGATCAGAAACTATTTAATAATTTCGATTAAAGATACAGCTAATCAAATAGTATTAGATATTGAGGATACTTTGTTCTTGAACTCAAAGAGCATCTCTTCAACTATGATGTCTGCTTTCTTTTCATATTTACAGACACAATCCTGGCATCTTGAATCCATTTATTCATGTTTGATCAGATTAAGCAAAGTAACTTATGGTTTGACTACTTGAAGAACTCATGCCTTTATACATATATATATATATATATAATTATCTATCTCCTCACCACTTCCATAATATTTTTTTCTTGCTAAGTTCAAGACAGCTTGTCTTCCAGTAAGAATGAAGAAAAACTAACTTGAACATACCATGAAGTGAATGCAGGCAAACACCTAGTAGATACTATCTTTTGGTAACTACTAAATCTGCATCCTTCCCAAATTGGCACTAACTAATGCACAAATCGATATCTTGAGACTGCTCTTTCATTGCAGCACCTATTTTGTTTTAATTTTTAGGGTAATTTGCATGTACCTACTTGAATATACTAAAAAAAAAAAGTTTCAAACTTTTGATTAAAGATTTTGTCCTTTCTAGCATCACTGGAAACATTTTGCATGTACTTTTTTGACAGGCATATTCTTTAAGTGGCTCACAGGCATTGTTATTCTATAGTTAATAGAGGCAATTCTAGAGTTAATAGAGGCAAGTTTGCCCTTCTTTCTTATTTGCACCTGTTGTCTTTCCAGTCTATGGCAGTCATTCTTCTTTCCAGTCCTTGGCTGCATGACCTTGTACTTGATACTACATGTTATCCTTCTCATCACTCCAGTTCTCAAGGTCATACAGCTCTTCCTGTATGATATTCTGATGCTTCTCTGTATTGATTGCTCTTCCCAGCTTTGTGTCATCAGCAGATTTTATCAGGGCACACTTATTCTTTGTGCCAAGGTCACCAATAAAAACATTACATATAATTGGCCTCAAGACCTATCCTTGAGGATAGCTACCTTCTCCCAACAATGCTGCTCTCTTCTTAGCAGTCTCCCTGCTTGTCAGCTGCTTCGCAGCTCTTTTATTGTGCTTTATTGTTGCTAGAATTGGAAGAAAAGCCCTCCAAAAAATATTAGAATTGATAACATAAAGGACAGCCTTTTAATGAAAGGTGCACGAAATATAGCTATGTGCACATGTGGCATCAGATTTTCACAATTTTTAAAAGTATGATTAATTAGTACATCTAGCAATTACATCCAACAAGAGAAAAGTTGCCCTGGTAACCCACCCTTGGACCTGCCCCATTGGAATCCCTCCAAGGGCTTCTTTGCCCTGTGTCTTGTTATGTCTCCCAAATGCTGGTGCATTTCTAACAAGGTGCATCCTGGTGCAAAACAGGATGACCTTGTTAGAAATTCTTTCCTTGGAAATAAGAATAAACACAATTTCAAGAAGGTGACATGATGTGCAAGAAAGGACAATTACTATTCTAAAATGTAAGGAAGTGCTAGAAACTATACAGCCATATATTGAAAATCTACAAGGCTCCAAATATGTGGAAAAGATAAAAATCTTTAGGCATCATTATCATCCCCAGAAAACTGTGTTTAGGGGCAGGTGAATTTATCCTTTAAGGTTTTCTCTCTTTCCTTTGTCCATGATGTTTGCTATGTCAGCAAAGTCAGAGACTAGGTTGGTCTGGCATGATCTGTCATGCATCATCCTCCATTGTTTTTTCTCCCTATTTTCCATCAGCCCCTCTGTATTTGCCTTTTCCTTTAAATGCTCTCATGCTTTGCCGATTACTGTAATTGGACAGTCTGTTCATAGTAGAACAGGCATATGTGACTGCGAACTAGCTTGTAAATAATTAGCAAATGCAAATTCAGATTTTTTTCCATGGGGCAGAGTGGTAAAGCCAACGCAGAGTCACCTCCTGCTGTTATTAAAACAAAGCCCTAAGGTCAGTGTTTAAGTCTCTTATACCTTCATAAGTAGGCTTGTTACAAGTCTTGTGGTTATTATTACTATTGTGGACATTAAGAGTTGCACTTCCACTCATCTCTTGGAATAAACAATTTCCCTTTAAAGGCTGAAAATAATTAGCTTCAGTTCCTTTTTATGAAAGTGTTTCCCACCTCTGCCTCAGAGAAGTTAAGTGTTTGTCATAGCCAGGATGTAAACAATTCTATTCCCCTTTGTATTTCTGTTATAGCAAACCCCATCTCTAAAGCGTTCTCCCTGCACTATATAAGTGAGCATGGGTGCCTCATCCAGGATTGTGAACTATGCTGGGTGCCAAGGAACGGGAAATTGCTCACATTTTTATTAATTCCATTTACGAATCCTTCATAATGTGATCTAGAAATTAGATTTTTTTAAAACAGCACAAAGAGTGCTCAACGGAGAAGTTTTGTTTCATCATCCTCTATTTTTTCTGTTCTAAGCAAGGAGAAAAATATAACAAAATATCTTCTCAAGGTTGCAAACTTCCCAGGGCAAGTGTCTAACTCAGTGTTTAGCAGCATCTCAGTTCCCATATACTTTAACACGATGATTTTCTTTTACATTTGCCCAGAATACCAAGAGGCTCACCTCACCTTTATAAGTATCTTGTCCTACATAAATTTGTAAGGAATTTCAAAGGCACTCACTACAAAAAAAAGTAGGCTTTAGCTTTCACAGACATTCTTCTCTGCTTTCCTGCTCTCACATCACATACTCAGACATAGGCTAAATCCTCCTTCCCAAATTAGCTATAGAAATGTTTATGGTAATAAGATGGTGTTGCTTTGTGCACAATGGGTTTCCTCCAGCTTGTTTCTAACATTTGCTGCATTATTTTGGTTACTGGTCCTTCAGAAAACTCTCATACATTGACCAGATGCACATTATGATCTTTTTGCATGTTCACTAAAAGAAAATACTTTTAGAACATCTTATTTCTAGACAGAGCAAAAAATAAAACTCATTAATCATGTCCTGTAGAATGTCACTATTATAGATGCTGTGGAGAGTTTCCACAGTGGCAGTGAAATATTCATATTTTCAGAGAACCAATTACAAGGTACAGTAAATCATTTAAACGTGTTATTGGCGACATTCAGAAAGCAGTGAGAATTTCTTCCTGCACACATAATTACCTGAGGCAACCACTTCTTTCATGGTCAGCGAGGGGAAAATTATAGTTGATGGTGAAAAAAGGAACTTGTATTTGCAGAGAAAATTTATGGCATTAAAAATCAACAATTTTCCACCTTTGACTTCAGGACTGGAATGAGTGTTCACCTCAGTGGGTAGCAGAAAACAAGCTCCAAAATTCCTTTTAAAACCTTAACAATATCCTACTGAAAGTACAATTTGATTACCCTTCGCACTCCTGCAGTACCCCTATCCATTTTGTCTGCATTTTCTGTGAAAAGAAGACCAAAGAGAATTTTTCTAGCACTCTAAAAAGACACAGTTGCTTTGTTTTCTGACAGAAGTCCTTTTTCTTAGTAGTATTCCTTAAATTCCACAATAAAATAAGTTAAAGAGAAACATATTCTCTGTCACCATTGATCATGTTTTCAACTCTTTGTGTTCCAAATCCCTCTCTCACAGCTTATCCTGTCACAATGCTGCCAGGTCACTGGCCTTTGGCTTGGGGGACATTGTGACCATTTTGTATGTACATAAGAAAACCCATGGTTATTGTCACTTTACTCCCTTCCTTATGTCCTCACCCCTCATGTATCTGCATGCCTTTCACATCTCTCTGGATTAGAGAATAGTCTTTTCTTTTTATATTTTATACCAAGGAACTCCCAACAATACCATGGAAGAATTATATAAGAGTAGGAAAAAGTCTCACAGGTGCATCTTTTTCTTTGCCTAGTTTCTGCTAATAGTTACTATGGAAACGCAAATTAAATAATTGGTGATGTGTTGGACTATAAATATACCTCTAAATGTTGTCTGAAGTTTCCAGGTTTTAAAGCAAAACTATTTTGAATGTATATAAATGCAACTATGTGTCTGAAACACAAGAGATGTCCTGCTACCATTACTGAACTGCTCTCTAGACAGCACTCCCAGACATGAGTAAGAAGTTATGTTTGTTTTGGCAGAAAAGACAAAATGTCTCTCCGTCCTCAACTTCTTGTTTTATTCCTTTCCTTGTCTTTCTTCTTTACTATTTCTGTTGCCTTTATTGTTTACTTTTCTCTTAGCTGGTTTATTTGGTTCTCTTTGACATCTTTGTCTCAAACATAAATCCTTCACTCTTGTCACGGAAATTCTGCAGAGTTAACTGCAAAGTTGAAAAGATGGAGAAACATTTTTAAGCACACTTCCTGAGCTTAACTGTGTTTGCTTGACAGTCACTCTAAATCTCCTTCTTGTGATAGACCTCCTTCCTTTGCCATTCGTGACTTGATCTTCACAACCTTCTTCTCTTACCCTGCCAGGCCCCCCAGAAAAATAATGGATGCTTCAAAGTAACACTGACCTTCTTTGACTATGGAATGGTTATGTTGTGCTTCCAGAAAAACATGTCACCCAAGAGCTAGCAGACAGCAACCTCTGACTGCAACCAGGGCGATCCTCCTGTGTTTACACTGACATTGCTTGTAAATAATCCCACTGAAATCAGTGAGTCAGCTCTGTGCACTGGTACATATATATATATATCTGAAATGAGAATCAAACCCCTGTGTTATTATCTCCACACATTGATAAAAGCTTCCTACAGACCCACTGCCATAGAAAGTCTACACATGGCAGCTTTAATACCCATGGGCACAGTTCTTACTTATAAAAGTTAACTGAAATTAAGTGTCTAAATAGAGGCAGGCTCTTTGAAGATCAGATTGTTTCCCATGGCTTCCCTTGTGATCACTATTGCAAAGCATTACTGTGATCGTGATCAGCTGTAAAAAGGTGCATGGCTTTGCTTTTAAACAAGAAGCTCTCGTAACTTGGCAGATTCTTTTGGCAGCATTCTGAAATGTATTTGCAATGCATTAGACCTCCACACATACAGATAAATGCAACATGTTGGGCTTGTAAATGCTATTCATATACACATAATCTGCCTTAGCTAAACTGCACATATACTTAGTGCTGCTCTGCAAGGCTTGGAATGGAGCTACATAATCAATCACTTAGCACTGATTCATGGGCACAAACCATGACTTCATATCTCCTATTTCTAAAAATTTTTTAAATTATATGATCAGAACTTTTCCTACTGCTGTGTATGCATAATTATATACACACATATGTAATTACATTCATGAAGACACAAAAACACATGCATCCTTTTTAGAGATTTTGTTGTTGATTTCAGTGGGAGATGCATTTCACCTGTATGAAAGTGTGAACTGATGTCAGACAAGAAATAAATTACAGCTTTTTGCACTTTGACCACCTTTCCTCTGCACATGCCAATGAATCACCCTTGAGAATGCCTCAACACAGGAAACCAATGGGCCCTCTGAAAGACAGATTGAAGTGTTTTACATCAGCTGCCAAGACAAACATTCTCTCCTTCTTTAATATGGCAGAATTTCAACATCTGAATATCATTGTATTTCTGCCTAACAGGTATAATAACTTTGTTTTTGTTGAGCCTCAAACCCTATAATGAACTTCATTTCACTTGATACTTGGTTACTTTTAAAATGCTTGTCTTGAGCAGACAGCATAATGCATGAGACTATGAAGTCGTCAGTAGGAAGTTCATAGTTAAATAGTTTGATATTTGAAGGATTAAAATTACATTATTTCATTACTTACATTTATTACTTTAAGGACTGTATCTCATGTTCAAATTCAACAATTCAACAAATTAATTCTTCAGAGGACAACTGAATTACTATACTGTTCTTTAATTTGATCCTTGGTGACTGTTGCATCAGAAACAATTAAAATTAGTCCACTGGAGCAATTAAATATGAAGAAATGGACAACTGTAATCAAATTTCAAATATACCTTCAGTGTTACAGCATTTCACAGAATATTTATAAAGTTTTAAACATAAACAGAAATTATTTCCAGTTTTTTTAATAAAATACCTTTTTACAGAAATACTGTTAGAATCTCTTATCATCATAAACAAATCCTTAAAACTTCTTAAAGTTAAGGTACTATGAAAGTGAAAGTAGGTATGTCAGTAAATATTTTTAAGATTCCACTTAATCTGAATTAGGACTATATAGACATGGGTATGTTCATTCATGTTGTGCTTTCAGGATTAAAGGAAATTCCTACATAAATAAGAGGTATGAAGCTACATTTGGATATGTTGGGTATAACCTTTCACCTCACAGGGAGACACAGGAGCAGTAGCTGTCCTCTGCATTGTGTGACCCATGACACCATGGGAACTTAGGAAATGCCTTGAATTGCAATGTTAGTGGTTCAGCAGTCATTACTGTGACAGATGTTAATATACAACCCCTCAAGAGCTTCTGTGTGTTTTCGGAACTGAAAAATCACCATCAAAATAATTATACATTTTCAGAGACAAGAGTTCCTGACAGATTGAACACCAGTATGTTTACCTGTCACAATTCAAGTGTTTATTCAATAAAAACCAAATACAGTCTTCAAGAATATTTACTTAAGGTATTGCCAACAGTAGAAGAAAAAATAAGAGGAAAGAAAAAAACCCATTTCATTAGTAAAGAAAAAGACAATATTTCAATGAATTTTGATATCTTTAATTAACTATGACTGCACCCCTTCAGTGGGTTCACTTACCCTGATGTTTTAATCACTCATTTAATTTATCAAGAAACAATTATGTAAATTATAAGCAGTAAATCAGGTAACAAGTAATAATGACAGATAATGCAGTTACTTTATTTTATTCTCCATGCAATACAATGATATAACTTTATCAGAGAAGGAAAAGAGCAACATTACCTGAGTTGTCAGTGATCTCTTCATACATGCAGTAAGCTGGGAGACTCAGTTCTGAGTCTGGAAGGACTGACCCAGAATCTTGAAACTGGAAAAAAAGATTAGCAGTGATCAACCTCTGTACACAAGAACTGGAGCCTAGTTTGCTATGTGCAAGTCTTTTGTTCCAGGGAGGTGTGAAAAACCAATTGCAATTCTGAAATATTTTTCTCTAGAATTTTCTCAGTCCACAGCTGTATCCCTGCAAAAATACAGAAGGATGTGTTTAGGATTGTCCTCTGTATGTGTGTACATGCATAGGTACACATGTACATTATGCAAACCAAGGCAAGAAAATGGTTTGTGAGTGATGAAATACTATCTTAACTTCTTTAAAGAGATATTTTGTCAGTCAAATGCCTAAACGAATTTCATCCTGCTATTTCAGCAGTGGTTGGATTTAAGAATTGGTCCTGAGGAGTGTGTTGTCTCACTG
The DNA here is from genome assembly GCF_014805655.1 of Passer montanus. Taxonomy (NCBI): domain Eukaryota; kingdom Metazoa; phylum Chordata; class Aves; order Passeriformes; family Passeridae; genus Passer; species Passer montanus. The sequence goes on from NW_024371037.1 coordinate 10,790,145, forward strand.
TCTTGGCAGTTCTATTCTATAAAAATGTACCTCTCCTCTTATGAACCCTCAGGCCTGTGAAGTACCAATCCTGGACCGTTCCACACACACAAAAACCTATTGAAAACAAATAGGAAAGGAAGACTGGCCAACACAAATCAGATGTTTCTTTTAAAGTCCAAGACGCAGAGGTTTAGCCCATATTTATAATAAATATGCAGTATTTGTGTCTCTGCAATACCTACATTTTGTATTGAATAGCAGAATTGCTCAGGATGATAATTTCATACCTGTCTTCCTTTCTTTTCCAACCACATGATGATGTACAATAACTGTACGAAGCATAAAAATATCACTTTTGAATAAATGATTTTAGAAAACAAGCAGTGAATTTTCTTTGTCTACCCAGGCAAAGAAAATTATTGTGACAGTGCAAAATAAAACCTATAGTAGCATCTAGACCACAACATTGATAATTATTCACTTTAAGAGAACATTCTGTTTAATCAAAATAGCAGTTGCTTACTCTTATCATTATATTCACTCCACATACGCACAATCAATTGGAATATTTATCTGAAGAATAAAAAAGCCAGCTACAGGTTTCAGAACAGAAATTTCTTCCATTTTCTTTACATAAGCAGGTAAGGTATACTTGAACATTTTTAGTAAAAACTCTTCAGTAAAATCTTCATTAAAAATACTTCACTATGACTAATTTCCTGCTTTGTTCAGTGAATTAGTTTTTTCTGTAACTACACAGAATTTTAAAATTTAAAATTTACTTTGGTATTTAGAATACCAGCCAAGAAACAGTAAAGTAATTTTGCATCTCTAAATAATTTTACGTACAAGTTTATAAATAACCACTTTTGATTCTTCTACTTCCGTAAGATATTACATTTTCCTCTTTACTTACCCAGACTTATATGTATTACATATTACACATATATACTCACATTTACATTTTTCTACACATACATTTTAATTCTGTCATGCTGCAGAAATGGCCACATAAAGTCCTCAAATACTGGCTTGAGAATATTTTGACAAAAGATATTAAAAATTTTCTTTGCCTTAGAACTCCTGACATACCATAATAATTACAAGAAATCAATTTGCAGGTGATTCCAGAAAACTTCACTGCACACCACAGAGAGATGTTTATTGCCTTTTAGGGCTGTCAGAAATATTCACCAGAACAGGTTTCAATCCACTTCTTAAAATCATTTCATGTTTGTGGTTCTGAGCCTCACTTGCTGGAAAAAATCTGTGGCTGCTTTGATAAAGCTTTAATAACGTCACTCTTCTGATGATGAAAGAGCAGAAAGAAATTCCTGGGTCTAAGTGTCTTTTTCTGCAGTTGTTTCCATGAACTAAAGATCTGAATTTCAAAGTCCTCTTCAGCAAGTCCCTCCATAGTCCTCACAACTTCTGCTCCTACCATCAGCTATTATCTCAGGTGTCCAAACAACAATCACCAAGGTAATTGAGAGCAAATTTTCTTTTGATCACATTGTTGAAAACCTTTTTGTTTCATTCATCTGGTGCTCAGATGTGCCATTTTCCTCATATAGTGTATCTGATTGTCCCAGGTATTCATTTCTTATTCAGGACCATAAACCTTGACTTCATTTTATTTTGGCTTCAAGGATACATCTAAATGCTTCTTCCTACATAGAAACAGTCAATAAAGGTCTCATTCCAACTACCTAAGTGAAAGTCTTTGTGAAACCTAATCAGTCCTTTTGTAGTTTTGTTTCATTTTTGTTTTGGGTTTTTTTTTAACTGTAGTGTCTCTTCAGTGGTCAGTTTTGTACTGCTTTGTCCATTGAGATTAGCACTGGGAAAATCAAACTTCAATTTAATTTTATGCCTTTTCAATCCTTTATTTCTCCACTAGCATTTTCTTCTCTACAAACTTATGCACAACATAGCCATTGAAATTTTCAAGATCATTCACGACCTGCTAGCCACTCAGTCACAACTGCTTTTTATGTTTTGCATTTTCTTTCTTCCTTATTGCTCTTCATGCTTGAGAAGACCTTCCAATAGCTGTCTCTAAATATACTTCATTGTTGTCCTTCACATTCCCAGCTAAATTCTCCTGTTCTGTCACATTTAGGAACACCTAATTTGAATTAGGCTGGTTCAACATCTTCAGTTGCTGCTGTCTAAACATTTCCTTGTGTTCTTCTTTTGTCTATATCATATGTTATTTCCTTTTTATTCAGATTGCAATTACTCTAGCACAGACAAATTTTTCTTGTCTTCCCACCCTTTCTCACATTACCATTTTATCCATGACTGAGCTACCTTAATAGAGGCAAAAATTAGAGATATTGAATCATGTTGGCTGCTGCATACAGCTACTAAATCTGAAGTTTATAACAGAAAGCTCTATTTCCATACTGCTTTTTCGTGTCTTTCTTTTCTCTAAATTCTCTCCTTTGAGTTTCTTTTCCACATTTTTATCTACTTTCATTTAGGAAGTTCCTCTCTTCTTCTGTCTCCTCCACCATTATTGCCTTGTGCTTGTTTTTTTGTCTCAAATGAGTGTTCATTTATGTCTCTATTACATTCACACATCTTATTTTTTTCCCTCCTATGCCTCTCTCCTCCTGCCTAAACCTCTTATCTTTCTTTTCCAATTCTTTTAAAAGATTCAACAGCTACACCTGCAAAAATGTAAACAAACTGAAGCTGTTCTTGACCTTAATAGAAACACAGACATTCAGAAAAAAATTAAGATCTTTTTTCAATACCTTTTTTCACTCAGTGTTCTCTGGTAGATGTACTTGGATCCAAACCAATCTCACCTGATCAAAATGCAGACTATCTCATCTTCCTGCTTTTGGCCTCCAAAGAATCAAGAAGGGAAAGCAGCAAGAATTGCTATAAAATAGATGTTTGAGACGGGGAATCAACTGTTTCAAGTCTATTTCATTTTTGGTGCAAAGTGAGTTCCAGTGATGTTGCAAAAGCTTCAGCATTTTCCTCAGATTGTGGTCCAAGATGGCTGCAGAATACTTTGTGAAACTCCATCCTTCCCCATCTATTTTCCTAGTTTAATTTCAATAGTTTCTGGGCTTTTTTCAGTAGAGGCAAGCTGATTAAAGCTAGCTAGAAATAGATTTTTTTCCCCTCTGGAAAAAAACATGTACACTTTTCTGTCAAAGATTAAAGCAAATATATTTTTCTACATTATTTTTTCAATGAAGTAGAAGATTCTGCTGTCCTGCCAAGACAGACTTTAATATGATCATAGAATGTTTCCTTCCTCCAAAATGCTGAGAACTTGATAGATCATTGACTCTTTTAATTTCATTTAGCAAAAACCACCATTTTTATTGAAAAAAAAACATTTCAGCAGTTTGTTTTTTAGAATTTAATAATCAAGTTTTCAGACCAGCTAAGGAATCAGGCTGTACAATATTTTTTCTGCTCACAAATTTTTTTTCGCTTTTTCTCTGAAAGAATTTGCAATCCCAGTTACAATATGTGATCAGAACAATCACTTTGAAGGTATATTGAGGATCAAGAAACAGGCTTTGGAGCACATGAAGTAACTAAGAAAGTGCTAGTGCAAGAGTGTTTAATGGAAACAGCATTAAAAATCTGGGGGAAAAAAAATCACTTTTTTAATGTTTCTGCTCCCAGAAGACCTTTTTTCTCTGTGTAACACCATTTACCATGATCTACTGGGGGCCTGAGCTCTAACAGATGACTGCTGATAACCCAGTGGGGTGATTTAAAATGTAGTCAGCTTCAGTTCTTTGTTTCCTTTCCTCTGTTGAAAGTTATGACTGCCATTGCAAAGGCATTAAAAAGCAGCCTGCTCCTAGCATCAGCCACTCCAACACCCAAGGCTTCAAACAGCCTAAAGCGCCTCTGAAGGGATGGTGAAAGGCTTTTGTGAACTGCTACAGGTAAGGCAAACTGGCTGCTTCCCAGCAGCCAGAAGGGCTGCTGTGGTAACTTCCAGCAGAAGGTTATTCTGCTCCACAGGACCACCATGTCCTGGACATATCCTGGACATACAGCTCCTTGCTCAGCAAACATGATTCAGAGCCTGCACACCACATCTACCTCAACAGAAAATTTTTGTGATAAAGCTGTTTGTCATGCTGGTTGTTTTGTCACAGTATTGTTCCATATAAAACAGTACAAAATAAGAAAATTAAAATGACAAAATGTACTGAAAGGATTCACAGTGTGTGCTGCTGTGTAGATCTGGACTGCAATTACAGAGTTTTATGAGAATATAAAACCAGTTCAGGGTCACCATAATAATGATGCTGCCAGTTCTTTAATTGCTCTGTTTTTCATTGGTTCAGAATGGGGTTGAATCAGACCCTCATGTTGCACCATGAGGCAAAGCCATTTGACCTCGGGTTACATCAATTAACATAAATAAACCCTCCCTGGAGAATCACGGTGTGCTGAGAGCCTTCAGTGCCACCTATAGCCCCTGGGAGAATTTTGCTGCCTTTGGCCCATGTGGTGTCACTTCTCAGTGCTGCCTGCACAGCTCCCTCCTCTCCTTTCTGGCTCCAGGAGAGGACGAGCAGGGGTCCTGAGCAATTGCTAGATTGCTAGGATGTTCCAGAGTCCTGCTTTGTAGATTTGCCATGCTCCAGGGCAAGGAGTGCTGAGTCGTTTTGTAGCTCACCTTAGAAACATCTGTCTCCAAGAAGGTTAAGGCAACTGCAACTCAACATAATTTCCAAGGCAAATTACCCGAGGAAAGGAAACATCTACAGCCTTACTTCATCTGAATAGCACAAATGTAAAAGCTCTTGAATGCTAAAAAGGTTTCACAACATTTTAAAGAATTGCTCGTCGGAAAAGCAACTTTGGAAAACTTTTTCTTGCAAAATAAAGGCTCTCCGCTGCCAGCATGGTGACAGTTTAAGTGTGCCTCTTCTCATGGTAGTTTATTGCTAGTGGCACTAATGGCTGCTGATCCACCAGTCAATATGCACATCACGTTTCCCTTTGGCAGTGGCAGCCACATAAAAGTTTGCCTCATGTATGAATTTTTATGTTACAGAGGAAAAAAAAAATAATTCTGAGCTGCTGTATACCTGCCCTATACCTTCACCTCAGAAAAGCCAATGTGCAAAACACATGTAAGCAATATCCACTACTGCATATTAATTAATAACCAAAATTGACATAGAATTATTTTCTTCCTTAACATTTTATATGAAATCACTATGAAGAAAAAAAAAGCTTACTAATCAAATAAAATTTCTATCACCCAGAGAAAAAATAAAAACTGTCTTAATCTCTACTCCATCTATTGAAAATTTAAGATACTTGCCCTTAATTCTCCAAATACTTTTGCAGCCCAGCAGTGAATATCTGCATGACAACATACCTAATCATGCTTTTTCTCAAGCCATAGCAGGTCCTTCATTTAGCTCTACAAGTCCAGTATCTTGCCACAAGTACCTGCCCTACTCTGCCAAGGCTGCAGTACTATTGCACTGCTGGCATTGTGGTATGATAGCAGACACAGATTTCCATCATTCTGACCATCATTCCATTCATTCCATGAACACAGCAGTCCAACTCGATACTGCCAAACTCAGGAGTCTGACCAAAATCATGTTTTCATTTTCGGCAAACACACACTAACTTCAAGAAAGTGTAAGGGAAACTGGAGCCATTACATGTAGGTAGGTGTTCATCTTTTTCTTCTTTGATCATTAGAATAAGTAATAACTTAATATTTATTATAGTCTTGCATCACTGAACATGAAATCATTTATATGATTAGCTGATAAAGAAATTATAGACAAAAGAAGTATTTAGAGATAAGTAGAACACACTTTTCCTAACTGAAAGTCTGCCTCACATGCTTCAGTGATGTAAAGCGTCTCATTATCCCTGCTTTTGACAACTATGACAAAAATCAGAAGATTTAAATATTTTCTACCCATTAAGGAAAATATATAATAACCTTCACTTAACCCAGATGAACAGCAGAGTAAAATTTTGCAAATCAAGTTTTAATCTTGAGGGAATCACTTCTCCCATTTGGACTTCTCTATGCTGTCCTAGTTCATGTCACCCCAGGCCTCTAATCCATCTGGCCTATAGGTGACCCTATCACTGCTAGCCATCATTTGTGACAATTTCGTAAAAGTTGTGGTATACATAGGAAGAGCAAGAAAAAACAACATAAGCAAATTCTGGCTGAGTTTCCTTACTGAAGAATCAAGAATATCTCCATTAATGACTCTTCCTGCTTTGTAAATAGAATAAAAAGAATAATAGAATAAAAAGAAACATGAGAAACATTAATTTTCTTGTTCATCAAAGACACATTCTTGAGCAAAGTAAAATCCTTGTTGGATCAACAGCTTGGAATGAAAAACCAAAATGGTGTTTGCAATACTTAATTATGTTTTTAGATTGAACTTGTCACTACAAGGAATACTTGTTTGGTGAATTCCACATCTTTTCTTTTTCTTCTCTGTGTTTTCCTGCCTCAGAAGTCTGACCAAAATCATATTTTGATTTTCGGCAAACACACACTAACTTCAAGAAAGTGTAAGGGAAACTGGAGCCATTACATGTAGGTAGGTGTTCATCTTTTTCTTCTTTGATCATTAGAATAAGTAATAACTTAATATTTATTATAGTCTTGCATCACTGAACATGAAATCATTTATATGATTAGCTGATAAAGAAATTATAGACAAAATAAGTATTTAGAGATAAATAGAACACACTTTTCCTAACTGAAAATCTGCCTCACATGCTTCAGTGATGTAAAACGTGTCTCATTATCCCTGCTTTTGATGACTATGACAAAAGTCAGAAGATTTAAATATAATCTACCACCCATTAAGGAAAATATATAATAATAATCACTTAACCCAGATGAACAGCAGAGTAAAATTTTGCAAATCAAGTTTTAATCTTGAGGGAATCACTTTTCCCATTTGGACTTCTCTATGCTGTCCTAGTTCATGTCACCACAGGCCTCTAATCCATCTGGCCTATAGGTGACCCTATCACTGCTAGCCATCATTTGTGACAATTTCGTAAAAGTTGTGGTATACATAGGAAGAGCAAGAAAAAACAACATAAGCAAATTCTGGCTGAGTTTCCTTACTGAAGAATCAAGAATATCTCCATTAATGACTCTTCCTGCTTTGTAAATAGAATAAAAAGAATAATAGAATAAAAAGAAACATGAGAAACATTAATTTTCTTGTTCATCAAAGACACATTCTTGAGCAAAGTAAAATCCTTGTTGGATCAACAGCTTGGAATGAAAAACCAAAATGGTGTTTGCAATACTTAATTATGTTTTTAGATTGAACTTGTCACTACAAGGAATACTTGTTTGGTGAATTCCACATCTTTTCTTTTTCTTCTCTGTGTTTTCCTGCTAGGAATTTTTCCCAGATTTCAGCGAAGAGTGACTTAGTATGCATAAATTTAAAGCAAAATAACCCCAAACAAACAAAGAAAAAAAAAAAAAGAAGCAGAAGAAAAGCTGCCACTTGATTCCCCAGACTCCTCACTTCATATTCTCCAGCCCCCTTTAAGCTGGCCATCAATGCCCCTAGCAGTGCAAGTGGGAACCACAGGGTTGCTGATGTTAGCACCTCTGTGTCAATTGCTGTAATATCCAGTGCCCTTGGGATAAGAATATTTCTCCAAGCTGCAAGCCATTAATGCCACTTAAGGGTCCTCCTCAAAAACCCATTGACACAAAAATGAGTGCTCTTCCTACAGTCAATAAAAATAAAATGCAGCATATGGGAAAATTAGGTATTTGCAAAAACAGAGAGGCACATTTAAAATATTATTTAACTCCTTGGGTATCCAGCATAAGTACTGCACCTGTGGAGAAAAGCAAGAACTGGGATTCATCTGAATGTACATAATATCATAGCACTTGTCAAAAAATTTTGCATAGAAATGGGCACACCTAAGCTTCTGTTTGTGTAAACTCTTCAAGATGTACCGTCAGTCCCTGTCTGAAAAGAATGTAGGAAGTAATTTTCTACAGAGATTTCTAGATTTCATGGTTTTTACTACAATGGTCATAGCTTCTCATCTCTCTGGTACTTCAACCCAGTATCTCAAAATCACAACCTGTAAAACAGAAAAAAAAAAAAAAAAAAGGAAGAAGAAATACCCTAAAATACTGGTGCTGTTAGCTATCTTCCTGTGATAATGTCCCTAATTTTCATTTTCTAAATCACCACTAACAGTGCTGAATAGTCACTTGGATGATAACCTCATCGCAGGTCATTTCCTTTTACTGGAAATCTTCAGGATGGAGTGGTGGAAAAATATAGCAAGGAACTTCTTCAGGCTGCAGGTGAGAGGTAGGTGGAGTTGCCATTACCTATAATCACAGAAATTAAAGTATACTTGTTACATATTAATGGACAGCAAGTAATTATGTCTCAGTTCATTGACCATGAGAAAAATCTGATTTTGGAGAAAAAGGAAAATTGTTTCCAAGTTCCTCCAGCTATATGGGTTTACAGCTGTGACAAATTGCCTATCTATCTGAGCATTCTCTTAAATCAGTCAGTGGCTTTTTCAGTTATTTTAAACATTGATATAAACCAAAACACAATAGCTTTTATCTACATCACATGTTGCAGACACAATGTTGATAAACACAATGTACAACCTGGACCGAATAACACTGATTGCTTCTTCCCATTCTCACTCTTCCCAGAGAAAAGAATCAAATATTGGCTCCTGCACTACAAATACTAAATACAAAGAGATGGATTAAGAAAGAAAGTCTTTGCCAGTATGTCTTTATAATTTATTAAATAAGGCATGCTTTGATCTGGAATACCAAATAATAGTAATGCATTTGCAAACATTAGAATTTTTTATTAATGAAATGTATATAATAGAAAGTAATGGAAAGTGTCATTATACAATGCATTATGAAGTTACAAAAAGACATTACATGAGGGATAAACATAAAATTAAATTGAGTGATAAGCTGCATGATGAAGTTTAAGTTAAAATTAGATCCTCTAAACAAAGAAAACTACTATACATCATGAGCTGAATATTTTAATATAAATTTAGTAAGAAAAATTTATTAGGGACAGAAAAAAAATCACTGTTGATAATGTAAATTTTATATCTATTTTTTAAAGAGCTCTTAGAGGAAAAAAAACCCCTAAAAATAATGTCACAAATTATCAATCAGAAATTGAACTGAAAGAGGGTAGGTTTAAATTTTATATTATGAAGGAATTCTGTCCTGTGAGGGTGGTGAGACAGTGGACCAGGTTGCCCAGAGAAATTATGGAGCTCTGGAAATGTTCAAGGTCAGGGTTAGATAGGGTCCTGGGCAACCTGGTCTAGGGCCTGGCATCCCTACTCAGGGCAGAGGAGCTGGAACTACACGATGTGAAAGGTCCCTTCTAACTCAAACCATTTTATGATTCCATAAATCCTAATTCTACTTTACAAATAAAAGCACTGGTAGTACCTTTTTTCTCTGCAAGCCATCCTTAAATTAGTTGTTTCTGTGAAGAAACTTTCTTTTGTGTGTATTGTCCTATCATTTTCTTCTTCAAGATTTCCTCTGATGCATTTTGAATAGACCAGTACTGGAAACAAGACACAGGTCTTGATGGCCTGTTCCTTTCTTGACAATTCATCTGTGTTGGATCATTGTCTATCAGGGCATGGGACAGCACTAGAAAGTACATAATGAACAAAGGATGTATTTATTTCTTGCTGACATTCCATCCATATCCTCTAAAGCTGTCCCTGCAGCTGCCTATAACATAAACCTGCTATATCACACCTCTTAATTGCTTCTGCATTGGTCAAAATTGTAATTATATGTGGCTAGTAGGATGTAGCTGAACTAAAGTCTTATGCAAAAAGTTCTCACAGTGAAGGGAAGAAAGGTAACAAAACTCAGATAGGAGTCTCAGTTCTGTTGCTTGGGCTCATCTCTGCTTTGTTTAAATATTTAAGAACTCCTGGATTAAGAGAGAAGCAGTGGACATGTAAAAAAAATGTTATGATCAATAACAAATGAAGGTGGAATCTCTCAGATGGGAATAATTGCAGCACTGGAACGTATATGGAAAAACAATTAATGTTTAGACATACTTATGATGTGAATAAAGTTTCCCAGTGTTATCTAGGAAAACAATTTATTTTTCCAAAATGTTGCTGGCTGGAATTCTCCAGTTCTAAAATAAACTAAAACTTTCAAAATCAATTATTACCCACCAGCTACTTTGCAATCCAGATGCCTTACGGAAATGGAAACATACATGCTGTTCTGATAAATCAGGTGGTAACTGCAGGACTGACAGATCTGATAGAAGCCATCATGATTAACCTTATCTATGTTTCCTTGTTTATTACAGCCATTTGCTTCTTCAACAAAATACTCCTGTCTGCCTGCAGCATAGCTTAGAGCTACAATAAAAGTAATCTGTTTTTTCTCACCATGCACAAGCAGACTAACTCAACAATCATTACACAGAACAGGCATGGAGAACAGAAACTCAGAATGTCCCGTCAACAATGTCACATTCTCAGTTCCTGTAAATGTTTTTGAAAAGCATTTACTTCTACAGTCAAAAATAGCCAGTTAGGGGCTTATGGAATCCTTTTAAACTACATCCTCGTAGTTTATACTGGTTTCTAACCTATCAATAATTGGTAGCTCAGTTACTGCAGAGTCAGTGCTTAACAAGCATTTACAATGGCACTGTGTTATTTCACTTAGGGTACCCCAGGCTGGAACACTAACAAAACTCATGGGAGAAAAACAAAGCAGAAAGCTCTTGAAGATCCTGCTGATACCACCATCAGGAGGCAGGTGATGCTCATTATCCATTCCAGTCCTGTGGGTTTGAAAGCAGTACCAGGGAATAGGAAAGAGACCACAGGTACTTTTGCAAGGACTCAATCACCTGCACAGGGTGCCCAACATTCAAAGGGACATAAGATTTACTCACTTTCTAACTCTTCTCATTCTGTTTGATTGAGGCAGTCATTAAACCCCTTCTTATCAACCTTTTATCATCAAGATGCAGGAAGGATCCTGTACTGCCTCTCTTTCTTTGCATCCCCCCTACCACAGCAGCTGCAGAGCATCCTGTGATCCCCAAACTTCCAAAAATCCTAGGATGCTTCTTCAATGCCTTTTTTCCAGGAAATCTCTGATCAGTTCCACACTTTAACTTTGCTTTATAGTTGTCATAGTCAGAACATCATGAGATATTCCATTGTTTTACATAACTCAATAGCTGAAAATAATTAGCATTTTTGTATGACCAAATTTTGTTTCTATTAATCATACTTCAGAAGGACCTTCTGTATAGTTTTATTTGAGACTGAAAACTCCCAATTCTTCCCAAAAAATGCCTTAAGCATTTTCTTCAATATGAAAGATAACTCATTTTAAAATATTGTTTTACTCTGTAACATGATTTGGTAAGTAATCAGCCACAAATGGATACTGATTGTTGCAGTCTAATTTCTGCTGGATGGACTTCTGCTCTGATTTGAGTAACCTTGATTCCTACTAAAGCCAAATGGAGATTCAAATGTTCAAATCCTTGAAAAATCAGGCCACATCTAAGAGTGTTGATATTCTCTAATCCTTCCTTTCCTTGCTTGCTTCTTAATTCACAAAGGGTATAGCAATATCTTTGAACACACCATGTAGATTTTCTGGTGATTTGTTCCCCAATCACAGTATTTGCTCTGGTTAAATGTCAACTATGGACTAGACATGAAGTGTCAGTAGAGGGGTGTCAAGTAATAGAAATATGTAGCAATGTTTGGCATCCATAAAAATCAGTTCAACGTGCATGGTGTTTTGACCTTGGCTGAATGCCAAGTGTCCCCCAAAGGCATGCTGTCACTCTCCTCCAGCTGAACAGGGGAGAGAAAAAGAATTAAAGGTTCCTGGGTCAGGATAAGGACAGGGAAAAATCATCCATTGATTACTGTCACAGGCAAAACAGACTTGACTTAGGGAATTAATTGAACTTATTACCAATCAAGTCAGAGAAGAATCATGGGAAGTTAAAAAAAAATCTTAAAAATACCTTCCCCCCTCCCCTTTCTCCTTCTTGGACTCAACTTTATTCCCAGTTCTCTACCTGCTAACCCTGAAAGGTGCATTCATTATTTACAATATTTGCCTTCTTGAGTAACCACTACACCTGCTGAAGACCTGCTTCTCATGAAGTGTCTGGACAACATATGCTTCTGGGAAGTACAGAATAAAATCTTTGGCGCTTTTCCCTTTGCTTCTGCATGCAACATTTTGCTCTAGTAAACTTTTATCTCAAAACCTATGAATTGTTTTCCGTCTTATTTTCTCTCTCCTGTCCAGCTGAATAGGAAGAGTAGTAGATGCACAGGGTGCCCAACATTCAAAGGGACATAAGATTTACTCACTTTCTAACTCTTCTCATTCTGTTTGATTGAGGCAGTCATTAAACCCCTTCTTATCAACCTTTTATCATCAAGATGCAGGAAGGATCCTGTACTGCCTCTCTTTCTTTGCATCCCCCCTACCACAGCAGCTGCAGAGCATCCTGTGATCCCCAAACTTCCAAAAATCCTAGGATGCTTCTTCAATGCCTTTTTTCCAGGAAATCTCTGATCAGTTCCACACTTTAACTTTGCTTTACAGTTGTCATAGTCAGAACATCATGAGATATTCCATTGCTTTACATAATTCAATAGCTGAAAATAATTAGCATTTTTGTATGACCAAATTTTGTTTCTATTAATCATACTTCAGAAGGACCTTCTGTATAGTTTTTATTTAAGTGAGACTGAAAACTCCCAATTCTTCCCAAAAAATGCCTTAAGCATTTTCTTCAATATGAAAGATAACTCATTTTAAAATATTGTTTTACTCTGTAACATGATTTGGTAAGTAATCAGCCACAAATGGATACTGATTGTTGCAGTCTAATTTCTGCTGGATGGACTTCTGCTCTGATTTGAGTAACCTTGATTCCTACTAAAGCCAAATGGAGATTCAAATGTTCAAATCCTTGAAAAATCAGGCCACATCTAAGAGTGTTGATATTCTCTAATCCTTCCTTTCCTTGCTTGCTTCTTAATTCACAAAGGGTATAGCAATATCTTTGAACACACCATGTAGATTTTCTGGTGATTTGTTCCCCAATCACAGTATTTGCTCTGGTTAAATGTCAACTATGGACTAGACATGAAGTGTCAGTAGAGGGGTGTCAAGTAATAGAAATATGTAGCAATGTTTGGCATCCATAAAAATCAGTTCAACGTGCATGGTGTTTTGACCTTGGCTGAATGCCAAGTGTCCCCCAAAGGCATGCTGTCACTCTCCTCCAGCTGAACAGGGGAGAGAAAAAGAATTAAAGGTTCCTGGGTCAGGATAAGGACAGGGAAAAATCATCCATTGATTACTGTCACAGGCAAAACAGACTTGACTTAGGGAATTAATTGAACTTATTACCAATCAAGTCAGAGAAGAATCATGGGAAGTTAAAAAAAAATCTTAAAAATACCTTTCCCCCTTCCCTTTCTCCTTCTTGGGCTCAACTTTATTCCCAGTTCTCTACCTGCTAACCCTGAAAGGTGCATTCATTATTTACAATATTTGCCTTCTTGAGTAACCACTACACCTGCTGAAGCCCTGCTTCCCATGAAGTGTCTGGACAACATATGCTTCTGGGAAGTACAGAATAAAATCTTTGGCGCTTTTCCCTTTGCTTCTGCATGCAACATTTTGCTCTAGTAAACTTTTATCTCAACCTATGAATTGTTTTCCGTCTTATTTTCTCTCTCCTGTCCAGCTGAATAGGAAGAGTAGTAGAATATTTTGGTGAAAACCTGGCATCCAATCAAAGTCAATCCTCCACAGTCCTTTTTGGTGCCCAACATGAGGCAAGACAATTGCAGTTTTTATATTAAGCATGCTATAGGTAATTATCGAGTAGAATGCACATGGAGTTTGTCAGCTGCAGTGCTTATGTCTTTATTTTGCTGAGTTTTGAAACATATTAGTCCAAGCAATGGCTCTGTGCTTTGCCCTTACATTGAAAACCTTGCTGTGATGGGGGAGCTATCTTGGGGAGATGATGAGTGAACATGTCTCTCTCCTGTACTCAGAATTGACATCAGTGGTTTTTTATGCAGGCTCCCATGATCTTTGTTTATACTGTTAGCATAACAGCAATTGTGGAATATGGTGTCATCCTGGTACAAGACAAAACAAATTTTGGGTGAGAAGATATTGAAATGTGTCCTGAAGTGGGCAGTCTGCGGGTGGCAGAGTGTGTGGGAGGATTTGGGCAGGTTCCTAGGGTGGTTATCACCTCCCATTACCTAGAACTTAACACCTGAACAGATGCTCAATCCTGACAAATTGAGCTGTCAACTGCTAGAAGGGTGCCTTGCCTAGCCCAGTGAAAATCAGCAGCCTCCAGCACTGCACTGGGACCTGGCCTGTGCCTGTCCAGGCACAGTTCAGCACTCTCAAGGCACTGTAGTTGAGGCAGGAACCCAAACTGTCTTTGAGGACACTGTGGCTGAGATATGGTGGAAACAACAACTGCAGTAGCTGCTGAAGAAGGAGCAGGAGGAGAATCAGGAAAAGAAGGATCTGATCAAGCCAGTCCTTCAACAAAGAAATTGAAGTAGTGAGTATTTTGTTATTCTGTCTTAGTATCTTCATATATATGGCTGCCAGAACAGCATGTGAAAATAAATAATCCCTGTCAAATATACCTTCAAATCTTATTATCAAATTTAGAGCAAAATACTACAATGCCTGAGGAGACTGGTATGAAACACACACTTCAAATTTTTTTTTTCCTTTTTTAATGAACTAAATGTTTATATCCTATTTGCCTGAAGACAGAGATAGGATTGATGTCAGTCATTCTCAGATGGGGTGTAGCACTTCAAATATCTTTTGCTGAAATACTTTTGCATCTTTTGAAGTAATGTTTGTCTGATACATATGAACCCTGGACAGCACTGCAACATACAATAAGGCCTGTGAAAAACCAGAGAAATTCACTACAAAGAAGTGAGTATTTTGTTATTTTATCCTAGTATCTTCATATATGATATGGCTGCCAGAACAGCATGTGAAAATAAATAATCCCTGTCAAATATACCTTCAAATCTTATTATCAAATTTAGAGCAAAATACTACAATGCCTGAGGAGACTGGTATGAAACACACACTTCAAACTTTTTTTTTTCATTTTTAATGCACTAAACGTTTATATCCTATTTGCCTGAAGACAGAGATAGGATTGATGTCAGTCATTCTCAGATGGGGTGTAACACTTCAAATATCTTTTGCTGAAATACTTTTGCATCTTTTGAAGTAATGTTTGTCTGATACATATGAACCCTGGACAGCACTGCAACATACAATAAGGCCTGTGAAAAACCAGAGAAATTCACTACTGCAAAAGTTGCATCTGTGCTGGCATTGTATAAAAAAGGAAGTATGAGAACTCTGCATTGATAATGAGTACAGAACCCCTGAATCTCAGCAGTCAGTAGTTAATAAAAATTCAGAGTTTTGTTTTGAGTCCAGTGGAAGCTGGATGACAGAAGAAGTTATGACAGCAGGAAGAGAAGCTGTCAAACGAGCACCAATGTGTAATGAGAGAAGACATTTCAGAAAATAGAATATGCCTCCATTTCTGCTTGTCAAGATTCATTGGGGCTGAATAGGTCTGAATTCACTGCTCAAAATGGACAGTGTACACTGATGACTAGTAGCAACCAGCCTTTCTTCAACCAGAAATTCACCTCGGAAAGGAATGCATGCCCAAGCACTTCCAGAGCGCTGTGTCTGGTTGCATAAGGCTCTCCTCAGACTCTCCTTTCATGGTGATTAACATGATTGTCAAGCATTTACCAGTACTGGCACTGTGGCCCACTTACACTGAAAAATGTTATTATTGAAAAACAATTTCTCCCATTTTTATGGCATGTGCTCAAAAAGGAGTTAGTGGTTCTGTTTTTTGGCATGCAAAATTTATGTGTCCCTTGGAGTAAATTCATTATTGGGAAAATACGGAAACAAGCAAAGAAATACACAGAACAGTTCCTAACACTAGACAGCTATAGACTATTCCATGTGTCATGAAAGTGACATTTGAGTTAAATATAGTGTAAATACAATTTAGTTTTGCATTGTGTCTTTCAAGTAGAAATCAAGAAAATACATGTTCTTTTATCTCAATGTTCCTTTAAGAGACCTGTCTCTGGTGAATCATAGGTAGAGATTCTTGGAAGAATGTCTACCAATAAATGTATATGATGCTTTTTTTTTCTGCAAGGAAACCTCCAAGGCTAATTGTTCTAATGTGCTGAATGACATTTTACAGATACCTAAATACCCTGATACAAAATACTTCCTTCCCAAATCTCACAGGCAGACCTTAAAATGCTGTTGTCTTACCTAAAATTATCTACAATCTGAGTCCTGCTACAAAACCTAATGAGAGATGTGGAGTAAAGCTCATGCTGATTTTGTTGTTGACAGAGCTCTAAGGCCTGCATTGTGTCTTGTCTCCCCGTGAGTGAGCAGAGAGCAGGTCCCTCTGCATTAGGTTAGGACTGCACCTGGAGACCCATGCAACACACCAAATCAGCTCCAAGCCTGTTAGTTCAGTGCTCCCACACAGATTTACAAAGGCCTCTGCAGACCTACATGTGATTTTGTATTTGGCAACTAAAGTTGGTACCTCAGCTTGATTAAAAGACATACTGCAGTATCATTGAATCCCAGCACTGCCATTTTCCACTCCACAGAGAGAAACAAGACATAGAAGCACCCCAAGAAGCCTGGGAACTCCACAGAATTCTCCTTTTTAACAGAGGAAAAGGAAATGTGGGCTTATAAGCTGCAAAGGCTGGGTGAATATTTGGGCAGCCATATGCTCCCTTTCATGAGTGATGAGACAGATAAGACATGCAACTACTTTGTTTGGGGGAGGAATATTTGGGAAACTTTGTGCCCCAAGAAGTCTGGGAACTCCACAGAATTCTCCTTTCTAACAGAGGAAAAGGAAATGGTGGGCTTATAAACTGCAAAGGCTGGGTGAATATTTGGGTAGCCGTATGCTCCCTTTCATGAGTGATGAGAGAGGTAAGACATGCAACTACTTTGTTTGGGGGAGGAATATTTGGGAAACTTTGGATCTGAATCATATTACAGAATAAGCAAAAGGGTCCAAGAGAGTCAGCAGTGAATAATAAAGCAGAAGACTGCAAATTCAAAAAAGAACTGGTTGGAGGTCAGCATATATCTTCTAACAAGCCTAAACCTGCCCAGGAAAATCTCCAAAGCTCTTCATGGGCTGCTCCTAGAGAAGGCCAGGCACTCCAAAATAAAGAGGGACATCTCTGACATAGCCCAGCCATATCCTTAACTCAGGCTGTCAAGGAAATTGTGGAGTTGTGAGAAGGAGAACTCAGAAGATATGCAGAACAGCAGCAAAAAAGATAAGGAAGCTAAAACTGTAGACACAGGGATGGTGAGGCAGGTTATTAGCATTTCAAGGAGGAAAGTTCAAGAGGAAAAATATGAACTTCAGAAGGTACAAAATCTTAAAGGAAAACCCAGGGATTTAAAGAGAAGTAGCTCATCACCTTTGAGAATGCACTCCAGTGAGTAGTGAAGTCCAGCCTGTAATCATTGCCATCTTGTACCTGTGTTAGCCACTAAATAATGATTCTATTCTTGTAAGTATATCCTATTTACAGCCCCTTTGCATATGGTAAGAGGTGCCTGATCTGGAAAATTACGACTGACAAAAAGAATATGAGCAATTAAAAAAACCCTTAGGATGAGGAGTAGGCAAAACTGAAAACAAAGTAAATAAAATATGACCATGAATAAGCCATGGATGTGTGCCTACAGCCTATCAAGCAAATGCTACCGAGAGAGATTGCTGTGACTCCCTGCTGTGCATGTTCTCTGCAAAACATGATATTTATTTAAAAATAAGTATGCCCCATCAGGAGGTGGATTTCCAATGAGCAACAATAATACCAAATAAAATCAGCATTGCACTTCAGCTTTTCATATACATGAATTGTTAATCTGACATTAGCTATGCCTGCACTGCATTTGCAGATTGATATCATGGTATCTCATACTGTACTAACTAGCCTGAATGTTTGTGGAAGTCTAACTTCAGCAGAAAAGAAGGGCCTTTTTCCCAGCAAAAGCTGACAAATTCTACCTATGCCCATCTACTGAGTACCATGATACTACAGCTAGACCTCTGCTAGTGTATGAGTAAAGACTGCATTCCTGTAGCTACTCTGCAAATAAACTGTTTTGGTCAAAGAGGGGACAAAGATCACAAAAAAAGCCACTTAAATGAAGCACTGAATGTAGCTGAGAATTCTGATCAACAGAAGTTTAGTAGAAAATGATTTTGAGACAGACTGCTGGCACACTACGGATGGAAACCAAGGAATGAGTGCCACAGTGACACAAACAGAGACTCAGACACCACTTCCTGACTCAGACTTGTGACAGAGGAAGGAGTCAGGCTCTTACACACTCTCAGAAATTTTTCTGAAAAGGGGTAGTATGAAGCCTCAGGTTCCATCCTTAAGCAAAACACTTCATAGAATCATGATGTCAAGAAGAAAATAATAACAATCAACAAATCTTATTATTAAAAGAAACTACACAAGTAAGATGAAGAACAAACAAAATTCAGAAAAGAGCTAGAAAAACTACTGAAGTCACACTACTTGAAACTTGGCCAGATGGTAGGATTTCATTTAAAAAAAAACAAAAACAAACAACAAAGCCCTAGTATAGCTACTTTGTTTTTAATAGCTCTCCCATTTTCCCTTCACCATTAAGCTACTTGGATTGATTCTGCACAATGATTAGCCACAGTTCTTTCATTTCCATCTTTGGACCTGGTCTGGTTTCAACAGTGTTCTCCAAATGCTTTCCAGCCAAGCTGGGATCCAATACTCCCTCCTTGTTATCTTTGAATAGTTAGCCCATTCTGGAGCTGGTTTTATAAATTTCCATGTTTTTATCAAGTCCTTTTGCTCATCTTGTAGCTTATAACCTGCTGGCCTCTTTAGCTAGTTGGATGGAATGATGAAATGCTCCAGAAAAAGTAAATGTATTGTTTTTGTGATAATCTTTGTCTGGCACTTTATACTAAGAAGGAATTTAATTAATAATAACACAGTTTTCTCTATAAAACAAACTTATCTGCTGAGGGAAGAGTTTAATTTTGTTTGGCAAGCAGACAGGAAGAAATACAGCAATTTAAATTTGGGTTCTCATTACATAAGAAGAAGGTTTTTAGATGAACTATGTTTCATGTTTTTCTATTTTCCACTGTTTTCTGTCATTCCTCACTCACTGTTTCAGTTCTTGTTAAGCTGTCATTTAGCATTTTTTCCCTCTGGAATGACAGCAGGACATGCTGCTTACACTGGCTAGACAGATGCCTACCCCAGAGAGTGAGTGTATCAGCTTCTGGACTGCACAGCCTGTACCAACATGGCATAGATTCTTGACATTAGATCTTTGGCATTAATGTGTGTCAGTGACGAGCTCATTAGCAAATCGGGTGGTGTAAAAGTTATGCAATGAAAATAACAAAGAACTTTAAAAAAAAAAGGTATATGCAGTGATATTTAAATTGGTAATATTCTCTTATAAACCCAGAATTACTGGAAAATACTACAGTGTAGCCTTATTTTGAACAATATTTAACAGGTGTCTAATTATTGCCATTGAAGTGCCTAGAGCACCAGCATAAATACAACTTCTGCTGTGGGAGGGGATATTATGTCTTCATAAGGTTTCATGCTTCCAGAGTCTTAGAGGAACATTTTACAGGACTTTGAAGTTTTGAAAAGATGCAGTTAACCTGTTTACACCAGCATACAAGTCATCAAGGAGAATGAAGTCTCTTTGCCAGTGCTCAAGCTGCAAGGGTGGCTGCACTAATTTCATCCTAACCTGTTTCTCTCTTAAGTGCAGACATTACTGTTATGTCATTGTGGGACCTCATTTCCCACTTTCACTCCTGCTAAGTCCATTCAGTGTCAGCATGGCAATATCTTAACCAAGACTTGACATTTCTCAAAGGAAAGGAAGAAGACAATCATGCCAAGCCCTCTTGAAGGACTGTTTTGATAAAGTGCACATAATTATACAACATATAAAATAATTTAAAGCAAAGGGTTCAATATCACACTCAGAGTAACTTTGGATTAGGTGGCATTCCAGAATATGCAGCAACTTTTGTAGATAAATACAATAATATAAAATAAATACAGTTTTCAGCTGATCCACCACCAGTTTGGTTGAAATCACCACATGTACGTAGACATGGGATTAGATTCATCTGATCCACCATTCTAAAAGTTTACAATGTAGTTATCTGCAACAATATTGGACTTGTAAATTTCACCATTTATAGAGGGGAAATAGGTTCTTCTGCACTATAATTCCAGCCATCCTAAACTGTGCTTACAAAGTAGATCAGAAAACTTGCAAGTGCATCTATTTCTCTATTGACTTTTATGGCAATCAAGGCTGACTACATCAAAAACAGTGAATCCCTGCCTGGTGTCTGGACACCTCAGTCAATGGAGAGTTATTGAGGTTAATTTGCATTATGGTTTTGGGTTAGGTTTTGGGGTTTTTTTGCATTTCCACTTGGAGAGCAGACTGCTTCATGTTTTTTACTTGCTTATGCCATGGTCAAGCAGCACTATCTGTGTGCCATGGAAAAACACTGCCAGTTGGAGAACGTGTGAATGAAACATCTTCAGACTTCAGACTACACTGTAATGTGAATTTCAAACAGCAAAGATCTGGCACAGTTCTCATTTCATCCTACTTGGTTCTCTCCTCCTGAGGTTCAGGTAGGTTGTCATCCTTCAAATAGGATGAGATCCATTTAAAGACTGTGACATTGCAGTTGTCAGAAAAATTGCAGATTCTACTTGAAACCAACATTTTTAATTACATTTGGCATTCCCATGCATATTGCTGTCACTTCTCTACCACTGATGGCAGTAGGCTAGGGAATGTTCAACATAATTAAAGGCTTTCATTTCTAACACATACTGTGACTTCTATGTAATTTCAAACCTTAGGAGTCCTGTACTGAGCAAAGTGGAAGGGAAAATATAGGAATCTTGACACCTCAAACACCACATAGAAAGTAAGATCCTGCCCAGGTACTGCCAAAAATGTCTGCCAAAACAAATCATCAGGAATCATCTCGTTTTATTCTGTCACCTCGCTCCAGAGCCTGGGCCTTCTTCTAGTAGTAGCTGCTTACATCACAGCTTACATCACACTTACTTTTGAAACCAGGCCTGAAGGAGAGTTAATGACATTGGTGCTGATCTCCACATTCTTCAGAATAGCACTCTAGAATGTGGAAAATGCATTTTAGGCTCTCTGCCAAGTGACAGATTTCAAACTTCTCCAGAAGACAAAAGCAACAATAGGTTAAAATTGCTGTTTCGCTTCTTCTGCCAAAGCAAAACCAGTATAAAAAGAAGACATCAATAGTCTTGGGATCAAAAGTTGATCAAATAAGATCAAATAAGAAAGGTGCCAACACTATGATTTTGTGATCAGGATACTCATTTAAGATAGGGTAGGAATGAGTGGTCCTGCTCCCTATTCCCAGAAAGAGTTGTGCAACTGACAATCAGGTAGAAAAACTGGCATGATCCAGAGCGAAGGGAATTGAACTTTTCATCCTTCTGAATTACCTCATTCAGAAGAGTGGAAATCAGCAGCAAGACTCTTCTAGATCAACTTCAGAAAAAGCTCTCTCAAACATATACATGAAGAGTTCAAATTCCTTCCTCCACCCTCTTCAAAAGCACACACCATCAATTTCCTACAGTACAATCCTTCTCTCAGAGCAAAGCTTCATATCCTGAGGATATATATTACAATATATTGTGTCAGGTGCTAACTCCTCCAGCTCCACAGGACACCTAAAGGAGAATTCACTTAGGTCTGCTGACAGTGAGTGGTAACATAAGCACTATGGCTGATCCCTTCCTGAAGAAATTTATTCTTATAAATAATGATCAATTAGGTGAAATGGCTCAACAGTATTACTCACAAATTCTTCTTACAATGAATTAGGGAAAAGGACAAATTGGAATGACAGTGCAACACATGCCTCCTGTCCCACGATGTGACCTCCATGCAGCAAAATTTTAGAGCATCCTTAAGTTCAATATCCCATCCATAGCAGTACATCCAGTGTAGGACAACCACACATTTTGCCTGTAGTGTTTCCATGACAGTGAGTCAAAGAATACCTGATATCATACATCCATATTGTAAGGAAAAACTTGGATTTTGGTCTGAGGAATACTATAAATCAATGAAGGCATTTCAGAAGATTTAACCATTGGATTGCTAGGCATTTATTCAGTTTCTCTTAAACTGGTATGTCAAAAAAATGTTCCCTCTTTGCCATTGATGTGATGGGAATATCACATTTTATATTTCCTCTTCAGTCATGCTTATTTTAATAAATTTCAATGGTTCTGCCACCACTGAACAAGAAGTCTATAATCAGAAGAGTAATTTATCTCAATTATGAGATAAAAATAAAGAGTGCCAGACTTACTGTTGGCTGTTCACTCTTCCAAAGGAGTTGCACGAGAGCAACCCAGGACTAGCCTGAAAGTTTACAAAGCGGTGATCCAGAGAGTTAAGCAATTGGAACATAATTTTGAATAAACTTTGCATCCTGTGATTGAAGGCCCCAGACAAAAAAAAAAAGCTTACAGTAAGACATTATCTGCAAAGTTATGAGTCACAAAAAAAAAAAAAATTAAAAAAAAATAAAATAGACAGCCAGTTGTCTGGCAAAACATTTAACAAAGTTACAAAGGAATAATGCAGAACAGTTTATCAGACTGTTTTGTGCAAGTAAGCTTTTAAAAGTCTTGTGCATCATCAAGATAAAATTAAACTATTGTGGACATTTCTAAGTGCATGGAATACAAATCTCTCCATATATAACCAAGCAGAACTAAGCAGTTTGGTGCAACAAATGCTGTCAGATGTCTACAATCCTAATAATGTAATGGTTCGCATGCTATAACTTAGAAGTGGAATGAGCAAACAAATGTGTTACTCAATGCTTTAGAAATATCTATTTTATAAGCATAAGTGATTCTTATTCACCTTATATCTATATCAACAAATCTAGAAGATAGTCACAGTCTTTTTGTTTCATCTGCTTTGAGAAACAGTTGTCATGGCATGCTAAGAGTTCTCATTGTTCACTGGTGCTTTACTGGCTGTTTTAATCTCTTACAATAAAAGCTCTCCATTTCCAAAGGAGAACAGTAAGTGGTGGCATTTGTCATCCAAACACCAAATTTGATTGGCTGTTATTTTAGCACGCAAATATTTCTGCAAAGAAAAGCGGGGGGTTATTTTTTTACTGGTTTAACAGCAGCAGACTCTGACATCCCTCACTCAAGATTCTAAAGATGTTTAGTGGCCACTAACTCCTGAACTAGCTGCTGTGATCCAGAAGTCTCTGCCCAGAGTGGAAATATGGTTATACACAGTTATGAATGTCACAATCTAAGTATGTGCCAATCTAGTTTCACATGAAGAATGGCAAACACAGGAATTAAATTCCTCCTATAGATGTTCCCTAGGCTCAGAAGGCAGCAGGCTTCAGCTAACTATATCAGCACTACAGAAAATGCTGGTCCAGTACTGACATTAATTCAATAGCCTGAGGCTGCTTTCCCGAAGCAGAAGAAACATTAGCAAAACACAGTATTGCATCTGCAAAGTATTTCAGGCAGCTTCTGTCCACATTCAGAACATTAGCATATGATAGAAAAATTGCATGTGTTGTTGTTGGTTAGACTGGGAACTACGACAGACCTTTACAAAATGTCCACCCTTTCTACATGCTTACATCCCATGTTTTTCATGGAATTTAAAATGAAATGTATAGTTTATGGGGTAGATACACAGCAGCGAGATGAGCTTGTTTTGTGAATTTTAAAAATCCATAATTTTTTTTTAGGTTTTGCTTTCAGCTGCATTTGTTTTGTTTGGGTGATGTGAACAATATCTGAAATCCCTTGACTTAGTGCTTTTATGTCTGACACTAACAGCTTCATTTAGATAGTAAAGGACTTAGTCTGATGTTAGTGACAAGCCTGACGCAAGTAGTAACTACTCTCTGATAAGAAATGCAATTATTTTCAATAACAGAATTTTTAATAACATATATTTCCAATAACAGAATAACAAAAAACCAGCAATCTAGATGATCTTTAAACAAAGTTCTGTGGAATCTTCCTTTTTTTCTCTTTGAATTAAATTAATAATGTTTACTTCTAACAGTCAGTTTAAGAATCAAAAAAACTTCTTCAGTAATGTGAAGCCTTTAACATGACCATTTTTGAAAAGGAGTGGCCTTTTCTACTAAAATGGTGCATAAATAACACACCTCAGACACTGCAGAGCTTTTTGACATTCATATTGAATTTTTGGTTTCAAAGACTTGAATCCAAAAATAAAAAGTAACTGAAGGCTTACTCAGGGTTTGCAGAGTAAGCATAAGAAAGTTCAAGGATGACCAAGATGGTAATTCACTACATAACAAGCAGAAAGAGCAAACCAAGTTTATTAGGGAGGTTATTAAATAAAGTAGAGTGAATGCCTGAGGACAGGCCCTGCAGCTCCATAGTGGTCCTGTCTCATTCCTCCCTCCCTTACTATTGCCAGTTCCCCTTCCATCAACAAAGACAAGGACATTTTCACCACATGCAGCAATGCTTGCACTCCTTTCTTCGGTTCAACTTTTCTCATCTCTTAATCCGACCACATCTTCTTGCTTTACTACTGGGATGTTGTAAGCACATACAATGAGCAGAATATGCAAAAGATCTTGTTTCCTTTAAGACTTAAACACCACTGTTGCTTCAAGATTCAAAAACACTTTATAACTTTCGTTGTCGAAGTGTTTTCTAATTTGCAATGCACATGAAACACTCACAGCAGGTTGGCCATACAGGTAGACACATTTTCCTTCCTTTTGTAGCAGGGAAGACATCAGATGCCCCAGGTCAGATTCACTTCCCTGGTTGTAGAACATGACCTAATTAGAGATGAGCTTTGGTGTGGCATCTCACTTGCCTGTGTCAATCCAGGAGGGCATGAGGACTGTCTGAGGTAAAGCCTCCTGCAGATTTCTTGGAAATGAAAAATATCTTAAATGGCCATTAAAAAAAGCATGTTTAAGCAGCTGGATGCAGACTTTCACTGAGGAGTCAGTTTGAGACTGACATCTAAATCACAGTTTGGAAGGAGAGTGAGATCACATGGTAGGGCACCTGCTAAAATTAGTGTTATGTGTATTAGAGTGAAAACTTATCCCCATTCCTATATAAGGCCTGAAACCTTGCAACATTAAGGAAATTAGGACCTCCATTTTGTAAAGAGTGAAGGTGAAGGGAACAGGATTAAGGGCTGGATTTTGATTTCATGCTGGAGCAGCGTGTTTCTGAAAGACAAGCATCATGGTCTAGAGAGGGCACTCCAGCTTCAAGGCTCAGGTAATTGTCCAAAATTTTAGGACAGTACAAGACACTACATAAGCAGAAAGCTTGTGCCTGTCTAGCAGCTATGGATATCCTAAAATTTTTCTGATAGTTGTCATTAAAAGTGAAAACATTTCTACACAGTGTTTCTCCTCTTTGGACTGTTGTTGTTGAATCAATGGTGTTTTGACATTGTTGTTAAGCCCTAACCTTTGAGTGTGTTTAAGTACTTAAGCCCCTCGTTGTCCATGGTGTCCATGTCCAGGCATTGGTCACCTGCCCACCTGCCCCAGGCAGGGCACAGCAGAGCCCCTTGGGCACAATGGTGGTGGTGCCTCAGGGAAACAGACCCAAGAAAGGGCAAAATGCCTGATGAAGCAGAGTGAGAAACAGCCTTGCAAACAACCAGGTCAGAGACCCATGTTTGAGAAGGCGGTGAAGAACTACATGAATTGACAACAGATTAAATTAATCTGCCTCAAGCCTGTTTTGTCTGTGACAACAATTGGTGTGATCCCCTTGCCCTCTCAGCCCAAGGGCTTTTATTTTATTTTGTTTCCGTTGTCATGTTGAGGAGGTGCAGTGAGAGAGTGGCCAGGGCGGTATCTGGCAGTCAGATCAGGTCTGCCCAGCACCTGTCTATAGTGAGTGGTTGTTTCACTGATTGCATTTAGGAACTTGATCACAGCAGAGATTTGATGAAAGCTCAACAGGGCAGCTGCAAGTCTCCAGATCATACTGGCTACTTGTAGTTGTTAAAAAATGATTGTTGTAGATCTATTTTCATGCACATTCCACAGGTTCCCCTGGTATGATATTCATGGCCCCACCTTCCACAAAAGAGTTTTACCTACACCATGCCAGCTGATAGCTCTGTAGTGCCCTATAGTTGTCTCTGCTTCCTAGGCATGGTACTCTCAGCCACTCGGGCTCCTGTCCCCCACTTTTGCTTGTGTCCTCCAGCCCCAGATCCCTTTCCTACCCTAGATGAGCATTTCTTCCCCAGCTGTTCTGCACTGCAGCCAGGCAGACCTGTGCACAGGGTCTTTGACCAGTCAGAGCCCAAACTGAACAAATAACTGTTCACATCACGTATCAGCCTGTGCAGGCCTTTAAATGGATGTTTGCCAGTGTGGGCTTTTATTCTGATGTCATTCCTCTACTCCAGCCTGCTTTTTATGACATTTTTAAGAGCTTAATGTCTTCAAGACTTCATTTCAGTAAAATTTTGGGGAAATTGGCCAGTCACTTCAAAATATATTCGTGTAGGGGAAATGACTTGCAGAGAGACACAGAACAATCACAAAAAAAAAAAAAAAAAGAAAAAAGAAAAAAGGAAAGCAGGCTAACAGTCTATTGAGCTATAAGTCTTTTCAATTGTAATGCAGAGGAAAAATCCGCAAAGACTTCAGAGACAACAGGTGCCATCTACAGCATTTCATCTTGATCTAAACAGCGTGAAATTGTATATTTGTACCTGTGACTCCTGCCATCTGCCCCTGAGATCAGGCTGAAGCATTATATGCTGGGACTGCATATTACATTATGAAACATTACATGCAGCAACCTTCAGTCTCCAGGGGCACACTTAGGTTATTAAAGATGAAAGTGTCAACAATCTTCACCATTTGATTTCTGGCATAGAAACTTCTTCCTATGCAAGGAATTAACAGGATTTCTAAAATTATTTTCTATAGCCATTATGTATGTATTATGTCAACTTAGTGGAATAATTTTCTTAAGGAAGAATGGAACTATGCATCAAAACCATGTTGAAAGGACAAATTCAAAAGTTATTTTAGAATTAATGCAACTAACTTTTATGCTGGGTGGGTAAATAATAACCTTTC
Organism: Passer montanus; assembly: GCF_014805655.1. NCBI lineage: Eukaryota > Metazoa > Chordata > Aves > Passeriformes > Passeridae > Passer > Passer montanus. The sequence continues at coordinate 10,817,597 of NW_024371037.1, forward strand.
CAAGAAGACTGCCTTGGGAATATATTAAAATATGCAACTGGCATCTCAGTGCTTCCTCCTCCACATTTGAGCCAAGAAACTATCTGCGTCCCTTAGCCAACTCATCATGCATATCTGAGAAAGTGTCTTTCTTCCTTCTGAAATTTGAAAGCAAGATTACAAATACGAATGTGCTGTCTTTTTATTGACATTCCATTTCTATTAAATACTGTCTGCAAATATTAGTGGGAGAGAAGTTCTTCCACTGCTAGGGAATTGAACAACTAAGATCCTCCCTTTGCCCAAGCTCCCTCAGGCTAGTCACAGAATCATAAACCCATTCAGGCTGTGCAGGAGCTCAGTGCTCTGTACTTAATGCTCATTAGCAACAGGATGTATCAGCTCTGGAGAAGCTGGTAGGGTAGCAGAGCTGCATGGTTCTGCTCCCCAGGCTGGCACAGATGGCTCCACTAACTGTGCTTTGTGCTGCACAGTCGTATCCTGAGAACCCCAGTCAACAGAAGAGGGAAAAACAGTCCTCTTTAGAAACTGGTTACAAGCCAGAAATCCAGCCTTTCTTAAGGCAGAAATGTGTACCATTCACACTGCTGCATGCATGCAAAATGCAGGGCAGTCTTTTCTATGCTGACTTGACCGATGTCACAAAAGTGCAAAATGGGAATTGGCCTTAATAGTCCTGCAAACTGCCCCAGAATTTATAAAGTGAGATCTAGACCCAAAGGGACACAACTTACCAGTTCCATGGGATTTCAATGTTTCAAACACACCAACACAGCTATATGTATACTCTAATTTGCATTTTCTCTAACTGTTTCAATTTTTTCTTCCCCATCAGAATTAAAGTTTCCCACTTTGAGAGCTGGTTGGACCTAAAAGAAATTAGAAAATATCACAGAAAATTTTTGGAGTGTACTTAATGCCCATTAAGTGATTTATATGTTTCCTACCTTGAGTTTAGAAAAGGGAGTTGAGGCTGAAAGGCCAATTTTATCACACATTAAACATTCACTGTGTTGGGAGGTAGTCTGTTCCTTTCATTTCACTGACAAAAAGGAGAGCAAGTCCCCTGAGATTTCTAAAACAGGCCTGGGCTAGTAAACAACCTCAGAGAGGTGAAATGAAATGAAATGAATGTAAAAGTGAATTCCATCCAAGAGTGCTTCATCTTCACCCACATACTTTGCAGTCAGAAAACCTAGCCACTGTGAGCAAAGCAGTGAACCATTTTTTTTTAAGACATGCTAGAAATTTTCTTCCTGTTTTCTCTTCCCCCAACACCTGAGCAGAGGAGGAATGTCCTTGATGCACAATGCCTCCAAGGGCTGCTTTTGTGGTGCTTCAACCTGTGCCACTTGTCTTACACAGGGCTGTGTTTAAATACACAGACATGCTGGAATGGCTAGCAACAAACATCAGCATTGTAGTCAGGCCTAGGGACATTAAACTAACTGAAAAAACTATGATGGCTTCACTGACTGAGATGAAAAAATATAAACCATGCATAAAAATTAATTTTGGTTGCAAAACATATTTTAATGTAACATGACATTTTTTAGGCACTGCATTGTGTTGGCCATCACACAGGGAAAGTATTTTAAATATTATTTTCATCTTCATCCTTTTAAACCCTCATATATGGACTACACTTGCACTGCTTATAATAATTTTTATCCTCAGGAAAAGCCCTACTAAGGTATGACTGCAAATAAGGCATAGAAAGAAGCAATTCCCAACCAGTCAAAAACATTTTTTCCCTCTGTCCTTCCCACTCCAAATCTCTTCAGATTATGTGTAGTAGAAATGGAATGCAGAGTGTCTTGTGGTATGGATTCTCATTTAATTTAAAAAGCCAGCACCTGCATATTTTGGCCAAAAAAACTCTCTACCTTTGCCAAACTATCTGATCTCTTAGCGTCCTTCTTGAGACAGATGTAGAGCCTCCAGTAGCATTTGAGTGTTCTGGATGTGTGAGACCATGAATTCTTTAAACTGTACAGATTCCTTTAATTTGAATGAGTTAATTAGATACACCTAAGGAATTGGAGTACAGCAGGACTACAGATGAAATAAAAAGGTAAAGAGGCTATAACATGAATGGTGTATGACAGGCTGTGTTCTTTGAAGGTTCAAATGGGAGAATGGAGAATGTGCACTTCTGCTCTCTATAAAGTTGAGAAAACTAATTTAACATTTGCCTACCTATTTTAGCTTCTGCTGCACATAAATGACTATATATTATTCATAATATTTCCTTCGTTTTGATTTGATTTTCCCACTCGACTCTTAATAAGTCTTGGTTTTAATTAGGCCAGCTACATCTTGTAAAGTAATGGAGGCACAACTTTAATGCTATGAATTCCAAACAGAAAATGCAGCCTCACATGAAGAAACTTATCATGAAAAATAATTTGACATATAATGTTCGAAGCTTTGCATTTCTGTAATGTGATAAGTGAGAATAATTTCCTCTTGCTGTAATTCTTATAGGACACAATGTTCATTTAATACAAAATTTAATAGAGCAGAATGTGCTCATGAAATGAGAAAAGATTAGAAAAGTTATGCAGCATGCATTTCAATGCAACTTGTCCCACACATCTATTTTAGTTATTGCAGACCACCTGTTAACTAAATGCCTCGTGTGACTAGACAAAGCATCATGTATCTGCTGTGGCTGTGCCACTTTGAATATTCAGGAAGAATAACACTTGTCATTTACATCATTGATTGACAGAAGACAGTAGTCCAATTTCCTGATAGCTGGTATGTATCACTAGGACAGGATTCACTGCTGAATTGTCATTTGTCATTTAAAGGCACAATAGTTATTACATTTCTTGTTAAAACATTTGAGGGGTACCCTAATGATGTGTAAGTAACACCTAATCAACACACTGAGATTCATAATGGTTCACCACAAACAAATATGCTTCAAATAAGCAATTTATTTGCAAAGACACTCCATGCAAACTAAGACTAGTGAGCTCAGTCCACATTCCAAGGTAATCTTGTTTCAGTTGAATAAACAAGGATCCAGACATAAATAACAAGAATTCATGAATAATAACAATTAACAAACAGTATTCATTATCTATTCATCTACAAGTTGATAAAATGCAGCTAGATCTCTAAACTGCAATTTGTGAAAAATCACAGGATGATAGAATAATTAATGTTGGAAGGGACTTCTGGGGATCCTCTAGTCCAATCCCTCTGACAAGGCAAGGTCACTTAGAGCAGGTTACACAGGTGGGTTTTGGATGTCTGCAGGGAGGGAGACTCCACAACCTCCCTGGGCAGCTCTGCCAACCTCAACATAAAGTTCTTCATCATCCCGAGGTGGAACTTCATGTGTTTTATTTTATGGCCACTACTCCTCATCCTGTCACTGAGCACAACTGAAAAGTGTCTAGAACCATCCTCTTGACACCTGCCTTCAAGATATTTGTATGTCTCAGTGGTCTCTAGACTACACAGGCCCAGCTCCCACAGTGTCTCCTTATAAGAGAGATGCTCCTGACCCCAAATTACCTTTGTGGCCTCTCAGGGACCCTCTCCAGTAGTTCCTTGTCTTTCTCATACTGAGGAGCCCAGAACTGAACACAGCGCTCCAGATGTACCTCACTAGGGGTGAGCAGAGGATCAGGATCACCTCCCTCGACCTGCTGGCAATGCTCTTACTAATGCACCCCAGGATACCATCAGACCTCCCTACATAATTTGACAAAGACATTTGTCAAAATGACAAATGTCAACATTTGTCAAATCCACAAGAGTTGAAATTTTGAATTGTCTTTTTCTATATGACAGTCTTTATAATTCCACTCACAAAATACTTATCTTTAAAAAGTAATAAGAGCATGCTATGTACTGAATGCATTTATTATTTATTTATTTGTTTGTTTGTTTATTTAATAACTTTCTGTTAAAGTAAGAACAACATTTGTAAGTGTGCAAACATGAAACAAGACATGATTACATGAAAACACTAGGGTTTGTGAGATCATGCTAACTGGATTACAGAAACAGAAATGTCTGATGTGAGATAAATCTGTTTCAGTATCAATTTCTATTGCTGACAGATCTTAGTTTCCAAAACTGCTTCCTACTTCCACATCACTGCATGAAACTGTCAATTAATTTTGAAATTTTCCTTCTTCCATTTTTAATTACATGAAATAAAACTATCAATATGCTACCTATCACTCAGTAATTGGAACTGTTAACATTTTAAAGTTTGCTTGTGAAATTACTGTATAATTACTTCTTACTGTAGCAGAAGAATTCAAACATGTTCCACTGTGAGTCTGCAGCAAGTCAGAAACTTTGACACAATATTGTGTAGCTATTGCAAAATTTGAATACACATGCAATAATTTTATTTACCTCTGTGCTCCAAAGTTGATACTACAGTTAAGATTTTGGCTGGGTATTGCATAATTCCCTCCCACTAGTACCTTTCCTCAGTCCAGAATCACAACATTTCCTGACTGTCCCTCATTTAAAACTGTTAGGAGTTTGATAAAAGTCTGAGAGACTGTAGTGGTTTGACCCTTGCTGGGTGCCAGGCACCTACCAGAGCTGCTCTACCAGTCCCCTCCACAACTGGATGGTGGAGACAAAACACAACAAAAGATTCATGGGTTGAGATAACGTCTGGGAGAGAGATCACCCACCAAATACTGTCATGGGTAAAACAGACTCAAGGATATTAATTAAACTCATAACTAACAAAATCAGAGCAGAATAATGAGAATTAAAAAATACATTTTAAAAAAAACAAAACACTTCCCCCCCACCATCCTTCCCAGTTCTATCTCTTCCTGATAGCTGCACAGGACAACATGGAATGGGGGTTATGGTCAATTAATCACATGTAGTTTCTGCCACCACTCAGGGAGGGGAGTCCTGCCCCTGCGCCACTGTGGGAGCCCACAGATTCACAGCCTCCTTTCCTGCATCCACCTGCTCTGCTCTGGGTCCTCCACAGTCTGCAGGGGATCTCAGTGTCCCCATGGTCTTTATGTGGGCTGCAGGGGAATCAGCTCTGGTGCTTGGAGCAGCTGCTCCCCCCATCACCACTGACCTTGGTGTCTGCAGGGCTATTCCTCTCACATATTCACTTCATTGTTCTCTGGCCTCAGTTAAATCTGTGCAATAATTTTGGGGTTGTTTTCTTCTTAAATATGTTATCACAGAGATGTGGCACCATTTCAGATTGCCTTACCCTTGGCCAACAGGGTGTCTGTCCTGGACCTAGCTGGCATTGGGTGAAGCTTCTGACAGCTTCTCACAGAAGCCTGTAGCCCTCCCACTACAAAAACTCAGCCATATGAGCCCAGCACAGAGACATTGCTTCAAGCCCCTCAAATATGCTTCAAGATATGCCAAAGTTTGCCTAGATTTGGCATATCTGAGCATCCTTACTCCTTCATGAATTAAAAAGCCTAATTCAAAAGTCCCCCAGAGACTTATTATCACTGATAATCACTGACAAAATAAACCAGAAGCTTTCAAGAAACCATTTGGGTCAGTCATATTGTTTTGTGTGCAGTACCTGGGGAATCTTTAATGTATCACTTATTGACATAATTCAGAACTATGGCAGACTACTCAGGCTGTGCTTAGGGAGCATTAAGGCGATAAACCTGTAAAAATACTAAGCTCAGCCTTTTAAAAATCCTTACTGAATTTTTTCAGCTAAAATTACTTGCATTTTTTTGAGTGACCAGTTCTTTGTGTGAAGTAACTTGTTTTAAAGCATGTGCCTGCCACAACATAATCCTGAATGCCACTCTGGCACCATCTGGAGACCGAGAACTGTGTCACTTCAGGAGTAACTAAAAGATATCCAAGAATTTTATATCCCTTATTTGTCATCTAGAAGCACACTAAGGATACCATAAATAACCTGCCAAGGCTTAGGAGCACCAGTTGGCTATCAGTGACTTGACAAACATCTGTTTTTCTCCACAGTTTCTCCATAGTCTTACATTCAACTCCTGTTCAGATTTTGGCCAGCACACAGCTCATACAAGGCCTGTTGCACGTGCCCTGCAATGGCACTGGGACCAATGCCATTAGGTCAAAACTATGGCAACGCATAGGCACAACATGGCTGCCAGAAGGACTACAGTCACTACACAGCCACTGTCACCTGCAGCTTGCTGTCTCCTGCAGCCACAATCCTTGCACATTGATTTACTGGCACTTTTCTTCAGAATCTGCTAACTTGATGTCTCAGTGTGAAAAAAGACAGGTGTAAGCTACGGAAGGCAGGAGCCTCTCTTGAAATGGAAAAAGTAACCCTCCTCCTTCCAAATTATTATAATTTTGAAATTAAGGGGCTCTCAGGCAAGGATAAGAGAGTAGGAATAACTTTCTTTATCAGGAAAAATAAATTGCTTTTAAAAGGCAGTAATACAAAAACACTGACAGAGTCAGAATACGACCTGATGCCCTGTGGGTCAGGGTGTTCATAGCACTCCGATTAAATGGTGGCTGTAGTCCTCCTGGGGTGATAGATGTCATTCTGTTGAATCAATGATCCTGTGGAAAGAGTGTAAGTTTCCTCTGAAGGTCCAGCAGTAGTGTAGATAGGCCTGGTCTTCCTCTGGGAATCCAGTGGAAAAAAGACTGATGCATTGGGAAGCCAGTGGGAAAGGCTGCCTGTGGTGTTCCAAATCTCAGACTCTATCCAGGTAGGAATGCTTGGCTCCTCCGTTTGGGTGGAGCATCTCACAATGCAATGATGTAAATTTATCAATCATGCAGTGAGATTCAATGGTCCTTTAACAGAAGATATTTCCTGGAGGGAGGATTTGTTTGTGGAAGAGATAAAGAAGACTGTCCTACCTGGTTTCTACAGGTGTCCATTAACAGCAGAGAACTGTTCTGACACCTGGTTGTGACATATGGCAATTGAACACACACGCCCAGCCACACCTTGCATTTGCAACCTATGACACTCAAAGAAATTGGACAGATCAAACTTTCCAGCTTGAAGGTGTAAATATTTCAGCTTACACAAGGAGTTTTTGAAGCAGATCTAACTGCGGCTGGAGAGCTGAGGCTTTCATACTTTCTGGTGTGATACAAAGGATGCTACATTGCGATGAAGGAGGAAGAACAAGCTTTACAAAATTACTGTTTTGCTCACACAAGTTACAAGTTGTGTGTTGCAAGTTAGTAAGTTAGTAATAGTAAGTTAAAAATTTCAAGAACTAAGTGATGAATTAGTGAACTCAGTTTACATAAGTGTTGATGAAGGGAACTAAGCCCCTGTAGGCTGTGTTTGTTTTCTAACAAACTCATATAATAGTTTATTTCACAGAACACCTCACCTGTAAATTTGAGAGATCCAAACTGACCATGACAGTAGTCATCTCTTCCAGGGTTTTACTGCCCATGCTCAAGTTCTGCCCTGACCTGCTGTAGCCACATAACCTGGGATCCAATTTTGCAGAAGAGGCCAAGAGGATCTTGCTTGATCTCCTACTGCTTGCTACAAAACTGGTTGGACAACTGGAAGCCAAATAGCAACAGTAGTTAAGTGTCAAACACAGAAGGTTGTATAGAAGTTCCACTGTAGTTTGTCCTGGCTTTAGTATTAGCCAACATTTCCATCAAGAGTCTGAAGATTAAATAGAATGGCTTCTTATGCTGTTTCTATTCCATTATTACAGTGATTGTATTTCTGAAAGATAAAACTAAAAGGGGCTGCACATATCTAGGCTAATATAATTAGAGTTCAAATATACTTAACAAACAAGAAATGATCTAATGGAAAACAGGAAAGATTTCACTAGAAATAAATGCATATTCCTATTCTTAGCAATAATTGACTACACATATGTAGGATGCACAGCATTTGAATTTGATAGCAGATCTTCAAAAACAGATTTTAGGGATTACAATGGATCACAAACTGAACATCAGTGAATAATGGATAATGTCCTACCCACAAGATTAAAAAAAACAGCCATGCAAAGATTTATAATTGGGAATATGTGAAGACAAGAGAAATAACCTCCTTGCTCTGTATAACATGGATGAAGTTTCAGCTTGAATATGGGACCCAGGACACAGAATTTCAAGAAAGTGATAGCAATCTAAACATAAAACATAAAGAGTCAATTAAAACAGAAAACTGTGGTTTTTTAATCAAAGTTATAACTAACTTGGAAATCGCTTATCCTGCAGCAATAAATATTCATGGTAGACACTGAGAAAATCTTACTAACAATGGAGGAACAAAGCCCTTGAACAAGTTGCATATTCTGAAGGAGATATTCTGAACAGGGGATATTCTGAAGTCTTCTGTACTGGAAGCATATTAAAAACTCTTATATATACATTTGTCAGAAAAAGACATTATATATATTACAGTGCCCATATTGGATGTGGAAGGTCATTCTAGCCTATTCCAAATGTTAGAAATAAAGTACCACAAGGCTCCAAGGAAAAATTGTCATTTTGATTATTCTTGTTCTTGTCATTGCCATTTATTTGTATTAAAAAGCAGCATTCATCATGATGATGTTTGCTCAATTTCCATCCATTTATGATTTTTTTCTGAAGTCTATTTCTTCTCTTAATGAAGCGGGATTTTTTATAAATCATGACAAAATCTAAAGATTAACAGACAGTTAAGTAAGCTGTCTTTACATGCAAGAGGAATACTTTCTAAAACAAATCAATAAACATGGATCAGATTCAATATTTAGTCTCTCAACAAGAGAACAAGTATATTTTATGCTTTTGTACCCTTAAAGCTGTATATCAATATTATTAGGTTATATATTGTGCATATTTTCAGTATGGTTTCCTCAGCAACTATATTTTGGGTTCTTTGCTATGGCAACCAAAGATGATTGCTTATTTTACTGTTTCAATTAATAATCCATGGCCTGAACCATAAAAGCAATAGTTAGATAATACATTACAAAAGGCTAAATAAACACGTGTTACACAGGTGCACGTTTCTGAAAGAGTTATTACCCTGGTGTAGGAATAATACATACGTACATCACTAATTAGACTTTGTATTTCAATGCTTTAAATAGAAACACTGGGCTCAGTTCTTATACAGCCTTATACAGAGGAGGGCACAATAATGGGTTTTACAATATAAGTGACAATCATCTATTATGTGAGAATCACACTATGTCAGAATCAACTTTTTTTGTAAGAAGGCAGGAGAATGAATTTCCCAGTATGCCCTTCTGCTCCAGTCTTGCCCTCAACTGCATGAGAACAAATCTATTAAGTCAAAGGAGTCTCTCTGTAAACTGAAATTGAATTTATATCTTGAAACTCAGAAAACTGAAAGAGAATTGGGCCTTTGTCAACTTTGTTTGTAGAATTTCTAATCACACTTGGCTTATCATTATGTAACGGGCAATGTTTCCATAAGACTTCATAAAACTGATGACAAAATATTCTCAATCAAGAATTTTACATTTCAGGATGGTAAGCACAAGAGCTGAATACATCTCTAAGTAAACATGGTTTTCTGTCTTTAAACAAACATAAAGAATATCTAGATGATCTTAATCATTTTGCAATTTCTACTTATACAAGAACTACTTTATATATCTATTTTTTGCAGGTCTCCACATTTCAGCACCTGACTGCTGAAATCTGACTATGAAGTGGCTCACAGATTTAATTACAAACGCAAGTCTAGAAGCCTGGTTTATGTTATCAGTCTGGACTTGAACATTGCTTTCATAAACCACATTTACACAACAAAAATTCAAATTATATCAGCAATGCTCGTATATTGCATGCAAGTCAAATCATTCTCTCCTAGAAGTAAACGGTCAATCTATGTAATTTACCTTATGCATGGTCTGAGAATTAAAGCATCATAAGTTTGGGAACTTATGCAAGTCTAAGTATATGGTCATCATATCTGAAAAGTCGTGGCAGTCAGGTGAAGTCCCAGGTGACTGGAAAAAGAGGAAGCATTGTACCCACCTTGAAAAGGGTAGAAAGGACCCTGAGAACAGTCCATCAGCCTCCCCTCTGTGCCTCGGAAAGTCATGGAACAGATCCTCCTAGAAGCTGTGTTAAGGCACGTGAAGGACAAAGAGGTGATTCAAGACACCAGCACAGTTTCTCCAAGGACAAGTCCCACCTTACCAACCTAGTGGCCTTCTATGACAGAGTGACTACACCAGTGGACAAGGGAAGGGCTGCCAGCTCTCATTTACCTGGGCTTTTGTAAAGCTTTTGCCACAGTCCCCCACAACCTCCTCTCTAAACTGGAGAGAGATAGATTTGATGGGTGGACTGTTAGATGGATAAAAAATTTTTTGGATGGTCATATCCAAAGAGTAGTGACCAATGGCTCAGAGTCCTCACGGTCATCAGGGACAAGTGGTGTCCCTCAGGGGTCAGCATCAGGACCAGTGTTATTTAATATCTTCATTAATGACACAATTGCCCTTGGCACATTTACAGATGACACCAAGCTGAGAGGTGCAGCTGACACACCTGAAGGATGGAATGCCATCCAGAGGGACCTGGACAAGCCCAAGAAGCAAGCTGGTGGAATGTCATGAGTTTTAACAGGACCAAGGGCAAGGTGCTGCAGCTGGGTCAGGGCAACCTCTGTATCACCACAGGTTTGGGGATGAACAGATGCAGAGCAGCCAAGAAGGACTTGGGGTGCCTGAGAGGCTGCACATGAGCAGGCAAAGTGCCCTCCCAGCCCAGAAAGATAATTGTATCCTGGGCTGCATCAAGAGCAGCGCGGCCAGCTGGTCAAGATTCTGCCCCACTGCTCCACTCTGGTGAGACCCCACCTGGAATGCTGCATCCAGTACCCTGGCTCTGGACCCCTATCACAGGAAGAACATCAATCTGTTGGAGCAAGTCCAGGGAAGGCCACCACAGCAGTTGGAGTACCTCTCCAGTGGGGAAAGGCTGGGAGAATTGGGATTGTTCAGCCTGGAAAAGGGAAGGCTTTGGGATGACCTCATCTGGGCATTCATTCCAGTACCTAAAAGGAACACACAAGAAAGACGGAGAAGGACTTCTTACAAGAACCTGTAGTTATAGAACAAGGGGCAATGTCTTCAAACTGAGAGTAATTAGATGTTAAGAAGAAATTCTTTAGTTTGAGGATAGTGAGGCAGAGGGACAGGTTGCCCAGAGAAGCAATAGATGCCTCATCCCTGAAGTGTTTAAGGCCAGGCTGGATGGGGCTATGAGCAACCTAGTCTAGTGGAAGGTGCTCCTGCCCACAGTAAGGTGATTGGAACAGGATGATTTTTAAGGTGTCTTCCAATCCAAGCCTTTCTAGGAGTCTATGACTAGTTATGTTATGCTGTTATCACATGTTATGTTATGACTGTGCACTTGGTGAAGAGGCAACAAATGCATAAACTGCATTGTCGGGGTCAGCTGTTACTTGCCTCTGCCCCAGCACAGGAAAAGGTGGGCAGGCCGCGCTTTGAAGAATGAGTCTGGACTCTTGAGTTTTCAGTCTTCGGTTGTGTTTATTGTTTCTTATCTGCCAAGTTTTTCTGTCTGCCCAGCTGAGGTCTGATCAGCAAGACAGCCAAAGGCACTTTCTCCTGCCTGCGGGGCGGTCGTCTCTTTTATAGTGAAAACTACGTATAAGATATTTACCTTCTATTTCCAATACTTTTCCCCCTTGTTAACAAGTGCACCTTCACCATGAACCAATCCACATGTGCCAACATCATCCTGAACATGGATGCCAAGGAGAAGAAAGAAGAAGGACAGGGCATGCCCAAATCCCTCCATCTTGGGACTCCTGGCCCCCATGTCCAGGATTCCAAACCCCCCTGTATAACACACAAAACCCCCCTGTACAGTGCATTAAAATCTATGTTTCACCCAGTGAATATTATCCCCTCACCATTCAAACTTGAAATTCTCTCATCTCCTCATATTCAGGTGTCACTTCTTTAGAAGGATAAAAGTCAAGCCACCAGGTACTTTTGGCAACATTCCAGGACTTCCAAGCCCCCCAAGGGTTGTCTCGGTAGCTCTGGACATCCGGAGTGATGTACTGAGTTCCTACACTACATAATGTTATTTCTTGTAGAGAGCTAAGTTCTGAAGACAATACCCCCATGGAAAGTAATGAAAAACATAAGAATTCATTTAGCCACAAAATCTCTTTTTTTTTTTTTTCAGTCTTGGCCCCATTGACTTATGCCTCAATCTATCCACAGAAATGTCTTTGCTACCTCAAAAGATGTAAGATCTCAAGCTATACTTGTGGTACAGTAGTATCTGAAGGTGTGATGTGGTTCCATAAATAGCTATATTATTCTCCATGTCATTCAATATTTAACTGTTTCCCAACTCATTTTGATAGGAATCCATGATTAACAAAATCACCTCTCTCCACATAAACCAGGGTTCCATAGTTTTAATGATCTTTGATGCTTAAATCCTAAGGGAAATACTTCAGTTATTCCATTTATTTGATGAACTGAATGATCCTAAAACAGCCACTGTCACCCAGTCTTTTTTACAGCAACTTTGCTAGCTGATGCTCTTTTTGACAATTACTCTGTGTCTTTTTAAAGAAAGTCAAACCATAGCCATCATTTTCTTAAGAGAACACAGGGATTTCTGAAGAGATCATTACCTCTTGAGTAATCTAAATAAAGGTGGAAATACAAAGCAAAGTCCTCACATGCAGGTACAGAAGCACCCACTGAATTTTCAAAATACAAGATCTATGTATACTTTTCATGAATGAATATATATGTTTTCACTGGTTTACAGCACCATCACATTAAATGTCAAGACGACCTTATTGTTTATAATCAAATTTTCTAAGTTCTCTAAAATCCATATGCTGGCCTAGATTTCCTTGAAAATCTCCAGATCTTAAGATATTCAGACAAGAATATCTGAGCAGCCCACAATGCAGTCAAATACCACAGTAAAAAAAAAAAAAAAAAAAAAAAAAAAAAAAAAAAAAAAAAAAAAAAAAAAAAAAAAAGGTGCATTCATAATTTTTTGCTCCATACCCTGAAAAACTGTGTCTTTGTCTCAAACTAGTATGTTGAGATTTTTTGAGGAAAACATTTCTTACAGCTTTTTTAATGGTTAAATTCTGAATATCTACAAACTCCAGGTAAAGCTTATAAAAAAGCATTTTTCATGGGCATTTGACTATTTTAAAGGAAGCCTGTGATTCTACTGCTGCATGACTCCTGTTAATGTGCATTAATCACAGACTCAGATTCTGAGTCTGGATCCCCAAAAGCCTGTTTACAAGGAACATGTAATTCTTCATCTGGAGCAGTGCATCTCTTCCAAGACTAGTACTGCTGATTCAAGACATGATGGGTAAGATTCATTTGCTATAATTTTAGGTACTTAAAAATTTGGATATCACAGTATAAGCTACTTACCCAATGACCAGTGGACAGAAAAAGACATTTATAAGAAGATGTTTTCTCATATCTCAAGAAAAAAGGTCTAGAACATGTTGAATAACTTCTAGAGAAGCTCATTTCCTCACTTTTGAGTAACTAATAATAGAGTCAAACTGATGCATTATTTTGGCACTGGTGAGGTGAGGAGGAAACAGAAGGCACAGGTCAGAGGAGGATGGAGGAATCCAGAATACGGCACAGTCCTTACATAGGAAGTTATGCCTCACTGGGCAAAACTGAGTTGTCAAGTGAGATGCAGCTACAATGGATTTGGAGAAAGAATCAATATCAAACAGTGAATTTTCTTCTCCAGATGTCATTCTCAGTAAAATGGCAATCCAAGATTAGAACTTCTCCTGGATACCAGTGTTCTATCCTGTTTTTTGCAGATACCAATATAACAGTAGACACTGTCCTATACTTAAATAGTTTAATCTTATTTTCATTTATTTTCATTGCATTTTCCTTTATATTTCATCAAGAAATTACTCCTTCTATTTAATGATTAAAATTCTCCCACTTTTACTTGTAAATTCATTTAATCTTTCTTAATTAAAAACCCGCACCAAATTGTAAATGGTTCATTTCATGGAAATGTTTGGACCAGAATTATAATTAAATCACGAAAGACAAAAAAATCCAAAAGGAAGCTCTCCCAAAAAATACTCTATTAGAACCATTAAAGAAAAAGGAAAGCAATAGGAGGCATCTTAGCAACAAATGTAGCAGATGAAGACCTCCTACACATAGTGGTTACATTATTTTGAAATGAATTTCAACACTTTTAGATATTTCAGCATTAAATATTACCAATTCTAATTTTATTTTTCCCATTAAATAGTGTAACTGACTTCTATAATCAGTTCCAAGAGAAATACATATATGTGGTTTGAGACAGCTCTTCACATAATGCATGCATTTGTGGTGGTTTTCACACTCTAGTAATTATCAAGCAACTTGCCAACGTTAACCTTACTTCTTGCCAAAAGTCCTGTTCTAGTAGTAATCAATCAACACTTGCACAAGAGCAGATTAAGTTCCACAGAAATATTCAAAATATGACACAAAGTATAGGAATATACTTGTGAGGAAATTGCAGACACTATTTTCATACTTAACTGCATGATTCTTTTCCTGTTTTACCTTACTAAATATGACAATGGTAAAAATAATGCCTTGAATTAAGCATTAAAAAAACCCAAAACATTAAATTATAATAGGTGATAAGCAGGCAATTAGGCCATTGAAATAAATTCTTTCAGAGTGAGGAGGTGGGGAAAATCAGCAAATGCTTCCCAGGCAACAAAAGAAATGTTGTCAGTTGAAGTATGACCTCTTTACAGCTGTAGAGATTTGGGTTTACCAAAAGCAAAAGATGTATCTGCCTTAGAGAGAAAATACTAAGGAAGAAGATACAAAAAAGAAGGTCACCAACTTCGAAATTAACTATTGGACAAAAGAGTACTGAGCTGAACTGTGAAGAGTATAGTTTTTAACGGAGATCCTATACCAAGAAGCCCAGACAAAGACACCTACAGCCTTGAAACAAAATTCCTGTGTCTTTTGAATACTGGGGATTTCTTCCAGATGATACATAAGAGTATACAAACCATATATCAACAGTTATGATCCTGTAGGGAAAACAATAAATACAAAAAATGAATACAGACTAGGAAGGTTGTGATTTCTTTTTCTGGTTTCATTGCCAGATGATGACTAGCCACTAGAAAATTCAGAAAACCTGATATAACTTGTATAGTAACTTATTTAAGTGTGCTGATGATATTACAAAGAGAAGCAACAGCTTGCTAGTATTCAGGACAGATTGAGCTTAATAAGCAAAGCTTAACTT
Organism: Passer montanus; assembly: GCF_014805655.1. NCBI lineage: Eukaryota > Metazoa > Chordata > Aves > Passeriformes > Passeridae > Passer > Passer montanus. Next base: position 10,832,882 of record NW_024371037.1, read on the forward strand.
AAGCAAGAAGAAAGAACAAGGCAGTTGCTATTTGATTTACCTGACAACAAGAAACATGAGAAGTACAATGGGGAAGCTCTCAAACAAATACTAAAACATAGGGTAATGTGAACATTCCAAAGCATATGTATACAAACTTCAGAGAATGAAGAACAACAAAGGAAAAGCAGAAAATTCTAGTAAGTTCAAGAGATATATCCAACTGGTTTGAAATAGACACAGTTCCCAAAGACTCATGGTAGTATGAGGAAACAAATTTTAAAACTTTTTCAGCTTCTACAGAGCACACTGGTAGTGGTATCTATGTCAGAACTGCACAGCTGAGGCACACACCTTCAGCAGCTGTAAATTACTCTGAAAAAATAGCCCTATTATTGCCTCTTTATGTGTTCTGAATTTAACAGCAGCAATGAATGAGACTGAAAGAAGATCACTGTAATATTGTGATTGTTGAAATGAAATCTATTTCTTATACTCAGTCTTAAGCTATTACAAGCACAGTGGGAGGAAATCAAGCTGTTCCATTGAGAAAATTGGTATTGAAGATCTGGGATCCCTTCAGTGGGTATAATGACTCCTGTTAAAGAATGAGGTGGCTCCTGGCCATGACCAGCCTCAACTTCTGCCACCAAACATATTTCTGGGAGCAGATTGTCACTCATGATCTGCAGATAGAGTGTGTGTGTGTCACCTGCATAACAAGTGCAGACGTGTTGGCTTTTCCTAGAACATCTGCAACTTGTGACTTTTTTGGCTGGACATTCAACATGTGGTTGCCTACAAGTATGTCCATACCAAATATGCCAAGTATGTCCAGCGAAATTTTCTTGCTGTGTCTTGCTGCTGTAACTGCTTCTTCTAGTGCCATATCTGAGCCAAGCTTCAGCCTCTTTGACATGCAGCAGTTCTTGTATCACATAGTATGTGAATCCAAACTATTTTGTACAGAACTCCTTAGCAAAGCCAGTGTTGCATACAGGTGCAAACAACTGTGCCAGAATTTCTCAAATATTCGCTGTCCTGTCTAAACTAAGAGAAAAATTTTTCTCTCTCATAAAAAACATTTCAGTAGGAAATAAAATATTTATCTATCTTACTGCATCATTCAAGAATTTAAAGGGCAGCATGATATCTTAAACCACAACAGGTCAGGAGGGAAACAATCTTGTCTTTGCATTTTTCTTAAAGCAATTTTTAAAATTGCTTTAATTTAAAGCAATTAAAGCAAATAATTGCTTTAAATTATTAAACTCTCTTAATACTTCTGCATTTTTTTAAATGCAGAAGTATTAAGAGAGTTTAATAATTTAAAGCAATTATTAAACTCTCTTAATACTTCTGCACCCTATTTCTGTCCCCACCATAAGATAGTACACAACCACAACCATAGTAAATGTTCCCAGAGATGGTATCTGGAGAACAAGAGCAGGGAGTTATGTGGGAACCTCTTACATACTGTCCTCATGATCCTCTTCAGATTGCTCTTACTCAGCCATATCTCCAACATACAGTATTTATTATGACTGAAGAAAAATGTGCCTGCACAGCTTTGCTCTTTGCATATGCCTACATTCCTGCTCAGCAAGGCAGTGATGTAAAGACCACTACTGCCTGGAAGCCCAGGAAAAGTTTTACACATCCGTTTCCTTGACACAGGGACTTAGGCTCTGACACTTTCTGTCACCAGCCTGTACTGCCCATACTGCACCCTCCAGCCCTTCCTGCTATGATGTGATGAACACAAGCAGAGATCCAGGGAAGTCAGTTTCTTCAGTTTTCTTTAGTGAAACAAACATATTTACAAGGGCAGAGCCAACACAAGACAGAGAAGAATCAGGCCTAGATTTGTGCTGATCCATTTGTCCAAAGCCATTCATTAGAAAATGGTTTTATTGTTGAGAATAGCAAATGCAGACTTCTACAGAAGTACAAAATATTACATTATTATTATTATCATTTGTACCATATTCTTTGAAAAATAGCATGAAAATTGTCATTTCTAATATCCTACAATATGCCCTTCTTCTTAGGAAAAAACTATTTAAGGTAGCTTACAAATAAGAATAGCAGCAGCAAAACATGCTCAGAGCACCCCTGCAGACCTGCTAATAGACATGAAAAAGAAGCAATGCTGCCCTTGCAGATAGCCAGAGCAGAAAGACAGGCTGCATAAGGCCTTGAGCAACCTGGTCTAGTGGAAGATGCCCCTGCCCATGACAGTGGAAATTAGGACTAGATAATCCTTCCAAACTCTTAAGATCTTATGACTCGATGATTAGCTTTGGGAGATGTCTCTGCAGTGGCTTATGCAAGAGAGACCCACCTGCAAATCTTCTAACAAGGAAATATTCAGGAAGTGCAAATCCAAATTATTGATTTTGTGCATTTGTTTTACCAGAACTAAATTAGAACAGAGATAAAAGCATCTCACCACCACACAGCTATTTAGTGTGTAGTGATACCTTTGACATGCAATTTGTCTTTCAGAGAGGGAAAGATTATTCAGACTGACATACCTTTGTGTTTCCTTTCTGATCTGACGCAGTAGAGTCGACAGCAATGTTCCGTGGTGTCACAATCTGGCTGCAATCATCAAGCTGCCCACTTCCAGAGAGGCAAAAATTTACCATGTTGACATATTCTTACTGGCAGTGTAGCTGTTTCATCTCATGTAGAAGGAACATACTGCCATGTTAGGTTTTGACAGGTCTCCAGAAAAATAAATGCACTTAGCTGGCAATTTCTCTGCAGAGACACTTTAGCCCACTTTCATGAAGACCAACAGAGATATTTCCATTATTATTGACAATATAATCAGCATTAAATGGATTTTCGTTATAGTACTTTCTTGTTATTAGGCTTTTAGAGAAGCTTTAAAATTAAAAATATTGTTTTAAGAATATCTAATCTCTAGCAAGAAACTAAGGCCACAAATTTGAAGCTCTAATGACTAACATTTTCTTTCAACAATTAGTTCCTTCCTTTCTGTGAAGAGCTGACTGGAAGAAGTTTTGACATTGTTGCTCACTCTGTAGAAGACACTGTCATTTGAGACCTTAAGTCTAGGCTGTTGCAGCGTATGACACGTTTACCTGAGAGAAGCTAAATAAATTCAATCTTTGTTCTCATGCTGGCATCAGAATTGGTGTGCTATTAAAAAGCAATGATCATTTATTCTTAACACAAACATATTTTCTTTTGGAAAAAGAAATTCATTCTAGTTCAGCATGGGTTTCTAGTCACCAAAGTAAACAGAATGTTGCCATATCTGGGGGATAAATATTGTGCCCTGCTGCACGCCCTCGCCTTACTTGGTCGTTCTTTGTGATGATTTCCTCTGGCTCCCAAGCCAACTGTTCGTCCTGAGTTATCCTTGGTGTGATCTCTAACATACTTCAGGCTTTGCTGTACCACCTGCATTCTGCTTTTGGTTACTGAACAAGTCTGACTCTTTGGGGCTGTAGATGAGATGGTTGTAAAGAACCAATAATATGTGGACTACATGAAAAACAGTGACCAAACGTTACCAATTAATTGTCTAAAGATATTTTAAGGGCTTGTAGGTATATAGTATGCATACTACCTAGTTATAATTATCACTTTATGGTACAGAAGCACAGGGGATACAGGGACTGTCACAGCATACCTAAAAACTCGATGGTGTTGCCAGAATCAGAATAGCTCAGAGACAGCCTGCATGGCAGGAATGAAGTGTGTTTTTGCATTAATGCAGTATTGAACCATTCAAACATCTCAACATAGTGGGGTGAAATGGGAAATAGCCATCTTAAGCTGGTAGCACCCACATATCTTTTTTCTTGCATTAAAAATTCCCATTTGTTCAAATAATGGTGGTTGAAATAATTCCCTTCAATCGTGTTTTGTACTTGATGCTTCTCATACCATGCAGATTCATAATTGCAGTGGGAAAGTACTGAATCTGTGGTACTTTTGTGAGATTATGTACAAAGACAATCCTCATTTCTAGAACTACAGATACTAAGGAAAAACACAATATCTATGTAATACTGCCAGCTAGAGCAGCAAGGCCTTGGGGTACTTCTCATCAGTTAAAGAATGGAGATAAAAGTTTGCTACATATCCAGCAGAGAGGAACCAAGATCTAACCAGAAAGGAAAATCTGATCAATCAGTTTGGGCCTTCCACTAACATTAAACCTTCAAATCATCCTAACAAAACAGTGAATATAATGGAATTTGTGATTCTAAATTTTGGTTACTTCTCTTGTAATTGCTGTCTGTCATGCCATAGAATCATAGAATTTTTAAGGTTGGGAAAGACATCTAAGATCATTGAGGCCAATCATTAGCCTGCCAAGTCCTCCTCTAAACCTCATCCTTAAATACCTCATCTGCATGTCTCTTAAATACCTTCAGGGATGGTGACTTCTTGCCTGCCAGCCATCTTCAGCACATGGGGACAGTCTACTCCTGTGTCTTGAAGATTTTATTCTGGAAGAATTCCCAGCCTTCCTGGACTCCTTTGCCCTTCAACACTGCCTCCCAAGGTACTCTCACAACTGGTCTCCTAAACAAGCCCAAGTCTGCCCTCCTAACTTCTACAAGAATCAAAAATTATCATTTAATGATCACTGTGCCAAAACAACCTCCAGCCATCAAAGCACCTACAAGTTCCTTATGGGATCCAAACCGCACACCCCAACATTTTTAAGTTCTTTAGGCCAGAGTCCTGCCCTGGTTGTTTTAATGACTTGGAATCCAAACTCCTGAATTAAACCACTTGGCTTCCTCTGCAGTGATGCCAAGACGACTTTTTGCCTTTTCTTTTATATACCTTTTATATAACTTTTATATATCCTCACTATTCTTAACATGCATACTTGTAATTCCTTAAGTCTAATAACTTAGCATAACCCCAGTATTTTGTTAGGCCGAGAGACCAAACATCCCAAAGGCCTCATAGCAAGAGGCTGGAAAACCCTACACTGCTTTGGGAAACCAAGGTCCTCTCTAGAACATATCCCATAAACGAAAAATTTGGCCCATCCAGGAAGAAATTCCTCAAATGAAGGAACACTACACCATTCATCCAGACCTCCCATTAGAACATCTTTATTAGATATGCTAATTTGTAAGGTCAATAAATTATATACGCACTATATCTCACATGTGCATTGTGGCTCATCCCACCTTGACAAAATGGTGCACCAATAAGGATCCCTATTAAAATACCGAGGTAAAAACCCCTTATCCTTTAACTGTGTCTGACTCTCAATTATTTTAAGACCAAAAAAAGGCATCAGCAGTATGCAGGAGACCTGCAAGCTAAGGACAGGACCCTTCCTAGGAAATGAACCAAGGAAGATCTAGCTTAGTGCCAGCCTTTTGACATGACTTGGGTTTCATTTGTTTAACACAGGTGTAATATATAAATGTGCTCTAGTCTGGTTGCTCTCTCCAGACCCACTTCAGAGTGAGAACTGATGGCGGAAATCAACCAAGAGTGCTGATGGCAGCCTCGCCATCCCAGAGCAGTGCCAGGACTGTCTCAGCAAAAACTGGAGCATCGCATGTGGTGGTGGTTGTGTACACACCTTTGAACTTTCCCTTACAAATGCAGGGGAAAGCCAGGCATAGGCAAAAGATAGTTTGCAAAATACTACCTTAGTACAATTCAAATATAACCCCCCACTGAACAACAATTCACAACCTAGGACCCTTGTGTGTGCTTTCAAAAAATAGTCTGTAGGAAATTTAAATTGCAAATGAAGCTGCTCTAATCTTAGCTTCTTTAAATACCTTACTACATGGCTCCTTCAGGGTGACAGATTACTAGATTTAGATTTCTTTCAAGTTAGTCTCATGACAACCATTTGGGAGATAATATAATCTCCATTTCTCTGCAACTCTGAGGTAGGCTTTGGCTGTTTGATGTGCACTAAAGATAGCTTTGTTCCAGCTCCTTGATACCCTGCCCCACAGAAAGCTCAGCTACCCCTTCATTCTTAGTCCAGGGAATGTGGAAGTCTTGGCCGATTAACAATAACAAAAAAACCCCTTTGAATCACAACATCATGGAAACTATGGCCTAGCATATAGTAATTTTTCATCCAAATGGGCAATTACAGCATTTCTAGTGACTAAACCTTTCTGGCAGAGTGATTGAGATTTCTCATGCAGGGAAAATATTGTCCAAAGCTAAAGTGTATTACAAACTATTTATTGGTTAATCACCAAACAGTAAAGTTCTTGGTACAATTTCTCAGTAAAGTATATTAAATTCAACTGAAGCAATTAAGGGAAAGAGATAATGCTCTGTGGTCTAATAGTTTTGTTATTTAGGTGTTTACTATTGCTAAATTTTGTTTGGACATATAATCTCAAGCTACATATTTCAAGCCCACAAATCTCATGCCAGAATTACCAGGAAAAAATATTCTCTATTATTCCACATCTTGGTAGTTACAGTGGAATTAATTTGAAGAGCAGAGTTCTAAATTGAACCATAACTATTCTCACTGATTTAAATAATACAGTATTTCAGAACTAAACTCAAAGGAAAAAGTCAAAACCTGATTGGTTGATTGGTTTTAGTCTTACTAGATAATACCTTAAAAACTTCCTATATCAATGTCAATATTTAGAAATTGACCTTTTCCTTTGAAAATCTCTTTTAAATAGTCCTACAAAAAACCCTGACATTCATATTCTTAAAGCAGAATTAATGACCTATTCACAAACCCCAGTGTTGCTTCCATACCTTAGAAATAAATCTGAACTGATGAATACTTTCAAATAAATGTTGCCACAAATAATGTTGCCACAATGGACATTTCCAAGAAGGCATGAGACTGCACCTTAGGATGACTGCAATAAGAGCAAATTACCTTTATACCATTTCCTACTCCTTCTACAGATTTTGTCAGAAAAATTAATATATCTTACACTGCATTCTGTACTTGCTGTAGTCTGTCTCAAGAATGAATTATCACCAAATTTTAATGCTTCAATACTGTGCATTTTTATTCTCATTATATTCTCCCTTTTTTCTCAATCTTGTGAGAAAAATTATAATAATAAAGAGAAAATAGCAGAACATTTATCCATTTATCCATTCCCTTGACATCCTTAATATTGTAACCAGAACAGAAAATTATATGAAAATGATTTGTTCTTATACTAAATATAGGCACAAGGAAAGAAATACGTTTAAAATTAATCAGTCCCCTGAAGAATATGAATCCCTGGTCCATCTTCAGTGCCCTAAAATGTACTTCTACACTGAGCATTGTCATCAATTAAAGCTACAGTCAGTATTAAACATTGACATCTGCTGCTGTGATGTGGACCACTGTGAAGTAAGCCTGCAATTGGACACGATACTATTTTGGTAGTGAGGCACAGAGAAAAGAAAGGCAGAGCACTAGATCTCTGAAATGTTTTGTAGAAGCACAGATGTTAGGCAATCTGAACTCTGCAAGTCCTTGTCTCTAAACTGAAGAGGATCACATTTCAGCTAAACATGCAGAATATGTTAAATTTAATGTTATTTGGTCATTCTTGCTTTTATAACAGAATGAGCTACAAATACATAAATTGTCATTTTCTTGGTATATAACATTTCCATACCAAGGAAGAAAATAAATCCATCAAACGGTGTCTTAGAGTACTGTTTCATAAGTACAAGTTATCTTTAAGTACATATCTATTTCTTTAAATACACATATATCACTACAATATCTATACATGCATAGATATACATACAAATACAGATATGATATTCCAAGCAAAAACAGCCAAACAACTTTTTGCAAGTGAGCTTAGGATAAGCTTGCAGCTAAGTAAGTTGTCAAAACTGTATGCATGTCTTTACCAAGGAAGAAGTGTAAAGAAAATTATTGTGGATGCATGCAGAGTATGTGTATCCTCAACAGCAGTGACCATGAACAAATTCATATTGCATCTCTTTTGGACATGAATAGTTCACATGATCCTCTGTGTCAAGTCTGTCCTTAGAGTGCTCTATTATCATGTAGTCAAGAGCAATTCCTGTCCCAAAGAGATCATCAACTGCCTCAGCGAGAAATGGGAGAAGAAGCTGAGGCACAAAAACTTGCCATAAGGATGGAAAAAAAAATCAGTGACAAAGAATATGATTTGAGTTTCATGACTGTCATGCCAATATCCTTTCCAGGAGTTATTCACCAGTCTGAAAAGCAAGACAATTTAATGACTGGAGCTGATGTGAAGATTTTTATTTTGATATTGGTGGAATACATCCAAATGCACCCTATATTTCAGCTGCCTTTATATGTCATAAAACTCATCTAAAGAGGTTTAAACATTTTACAGACTACAAGTACATGTATTTAACTACCTACTTGAATCTGAAATCAAGTTCAGACTAGAGGCAGTGTGAATTGAGGGACTGTAAATTCCATCATGGGACAGAAAACTCAGAACCCCTGGGTGATGCTGGGAGGGATGCTACAGCTTGTTTCTCTCTGCTGGTAAATCTGTACATCTGTCCAGCCCCTGTAGTCTCTTGGTAATGTTTCACTGTGTTTTAAGGGACTGCTATTCACTAATAATTCGTTCTTTTGCCCACAGTATTTTCCAACTAATTCGAAGAACACGAAAACATGTTCTTATAACTGAGAGAATAACTAGTAAACTAGTGTGTTAATAAACCCATCTTGATGAGTTGCCACTGAAACAAAGGCATCCCCTAGTTTTAAGGTGACACAACACAAACATACTAGTTTATTATTCTTTTTGATCAGATAAACAACTAGTCTTGGGTAACAATCAAGATGAACCTTTGATTTCATTTTTAGTAAGCATAAGGATTTATCACATGCTATAATTGACTCCTCCCTACCTTAAATCTATCATTTTTTTCTTAAAAAGAAAATTCTTTTATTGAATTTATTTTAAAAAGATCAGTTCCTTCCTGGCACTAAATTATATCATCTAGTCCAACTCTGAGTTTAGGAACGTCATTATTAGTCTGAAATGCACTTCTGCAGATATACACAAAAACATCCTATTGTTGACAAGAAGCAATTAACTACAAGCCTTAGCAGAGACTTAGGGTACCTAGAAGTTCACATTATTTGGAAAACTAGTATCTAGATCTGTTACCTCTGTACCTACATTGTAGGTAAGCTTTAATACTTTAAAAGTCAAATGAGATCTCCATTATCCCTGAAAAGCAAGTAAATTATTTTCATTTTCATAATACAGTGATATTATTATGGTATTGTAGTCAAGGTCTTTTTCTAATTCTGCACTCAATAGTGAACACAAAGGAAGTAGAAATCTACCAGTATGCAGAAAGAAAATGGAAAAGTATGGTCAAAATCTGGGAAGATGTTGGATCTTGTGGGCAAGAAAAACAGTTACTTTCAAAGATCATGAATTATGGACACAGGGGTCACATGGCTTAAAATCATAGGGAAAGAAATCACAGTTAAAAGTTTCCTATTTTCTTATTCGAATTCGTGATGAACAAACTGCAAATTACTGCTTTCAAGAGTTCTCTTCTGTGTTAAAACCTTGGCAGAACTACTTCTGCCAGAAGAATTTCTGAAATGCCAAAAAATTTTATGTATCCGTTGTGTTAGCAACGCATAAGAACAGCAAATCTCAGAAATGTGAAAATTGAAGACAATATAAATGAATGAAATCAGAAAGTGTTCACAAAGGAAGTAGAAATCTACCAGTATGCAGAAAGAAAATGGAAAAGTATGGTCAAAATCTGGGAAGATGTTGGATCTTGTGGGCAAGAAAAACAGTTACTTTCAAAGATCATGAATTATGGACACAGGGGTCACATGGCTTAAAATCATAGGGAAAGAAATCACAGTTGAAAGTTTCCTATTTTCTTATTCGAATTCGTGATGAACAAACTGCAAATTACTGCTTTCAAGAGTTCTCTTCTGTGTTAAAACCTTGGCAGACCTACTTCTGCCTGAAGAATTTCTGAAATGCCAAAAAAATTTATGTATCCGTTGTGTTGGCAACGCATAAAAACAGCAAATCTCAGAAATGTGAAAATTGAAGACAATATAAATGAATGAAATTGAATATCTGAATTAAAAAGAGCAAGCCTATGGAATTAAGATTTTTTTTTAAATATACAAGCTTGAAGAGGAAACCAGGAGCAATGTAAAGAAATACCTTTGCATTCACCACAAAAAGCAAAAAGGTGTCTTAACTCCTTCTTCATCTGAAATGACTGGAGAGTTGAAAAAAGTGGCAATAACAAGATTTCAGATCACGGAAGATAAAAACAGATTTGTGCTTGTAAATTGACAAAAATAACTTGCTGAAGTTTATGTAATAGTCAAAAACCAGGGATATCAATGCAAGCATCTTAAATACCTAGCAGCATCAATTATTAGTAACTACTGAATTTAGAAACATATTAGGACATGAAAATTACATTTTTGTCCACTCAGGAACTGCTTAATTATCACAAACACCAAGATTAACCAATTAAAAGACAGCTGTGCACATCTGCTACAGGAAAGCCTCTAGATGTAAGCTATTAAATTCTACAAGAGGTAAGTAAAAGAGCACAGGAAAGAATTTTGGGGTTAGGAAGAATGTGAGAACAAGAAAAGATTTAAGTGTAGAATGCCTCAGAGAAAACATCTGTAGAAAATACAGACAAATTCCATCAGCCTTGATGGGTGATCAGTATGGTGAGTGAAGAAGACGTGAGGTACATTCTCCATGAATATGAATTTCCCTTTCTTAGGACTTTGCAAACTGTTTAACTACCTCCTTCTTTCTGTATGCTTTAGAGACCTCCTGCAGTTACCATCATTTTGCCTGAAACAGGTCAGGGTCTCTTAGAAGCACTTTTCTCTCTTTTTCTGCTGTGAAACCAATAAATAGTATTTCACTATGCATTATTAATATTAACAAGAAATATGCTCTTAGAGGAAATTGATGCAGTGAAATTATGGGAGCAGAGAAGAATCTTTAAAGTGCACAGTTCCAGCATGCCAGGAGGCCACCCTGCTAAACACACTCTCTAACATAAGGGGACTTTTGGTGTGACTCCTTGCTACCTCCACTACTGGTCATGGTGGCAAACTGCTGGTGTCTCCTCCAGACTAAACCACACACTGGTTTAAGTCTTCCTGCTTCTCCATAGCCTGGTGCCTAGAAAATTTACAGCAGTATGTCATCATTTTTACACAATCATTTACTTAACCTCCAGTTTCACATTCCTGGCTGTCACAATCTGTTTTGAGGGGCAGTTTATCTGGACACCTCCAGTTTGGCACTATCTTTGCAAGTAATTCTATATCATGAGTAGCTATTAGGCATTAGTATGCTTACCAACCCAAAGTCTTTGCAGCTGGGGAGGGCTCATTCTCTGCAGCTGACTGGAAGGGCTCCCAGGTGTTGCAGAGCTGCTGTGCCCCACCAGCTCCATTGGGACTGATAACAATGATGATATAACTCAATGACTTTGATTCCTAGGATTCTTGACCAAGCTTTTTGGTTTTTTCTTTTAGATTTTACACCTTTTCTTGCTGTGTTTTCCTCTTGAATGCTTCAGCTGCTAACAATCCTGTCTCAACAATTTCATTTTTATCTCTAAGGTTACATTTGTAACCATTCTGCATAATTTCTGACAGGCCTTCCTCAGCAGCAAGAGCAAAGGTGAGCATGCTCAAAACATGAGCGGCATGATGCAGTGGGGCTGTATGAGAACTAAGACTTAGAACTTGTGACACAGGTGCAGGACCCCTGGGTTCATCTGGGTGCACAGCCCTTGCTATTCTTTGCCAAGATTTGGATCCTCATTCCCACATTCCTAGGAAAAGGTTCTCTTCGTCTCTCTCAGAGCTGACCCTGATTCCTAGGATTCTTGACCAAACTTCTCGGTTTTTTCCTTTAAGATTTTACACCTTTTCTTGTTGTGTTTTCCTCTTGAATGCTTCAGCTGCTAACAATCCTATTTCATTTTTATCTCTAAGGTTACATTTGTAACCATTCTGCATAATTTCTGACAGGCCTTCCTCAGCAGCAAGAGCAAAGGTGAGCATGCTCAAAACATGAGCGGCATGATGCAGTGGGGCTGTATGAGAACTAGGACTTAGAACTTGTGACACAGGTGCAGGACCCCCGGGCTCATCTGGGTGCACAGCCCTTGCTATTCTTTTCCAAACTTTGGATCGTCATTCCCACATTCCTAGGAAAAGGTTCTCTTTGTCTCTCCCAGAGCTGACCTAAAACCACAGAGTGTAGATCCCACCTATTACCAGGTCCAGCTTAGGCTCAATCATCTGAGATGTCAAAGTCCTAACAAAAAGAATTTTTAAAATAAAGTGAGATCTACAGCTAGTTCTGGGGCAGAGATTGTGTCTTTTAGGGCCCGGATCCTTTGTGAGGGAGCTTTGATGTGCTATTCAAAGATTTTGGTTGTTTTGTTTTGTTCACAGCCCACTGTACTAAGGGACCAAAGTGTAGCCAGAGAGCGGACATGGTATAGGAAACATGGCAAGCTTTTAGCAGTTATGATACTTCACAGCTGGTGTTTAATACAGCCGTTTGCTTGACCAGCTGTGACAGAACACATCACTGGCCAGATGCTGCCTTCTTCTGCAGGACAGCTGGGACAGGGTTGGTAAGCTTTTTTTCTCTGTCCTAACAGAGATTTATACAGTCCAGGGATCTTAACATGCATGACCAACTATTCATTCTCTTCAGTGGTCATGGGTGCTTCATTTATTCATGCCTGACCAGGAAAGGAGAGTCTGCACATTAATCACTGACTCGGGTGTTATTTCAGGTAGACATGATGGAAGGTTATAACACATAATGTAGCAAAGCTGCATTTGCCAGGCTTGGGTACAGTGCTGGAAAAGTGCTCTGAAACACAGAAAGCACCCAAGCACTCATCTCCTATTATAACCATACTGAGAGAGAAGGAGTGAGCAACCATTGATCACTGGTTATTTTTTGCTCAAGTGCATAACCTTTTCACTACTAGCAGTGATAAAATCAGGCCACACAATTTTGCATCACCACTACCTACAGTTTATAATATCAAAGAAATAGGACTCATATTTTATCAAATTTATCCAACGTATCTATCATGTATTTTCTCTGAGGCATTTGCAACTCTGAAAATCTATCTAACGGCCTTAGAAGTGTCAAAGGTTGCTGCAAAGTGTTAAGCATCTTGGGAAGATGTTGGATTGGAGATGGGCACGTAAGACTTCAGTAGAAAATAAAATGGTTTTTTTATGATGGACCCTGTATAAAGGGCATTTTCATCTGAGGGAAGATACAAAAACAGTTTAAACTGCTAAACAAAAGCAACATATAATTTTCATTCTGTGTTTTGGAATGAATGAAGTAAATATTACAGAAGGCTGGGGTATTTCATAGTAATCTAAGACTACCACTGTGCCTGCTCCAACAGAAAAGATTCACAAGAGTTTCTTGCAAGAACCACTAATGTTCCTTTTCTAGATGTCTGTAGTGGTAAGCTGAAAGTGCAATTACAAAAAAAAAATACATAATGTATATGACATAGTGGTATCAATAAAACGTTTGAGAATTTACACAAGTTACCTAAAAGATTCATCATCCTGGATGTACAATGACAATAAATACACCACAAACTTATCCACAAGGAGTAAAATTACCATAAAATTGTCAAAATGAAGGGCTGAACTTACAGTCAGGATATTTAGCCAGTTCAGATTTTTCAAGCTTTTATACTGATTGGCAAAAATTAGGTATTCCTACTTCATTTCCCCAAGATACCTACAAGTGCAGTTCAGTGAGAATTTTTTTGGTGATGAATGTGCTTTTGCCAGACATGCTATATCTGACAGCAGTGTCTGACAACGGGCTTATAGCTTGAAGGACATTTTAGGCATTTTAAAACTATATATATATAACTGCCTATTGAATACTGAGTCCATGTTAATTCTAAATACAGGATAAAACATGTTAAAACAATTAACCAGTACTGAGGTGGTTGGTCTTTCTGTCTTGGGTGATAGAAGAATAGGGATGTCAGATACTCAGTCCTCATTGTGTGTTCTAGGGTCTTCTTAGGTCAGTGATGACATGCTGGTTTTGAATGTGCTTTTCTGAACTCCTTAGGAAGGGAATGCAATTCAAATTCCTTTTCCATGAAGTCTAAGGACTTACTCAATGTCTCTTGTTTTCTGATCCCTTGTTTGGGTATCCTGAGAAGCTGTACACGGATCCTGAAGACCTGCTGGTACTGGTGTCATCAATACATGCCAGTTTTCTGTTGTTCTTTCTGGTGCTTCTGCATTTCCATTCACTATGCACTCATATCAATCTTCATGGTTCTTTATAATTCCTTTCACAGATAATATAATCACAAAATTATATCAATGAATCATCTGCTGACAGCCCCTGACACTTTGCTAAACAAAAACAAAACCCCTGCACAGTAAGAAAACAATGTCAGAGTTACTGAAGAACTGCAGGATGAGAAAAAGACAAATTTGGGTTTAAAAAAGACCTATCAGTACTGTAGGAGCTGCCACCACCCCCTGAAAAGAGCACTGTTCATCTCTGAGATAAGAAACTAGTCATCAGCATATGTTTTTCAGGAGATTGACCCAAGTCTTATGCAAGATTTTTTTCTCAACAAATATGAGAGATGGAAAAAAGCGTTTAGGAGACTGGGGAAAAGGAAGTACTGTGAAATGTGCCAGAAAAGGCCACAGGCAGGGACTAATCACATCAAACTGGTCATGGCATAAATGGGTATCTGGACCTGCCACCTTCAAAAGTAGTTATGCCAGAAGACCACAGACTTGTTCATCCAAGAGCAACTCAAAGACTAAATAAACATGGTCAGCATAGTATTTGTTTGGCAGTATCTTAATTTATTTATAATGGCATGACATATTACTGCTATTTTTAATACTAATCATCAGCGGAAGAGGAAAAAACGACGCTGGACAATACTGCCTTCAAAGACTGAGCTTCCCAGGCAGAATGTCTGTGAGCATCACAGCAGAGCCCTTGAAGCTCCACACTGCCTACTGAACCAAACATGGACTAATCCTGACCCCTGGCAGGATCCCCAGCACTGCACAGCCACAAGCAGAGGATACTACATGTTTCCTCAACAGTGCCCAGCTCTGAGACATTCTCGGTCATGCCTGCAACTGATAACCACACATCTAAGCACCCCGCTACTAGTGCCAGATCACACTGGTGCATAATTCCATGCTGACATAGCCTTGTCCCTGTGCTTCAGGGGGTGAGGAGAGGCCAGAGACCTTCTCTATGAGATTCTCAGAAGCTATGCAAAACTTGATTCCACAGGAAAATGGAATAGCCCACTCATTTCTGACTGAAACACTAAATTGTACATCTTTCTGTATTTAAGGACACTGCCTTCCTAAGAGGCAGAGCAGCTTGGTAGCCAGGACACTTCTGCCTTACGTCAAAATTGCAAGTTTGAGTCCCTACTTTGAATTGGACCCAAGTAAAATTTTGAAGTTGAATCTTTTGCACTTCTTCCCACCGTACACTACTGTGTATTCACCTGATTGCCAGGCTGTGGTGAATGCTACATCCAGCTGATCTTGAGCTCAGCCAGAGTCTGGGGCTGCATTTCCATAGTGCAGATCCCTACAGCCACCAAGGATCCGTTTCTTGGAGCTGCCAGTTATATCTCTTGAACAATTAACAGGAAGCTTGTTAACCATGTAGCAGTGTCAACTCACAGATGGTTCTGCACATGCCTGGTGGCAAGATTATAGACACTTGCTGGTTAAGAGATTGATGACAGTGGTATCACACAGAGATACACTCAGGAAATAAGTCTTCTTGATGAATTTGACCTATAATTGCCAGGGTTATGACTACAGGGCTTTCAGGGTACAATAATGTGAATTGTCTACTGCTTTTTCATCAATAAATATTGACTGCTAAATTGATAAAGCCACCAATACTTTAATTCAGATTCAGTTACTCATCATCTGATGTCACAATTGAAACACTGAAAACAACACTGACTTCAGTTCAGTAACTCATAGAAAGAGTAAGCGTATAGCAAAAAAAAAAGGTGCTATGCCAAATTTCTTTATATGATCACAAGGAGGATTATACAACATTTATCCTCTCATTACTCATCTCATCATAAGGCCTATTGCATCCAAAGGCTAGATAATATGCTCTTCTGTAATACTGCTGCTTCTGGGAAGTATGACTTGCTTCATCTTATCAGCTTGGAAATGTCAGTTGGAGGAAGTGAAATCAAGAAGGTATATTCTGCTTCAGAATTATCCTAAACTCAGAGCAGATACCTAAAAAACTGTTAGAAAGAAAACCAGTAGTAAATACATTCCAATTACAGGAATAAGTTACATTTCTAGTATCAGTTAAATGGGGGAAAAGAATTCGTATTTAATTTCTTCAACACATTAACTGCAGATGCAGACAAAGCACTAATCTCTCAACTAGTCACTCACTGGGGTTTACAATGCTAACAAGTAGTAATACTTTTCCTACCACAAACTGACATCAAGAGCTTATCATTCATCCTTCATGTAGACAGCATGAAAACTGACACTCCACAGAGACATTATAAATAAATCCAAACACTATAGGATTATTAAATAGTCCAGGTAACTTTCCTCATCTTCCAAAGAGACATTTTTGAACACTATAATATTCTACAAATGTATTACTGTCACAGTGACTTGCTCTTGAAGGTTTTAGACCAAGCACAGAGAAAAAAAATGTTCCTGTGCAATCTGAAGGACTACACCGTAGCAAACTTTCAGTAACAGTCATTGACCTTTCACTGTAGAAAACTGTCAGAGCAGTGAAACTAAGAATGAGGATTTTTTCAGTGGTTGCTGGAGCGTTATACAGTCTTTCATGTGTGTACTAATTCAAATCCTGCCTGGACCAGTATTCTTCTTTCAGCCATACTCAGCTGACAATTACTCTGCTAAAGTTAAATTATTACCATCAGCTTTCTCCTGAAGAAAGCAAACAAAGAAATAAACAAAAAGATAACTATTAGCCTCTCTTTTGTGTTCTTCAACATAATCCTGGTTTTAAGACTTCCCCAGAGAGCCTCACCATCAAAGCACAAGGTGCCTGCTGTAGTTGCAATTAAAGTTACAGAATTGATCAGAAATTATTGCTTTACAGCAATAAATTTAGATGACACCCATATGGCTTCACATCTTAACACTCACCAAAACTAATCTTCTGTTTTCTTTCCCATAGTATGAATACAACCACTATCTGCTGCTCCAGCACAATTTTCTATCCGTCCATACATTCCACCAGCACTTACATGTCAATTGGCCTTGACATAGCTTTCTTTTTAAATCAAAATCAAACCTTTTCACCCTATACCTCATGTTAAAATACCAGTCCATGCTCCTATCACCTCTGTCTTTGACCCATACAATCTTCTTCTTTATGGCCTCCTCACTATCTGCATAAAACTTTTCTGATGCATTGAAAATAATAAAATAAGCATGAAACAAAAGGACAACATTCTTAATGAAAGCAATGTCTAAGCCAATCTGCATACAGCTATTGTGTTCCAAAACACACAGCCTAATGGATATAGGCTTTCTAATTTCTATCTGCAATTGTGGATAAATAAGAGGCTACATTACTACAACCTAGGAAGAGAAAGTGTGATTTATCTCAAATTGGACTGCAAATCATAAAAGAGTCAGAATAAATTTTGAATCCCTCAGTGCTTGACACTTTCAGAAGATGACAGATACTGAAAAAAGAAGACCTCAGAGACTATGAATATAAGCAATTAAAATCACCTATTAAATATTTTTAAGATATTCTGCAGTAACAACAAATAGGCAATGGGTTTATCATTTAGTCAAAAGCATTAGAATGTAGATGCTCAGACAAAATTGGTTTCAAATTCAGTAATCTCCTGCCATCCCTTTTTTTTTAGGAGTTTATTCTCTACATCCTCAGGAAGCATTACATAATGGAACCTATTTTCAAATGGCCTTTATCGCAGATGCCTTCTCTACATATTTGCATGTAATCACAAAGTTTGTCTGAAAGGCCTCTGTCTCCAGGTATGCAATGGGACATAACACTGAGGCATAAAGCTCAGCTCCTATACACTGAAAATCCAACCTGAACACCTATAAAAGTGTTATCAAAAACCAGGATACTAGTTGAAGGGATTTAGGGTCTTCCCTATTTGCTGGGATACACATTCAGGGCTTGATCTGGCAAGGTCCTAAATGTACTGCTCCTGACACTGTGAGCAATCAAACACGTGAGTAAATTTAAACAGCTGACTCATTTCTTTGTCTCTCTGTGTTCCGTGTACTTGCATCGGGTGGCATGTGGCTGATGAAGTGTTTCATGGGATGTCAGCCAAAATGCGCAGACTCTCACACTGCTCAGACCAAGGGGGAAGTTAAACATCCTAAATACTTCAAACGAATATATTTGTGTATGCACAAACAGACATATACACATACATATGTTTATATACATATATACACAATTTTCTGTATGCATTTCATACATATTTTCATGGTATTGCATATTTTATCTAAGAAGTGACAAAGTTTGAGCCTTGTCCTGCTGATACTGATGAGTTTGCAGCCACAGATTAAATCTTTGCAGATCATATTTCTAAACACTTCTGAAAAGAAGTAACATATCCTTAATGCATAAAATGTGTAATTTTCCCTAGTACTGCTCCAGTTACACAAAACAGCAAATATCCCTCTAAGTGAAGTAGCCTTTATCCCATTTGAATTTGAGCATTAGAAAAATCAAATGGTTTGCAATTAAGAATGCTACAAATAAATTCTAAAATAGTGACAGAAGTATATATCTATATTACATATATCTTTACAGTTTCCACCACATCTTTGTTGTTTTCGAATCTCCACTGGAATATAAGGCCAGTCAGCACAGAAAAGATTGAACTCTGTCATTGCAAAAGATATTTCCTCAGACATTCATGGGCACTGTGGTTTTGGCAGGAAATTTCATACATCCTGACAGAGATGGTGCATGTTCAGAGAAGTATTTTGTTTCCGCAAAAATCTGTGGAAGTTGCAACCAGCTACAATGGAAACAGAAGTGGAAAAAAAAGAAGGCACAGAATCCTTTCCTGACTTTGCTGTTGAACTTCTGCAAGAATTATAGAAATTTATTTCATTTTTCCATGTCTTGATTATCTCAGATGTAAACTGGGGATAATTTCCCCCTCTGTTCTTCATCACACCACAAAATCCATACAGGAAAGCTAATATTTAAGCAACACCCAAACTGTACTAAATCTATGAAAAAAAAGATTCAATTGTTTTGGCTAGTGAGTTTGGATTGAGTGTTCTAATACTAATCTGTCTATCATTATTATTGTATTATTTATATGTATATTATTACAAACATACACATCTACATAGCTTCCATATTTCATGTGTCTTAGATTTTTATCACCATGGTCACTGAAGTAATTAAGGTGAGATTTATCCGTTTTAATTACATGTATTTAGAACTGTATTTCCCAGTGATATTTCTTACGGCATTTTAAGACTGATAATAGAAGCTAAATAAATTTTCCCTTAAAAATTTGTGTAACATGTGAAACACAAAGGCATTGCACAGTTATATTTTTCTGAATCACAATGTTTTTTGTAAGAACAGCTGTGTATTTAGTACAACAATGAAACTCAAAGTGCTTTACCAATGAAAAAGGAGCAGGCTATTGAAAGCAGATAGTTGGCTCATTCAATGTGCCCCTCATGAATGATGCCACTTCCCTTTCGACTGGCATTGAAATAACCCACACTTACTTTGCATTCTACAAAGTATTTATAGGACCTTCTATGATAAAGATATAGGAAATACATTCCACAAAGAAAATACAACTTCTTAGCTTGCAACGGCAAAACTTCAGCATTTACCAAACAATTTTATGTAGCTTCTAGGATAAATTGCTTTTGATGAAATTATTTATAGGTTTTCCCATGGGCTCACCACTACCACTGGACTGGTGCACATGCATCAGAAAATTTATAAAATTTTGGTAATATTGGAAAGAACGATTACTTGTTTTTAGATAAAGGTGGATTCCTTGGCATACTGAAGGCAATGGGAAAACTCCAATATCAGACAATAAGACAATACTTTAGATAGGGAATTCAAGAAACCTTAAATCAAAACATCCAAGGTGAACATCCATATTTTAATTAGTTCTCAATATAGTGATCTGCACCTATGACTACTCTCTTTAAAGAGTAGTTATAGTTTCATACTATGTGTCTCAGATATTTTTATTCCTTCCCATTTTCCTTCTTCTGGCTTTGTTAATTTTTAATTCTGTGTATAAATTTAATTACTTCTTGCCTTGGATATAATTCCATAAAAAATCTGTGTATCAGGACTGTTCACTCTTCATGCATAACAGTTGAGCTGCCTGGTCCCTGACCATATTCTTGACAGTGGACCATGACAAAAGTCTTCTGAAATATTTGAGTCAGTCTTAAAAGACTGTTTAGAAAAAGTGCTGAGCTGATGACCAGAAATAGCAAGCTGCATTTTTAAAGACCCATTGCAAGAACTACACAAAAGCATGTTGCACCTAGTGACCCAGAACCACAGAGTATTTAATGTGTGGTAACTTTAAGAGTTGTCAAGGGGTGTACTAACTCTCAAACCTCTCCACTCCCAGACCAGTGTAGAATTTATAGGACATAGCAACATTGTAGGGACACTGTTTTTGCCAACAACATCCTCAGATGTGTAAGGAAAAGCATTGCCAGCAGTTAAAGGGAGGTGATCCTTCCACTCAGCACTTTGAGACACAGCTGGACTGCTGGTCCAGTCCTTTGCTCTCCAGTACAAGGTGACATGGATATGAGTGGAATGAGTCTAGAAGAGGGCCAGAAAGGTGACTAAGGGCCTGAAGCATCTGGCATGTGAGGAGAAACTGAAACTGGAGGGATGCACTAGCTTGGAGAAGGCAGGCAGGTTGTTAGCCATGCATATACATATATGCAGCAGTGAGTATACATACATGATGGGGGCTTAACGAAGAGAGAGCCAGTGTCTTTTCAGTGATGTCCAGTGACAGCATAAGAGACTCTATGGATTCAAACCGAAATAAAGAAAACTCCATTTAAACATATGAAAAACCTTCTTCACCATGACAGCAGATGAAACACCAACAGGTTGCCCAGAGAGGGTGCAGAGTATCCACCCCTGGAGCTATTCAAAACCAGGTGGTTGGACTAAGTGATCTCCAGAGATGCTTCTCACAGTCAGCAGTTCTGTGATTCTCCTTCCCTAGGTAAGGAATTCCTACCTCCCTAGGTAAGGAATTCTGGCATGTAGCACAGCTCCTCCTGAATTTTGTCTCTTCATTTGAAAAAGATACACTAGATACACTACCTTCAGCCTAACTGTAATTTCTTCTTTTCCAAAACTACCTTCTAATTTCAGCAAACATTTCTTGGGGCACCAATCTTGAATAAAACATATTTTAGGCATGCAAATATCAGGGAAAATTTGTATAATGTCAGCTTTTTCATTTATAGCTAACATGCTTTGATTTAGGTGGCTCAAACTCCATAAGAAGGGAAACTTTATTTCTAATAACACCTAAAGACTGGGGGGGGAACCCACTGTATATATTTTCCTCTAAACAGGTATCCAAATGTTGATTAGATCTAGATTTGAAATGTACAATTACACAAGCTTATGATGTTAAAATCAATTTTAATTTTTAAGAACCTCCTCCTACTTGTAACAACCATATGTACAGAAGTCAAGAAAACATCTGACAACATAGCTTGGAAAAAAAAAAAAAAGATGCACTATAGAAAACAATGTGATGTAGATGACAGCTGCTACTCCCCCTTTAACTCTTATTCAACCTCTCTTATATTAAATAATATCTTCTTTTACCACACAATACTAACAAAGTTGTCATCACCAGGCCCTCTGAAGCTGAACTGTTTCTGCAGTATACATTTTCCTGGCTAATATTGTAAAATATATTTTTCAAAAAAAGAAACAGGCAAACAATATAAAATATTCAAAGTACTTGTGGAAGCACTCTTGAAGAATGTGAGAACATCTCAATAGCTTACAAAAGTACAAACACTGAAATCAGGAAGACTAAATCCAGACTTTCTCAAGGCTGGAGGTAGTTTGGATGCATCATTCTAGTTGATGTCTACTTCTACTTTTGTTATGCTTCTACCCAAGCCCAAGAAACCTGCTTCATATAATCCACAAAAAAGCATGGCAATGTTCATAATAATCACAGGGAATTCCCAGATTTGCCACTGTTGATGAGTAGCTCTCACATTCCCTTGTGGAGTTCAGTGGGGAAGTCAATCAATGGGTGTTTAACTCTGGCTGGCATCCTCTGCACTCACTCCTGCAGTCTGGCTGTTCCTGCCTCCTGCCAGCACCAACTCCAGAGCTTTTTTTGTTGCAGGGCTGGCAGCTGTCTGCATGTCTCTCTGCTCCAGCCAGCGCTGCACAGAGACATCTCTCAAGTGCTGGCAAGAGAGCTCAAAGAGATTCCAGCAGGCAGAGGAGATCCCCTGCCAGGCTAAAGGACTGAGGGAAAAGGAATCACTGGGCTATTTAATCCTTTTTTTTAATGTCTGTATAAAGGACAGCAGGAAGTACGTGACCCCAAAGGAAAGAATTTTCTATCAAAAACAGCGCCATTCTTTCTGTAAGCCTTTCTGTGCTCTCAGAAAGAAGCAACTTTTGCTTCTTGAAGGGATCAGAAGGAGTCTGCCACGGTGACAAAAGAAAAGGAGAAGTTAACCTCCTGACAATGATAATAGGTTAAGCCAGTGTGAAGGAAGCTTATACTGCAAAGATCTTCTAGGACTGAGAAGAAAATTGTCTTTGGTTAAGCAAAAGAGGAAATGCAACACCAGAGGATTAAAAAGAGAAGAAACACAGTAAAAATGACAAGCCAGAGAGACACCCCTTTGCAGCAGCACTTTGAATAAACAAAGCTGCAGGGGTCAAAATGAGAGGCAGGAGATGACTAAGTCATACAGACAGAGAGAACTGTTAGTAGGCCTGTGCTACAAGCAGTAAGACTTCAACACAATTGAGTGGGAATAAAAAGAGAGGAAAGATGAAAACATGAGTCATGGATGATATTCAAAACTATTTGTCAATAGGTGCATCCAGGGCACAATATCTAGACAGTCAAAAACTAAAAAAAACACAGATGGAAGCCTAGCACATCCCCAGCAGCAGAAGAAAGAGGAGCCAGCACTAAAGATTCAAAAAGCAAAAGTGAAGAAGAAATGGGAAAGGACCATTTTTTTGGAAGTGCACTGGGTTTTTTTTAAGTGTTTGCTGGATTTGGGAAGAGGAATGAGAGTTTCTAAAGGAGTTCCATCAGTCAGAACCAATGATGAAACACAGGCCTTTATGTCTAAGTTATTAAGTGGAGATATCCATGTGATATCCACCTGATGGAGGAAGGATTGAGCCATACCGAAGGAGATGTAGGATTAGAGGAGTTTTGAAGAGCATATTTGGAGAGGTTAGAGATGACAGGAATAAAACAGATTAAGTGATAGGTACAGGAAGGGAATCCAATGGATGTTTTTATGACAGGGATGATTTGTGACTACCTACCTTTATTTGAGAGGAAACTTAAGGAATTTGAGAAATAGAAAGGAAAAAAGGCAAGATGAAGTAGACACACAGGATAGGAGGGGAAGGGATAATAAGAGAGGAAGTAAGAGAAACAATGAAATCAACATCTGTGTGACAGCAGACCAAGACGCAAATATGTAAAAGGCTAATGATAGAAGTAATTAATTCTGTATTTAAACTTTGAGACTTTTTCTGCAGAAGAAAATAAGGTAGTTGCAGTAGAGCCTATTTGTTCAAAGAAGGAGAAAGACACGGTGAAGTCCAAACAAAGAAATGTTTTTTGTAGGACAAAAACTGGATGTAGATCTATGACTGAAGTGAAAAGATGAGGACATAGTGATAGTCAGCTAAAATGTCAGATTAAGTATCATCAGAGACAAGTAGCCCAAGGGTGAACATGCATGCAGAAGTGATAATCACTGCCCCGTAGTCAGCATCTTATCTATAACCAAGGTTAGCCTTTTTCATTACAGCAGTGCAACTGATGTTAAAAATTATTCAGAAAACTTCTCAGACATGCTCATTTCAGCCACGGTAGAGTTAATTTTCTTCACAGTGGCTGGTATGGGACTGTGTTTTGGATTTGTGCTTTAGACAGTGCTGATAATGTAGGGATATTTTTGTTGTTTCTGAGCAGGGCTTACACAGAGCCAAGGCCTCCTCTGCTTTTCATACTGCCACACTGGCAAGGGGGCTCAGGGTCCATGGGAGGTTGGGAGGTGACACAGCCAGAACAGGTGACCCCAACTGACCAAGGGACATTCCAGACCATATGACATCATGCTCAGTATGTAAAGTGGGGGGAAGAAGGAGGAAGGAGGTGACATGTTGGAGTGATGGCATTTGTCTTCCCAAGTGTAGTGGGTTGAGCTTGGCTCGGTGTCAGATGCTCCCCCAAGCCACTTTATCACTCCCTCCAGCAGCTCCTCACAGAAGCCATCTCTGTAGCTCCTCTGCTACCAAAGCTTGGCCATGCAAACCCAACGCACCCATTCACTGCTATGTGTGAAAGGCTCCTCCTCTCCTGGGGATGGCTGAACACCTGCCTGCCCACGGGAAGCAGCAGATTAACTCCTTGTTTTGCTTTGTCTGTGAGTGCAGCATTTGCTTTCCCTCTTAAATTGTCTTTAGCTCAACCCATGAGTTTTCTAGCTTTTACCATTCTGATTCTCTCTCCCAAGCCTGCTGGTGGGGCAGGGACCCAGTGGCCGTGTTGGGCGAGGTTGCTGGCTGGGGTGAAAGTATCACATCAGATCAGTGTGGTCATGCTATAAACAAACAGCTCTCAAAAAACTAGAAGAAGCAAGAAGGAAGAAGAAAAAAACAACCCAAAACCCCCACAAATACCCCCTTCAGGGTGTAGCTGATTATAACTTTCCGCTCCAAAAAGTACATTTTATTTTCAATTTCCAGTCTCACAATATACCTACCTCCTTAGCCTTGTGCTCAAAATTCACAAAGCTTTAGCTTGTCAGCTCTGGGAATTCTCTGACTTTCCTCTGAATATTAGTTACATAATAGCTTGAGCTAAGCAATCAAAGCAGTGATAGGTCAAAAGGAAGATTTGCCTGAGGTGATGCAGGAAGTTGATGGCAGAGCTTGAAGCTGAATACACATTTCTCTGCAATTCTGACAGCACAAAAACCAATACAGCCTCCTTGACTGTTTGGATTTTGTTGGCTTCTTTCCAAAGAAGCACTATTTCTGAAGCCAAAGCTACAAAATGCAACGGCATTGAAAGAGCTAATAAAACAAAGAGGTATCCCCAAATGGCACTGTTTCCTAGTTCTCAGTGGCACTTCCATATTACTAATAAATTATATATCTTACAATCAATGTTTTCTACATGCATACTGTATTTTGTGTCATTTCAACTGCCTGTGAATGTGTACAGTTCTTGAGATACTAAGAGGAGTGTGCTAAGCCCAGTCTTTCTCTTGGATTTTACACTCTTCACCTTCAAAATAGTTAGCTCCAAAAATGCCAGGTTTTGGTACTGACATTTCTAGTTACAAAAGATAGACTTGAAAGTCATTGTTCAGTCTCTTTGCGTCTATTTGGAAGGACTACATGACAACTACTGAAAATTTTAGTTGGTAAGTGGTGGCGACAACAAATACAGCACCAAAATTTAGAGGGATGAATCCAACATTTTTTGACATTGCACAACAGTGTAACACTTACTTGTCAACAGTGCAGAACGCAGTAAATAGACTATCAAGGAACTAAGAGGGCCAGGACTCCCAAGTCCCACACTTCTGAGGTGACAGCAGTGATGGAGATGGCACATCCTGCACTTCAAATTGCATTCTTCAGGTTCTTTAGGGGGTATGATTTATCTGTGACTAATTAGGGAATGGGCCAGGTATCTCAGTGTTACTCTTCTCCATGTTATAATATTCTTAGAAATTTCCAAATTTTTCTCCCGTGAGTTTATCTGGCATCAGCTTATTGAGAAAATGCCTTCCGAATTGAACATGAAGAGTCAAGTATTTAAGATCTGAAAAACTGTGAAATAGGCATTTAATTAATAAAAAGGATGGTTATGAGTTATACTGATATTCATTATTATTTGCATTATCAGAGTCTAGGCATTGCTGCTTATAAAGATGATGCTTCATGGTACTTGGAATAAAGGAGTAAAAAGATGTTTCTGTCCCTGGAAATCTATCGTTTATGACAATTGATAGCTGATGGATCCTGACTGATGGGGAAAAGAAGGGCATTAATAAAAGAATTATCATTGGCACAATAGTAATACCCCACCACAGATGTGTGAAGTTCCTATAGCCATGAGGAATGGCTGCTCAAAAGCAATTACAGTGAAATTTTATAAAGCAGAGGCAAAGCTGTATGTATGTTGAATGCCCTATCTGGATCTCCATTTCTCTTTAAAGAAGTTCATCAGAAACTGTTTTGCTAAAGAGGAGCGTTTATAAAAGTTGCTTTTTTTACAGAAGTCATCGGGAACATTATGAGGACATGGGTTCTCAGTCATGAGTCAAGGCTTGTCATAATGAATTACAAATTCTATACTGATTCTGACATTAAATTAGAACAGTTTCTTTGAGTTATTTCTCTGAGCACTCCAAAGAGACATACTATGAACTTATAATAATTGCCCACTGCTCTTTTATCTAAACTTAGGCACACACCTTTGCCACTGACTGGGCAGTAAATAAGACTGGGCTCTGCTTAGGAACTACCTAGTGCAACAAAACAGCCTAATATGCAATTTTTACAAGCAGCCTTATTCAAAGCATAAAAAAGAGAAAAACTGGGATGAGCTAAGATCTTGGGGAGTGCTCTCACTTAATTACCTGTTAACACTTTCCTTAGATTTTTGTTTGTTTGTTTTACAAGGCCACAGGCTGCTCTCCACCGTATAAAACTGCTTTAACTGCATTTCTCAGAGTAGGAATTGGTTATGATGGCACATACTAGTACTGTTATCACAAGGACCTAAATCTGAAATGATGCAAACTCATGGTGACTTCTTCTACTCATTTGTAGAAAAAAAGATCAGACGACCAGCCCAAATCGGTGTGTTTCTGTACTCTCACTTCAGTGGAGCCGCAGTGAGGGCAGTGGCCGCTGCTCCCTCTGCTGACATCCTCACGGTCCCCTTTATCGGACCTCGGGCACTCCGGGGCTCCGGCTGGGAGCCGCCCTGGGGAGCAGCCGGCACCCCCGGCCGGGGCTCCCGGGAAGCGCCCGGCCCCTCCGCATGCCTCCAGGCCCAGGCCGGTCTGGGGAGCACGGCTCCCGGGGCCACTGGCGGGGCCCGCGGCCGCCCGGGCTGCCGGCAGCGGCTGCGCCCCCGAACTGATGGGGAAAAGAAGGGCATTAATAAAAGAATTATCATTGGCACAATAGTAATACCCCACCACAGATGTGTGAAGTTCCTATAGCCATGAGGAATGGCTGCTCAAAAGCAATTACAGTGAAATTTTATAAAGCAGAGGCAAAGCTGTATGTATGTTGAATGCCCTATCTGGATCTCCATTTCTCTTTAAAGAAGTTCATCAGAAACTGTTTTGCTAAAGAGGAGCGTTTATAAAAGTTGCTTTTTTTACAGAAGTCATCGGGAACATTATGAGGACATGGGTTCTCAGTCATGAGTCAAGGCTTGTCATAATGAATTACAAATTCTATACTGATTTTGACATTAAATTAGCACAGTTTCTTTGGGTGATTTCTCTGAGCACTCCAAAGAGACATACTATGAACTTATAATAATTGCCCACTGCTCTTTTATCTAAACTTAGGCACACACCTTTGCCACTGACTGGGCAGTAAATAAGACTGGGCTCTGCTTAGGAAATACCTAGTGCAACAAAACAGCCTAATATGCAATTTTTACAAGCAGCCTTATTCAAAGCATAAAAAAGAGAAAAACTGGGATGAGCTAAGATCTTGGGGAGTGCTCTCACTTAATTACCTGTTAACACTTTCCTTAGATTTTTGTTTGTTTGTTTTACAAGGCCACAGGCTGCTCTCCACCGTATAAAACTGCTTTAACTGCATTTCTCAGAGTAGGAATTGGTTATGATGGCACATACTAGTACTGTTATCACAAGGACCTAAATCTGAAATTATGCAAACTCATGGTGACTTCTACTCATTTGTAGAAAAAAAGATCAGACGACCAGCCCAAATCGGTGTGTTTCTGTACTCTCACTTCAGTGGAGCCGCAGTGAGGGCAGTGGCCGCTGCTCCCTCTGCTGACATCCTCACGGTCCCCTTTATCGGACCTCGGGCACTCCGGGGCTCCGGCTGGGAGCCGCCCTGGGGAGCAGCCGGCACCCCCGGCCGGGGCTCCCGGGAAGCGCCCGGCCCCTCCGCATGCCTCCAGGCCCAGGCCGGTCTGGGGAGCACGGCTCCCGGGGCCACTGGCGGGGCCCGCGGCCGCCCGGGCTGCCGGCAGCGGCTGCGCCCCCGAGTAGGAATTGGTTATGATGGCACATACTAGTACTGTTATCACAAGGACCTAAATCTGAAATGATGCAAACTCATGGTGACTTCTTCTACTCATTTGTAGAAAAAAAGATCAGACGACCAGCCCAAATCGGTGTGTTTCTGTACTCTCACTTCAGTGGAGCCGCAGTGAGGGCAGTGGCCGCTGCTCCCTCTGCTGACATCCTCACGGTCCCCTTTATCGGACCTCGGGCACTCCGGGGCTCCGGCTGGGAGCCGCCCTGGGGAGCAGCCGGCACCCCCGGCCGGGGCTCCCGGGAAGCGCCCGGCCCCTCCGCATGCCTCCAGGCCCAGGCCGGTCTGGGGAGCACGGCTCCCGGGGCCACTGGCGGGGCCCGCGGCCGCCCGGGCTGCCGGCAGCGGCTGCGCCCCC